>NW_027176694.1:694576-903633 GCF_023349555.1 Cebidichthys violaceus
TGATTGTGCCTGTCAGTTAGAGATTGTGGGTTACTGCATTGTCTTGTATGCGTTGTCTCGAATACCTGTTTCTGTTCATGCAGTCTTTTATGAATCACACTTTGAAAAGAGATGGAAAAAAAAAAGATCTTTGTCTTGTATGTATATTTTTTATGATTGTTATTTTTTTTTTGTAATAAATGTACCACTGCCGGTGTTGCAGTGCTTTTGAATCTGTGATCGGGCTTCAAAGGATATGTTCTCAATAGCTTTTTTTGCTATGTCATGTTACGTGTCCAATGGGTCAAAAAGGTTTAGGATGTTTTCAATCAATAAAATATCTGAAAACCAGATTTGTCTCGGTCTCTCGTTATTCATTTGTTTGAGTCTAAATCAAGTCCACTGCTCTGGTTTTTCTCCAGAAAGAAACTTCCAAACATGAGAAGATGCTTATTAGTCGATAAACTTCAGGCTTCTTGTTTTAAATGACAGAGAGAGAGAGAGAGAGAGCGGTCTCTTTTCACATGACGTTAGCCATTCAGTGGCTTTCAGAGCAGTTCCCTGTCCCTCACTCAAATCCCTGCCGGGCCCAACAGGCCCGGCCAGAAACCCGTCCAGAACTGGCCCACTGCTGCCAGAGAAGAGCTGTTGTTGAATGCGAGGGGGATTTGCATCCACCACTTCAACGCTTTCGTAGAGTGACTATCTTTGCCTGCTCATCAAATTCTCTCTGTTCACGGCCCCGCCCCCCCGTACTCCGACAGCAATGCGGTGACGACCGGGGCAAAGGCCTGCAGGGGACCAGAGTCCGGCTGTCTCGTGGTTGTCAGGCTGAAGCAAAACTCGACCGCAGCAGAGCTGACTGTCACACTGTCCTAGATACGGAGGGACACGGAGAGGAAGACGCAGAATGAGTAAGAGGTGTACGACACAGTGCCATTTATAGCAGACGTGATTAGGATCGCTTTCACTTAAGCGCATTTACGGCTCGTTAATCTGAGCCATTAAGGGAATGACTGACAAGTTGAGGCTGAACATAAAACGCACATACAGCCATATATGCAAACGTGTGAGCAAATGCTCTATATTAAGAACAGGATCATCATTTTTCAAGTCTAACATAAAACAATACTAGCATTCCCATATTTCCATTGAAAGAGTAGTAGGAATTTAGTCTGAAATAGACTATGACTTCGGAGGCTGGCCACTTGATTTGACTAATGCAGGCCGCTGAAGCCCCATATTACTTCAGCTGAACTTTGATGAACAGGGACTGTGGATTTTGTCCCCCATCACTTGCATTGGAACCACATTCGTAAGGGTTCTTTGAATGGCCAGTATGGAAAGGGGGAACAGCTGCAGCAACCACAAACACTTTCAGTGTACATATGGACATGTGAGTATTGAGACAGACTTGAAAATATGTGAACCTATCCTTAAAAGTCTGCACACGATGCACGCTAATGCAGGAATGTCCTGCTTTTGGACGACTACCTGAGCCATGCTCCCACTTCGGCATTTAAGTTGGATTTTGCTTCTATGATGTCATAAAAATGTGTTGAATGAGTGGCCTGCTTTCTTCATCAACTCTTATCTTCCATTTAGCAGCGATATAAGTTACATTTAGCAGCATTTGTATCACACTATAGCTTCCAGCCATCCGTGGAAGCACATGTTGGATCTTACATGGACTCGTGTTCAGCTCTCTCAGGGTTTGAAGTAACAAATTTACTGTTTGTTTCTGTAACAAAGTCATTTTTTTTTTGTTTGTGCTTCTGTGCTTTTCTGTGTTCTTCTTTTAGCAGACTATTAAAAAAAAAACACAAGTATTGTACTTTGCTACATTCGTGACAGAGTAAAATCAAAAGTGCTAATAAACGGTGTGGAGCTGGAACAGAAGAAATGAGGTAAATCAGCAGCTGCAGCACAGAAGAAGCTGCAGGTGTGTCTGCGCCCAGAGGTGAGACACTCCTCACATCTGGAAATGATACGTCACAAATGTTTGCGTTCACAGGGCCTAGGTCACTTCAAACCACAATCAAATTAAGGAGCTGGAATGGTGCGTGGTTATAATAAGCGTGACTCAGCATAGTCAAAATAAATGTTGCTTCCATCTTGATTAATGAGTTATTTAATGCACAACCGACGAGACACACCCACGATGTGTTTGTGACCTGTAATACGTGTGTTACTGTTTATATGGCTTATGTCCACGTTGTCTGCTCTGGCGATGTTTTGTTCTACTGGTGATGCTAAGAGACGTTTAAGTGTCCTCAGCTCATCTTATTTAATTGTCGATCGTTTTTCTTTAATTGTCTGAGTTTCTGGTTAATCCTAGTGAACCTTTATTCCCCTCAGGATTTGGTAGAGACCAAAAACAGAGCTGAAAGTAAAGTGAATATTTGAAACAACTCTGAACGAATGCTGAAGTTGCTCGGGTGTGCAACTGTTTGCACTCCCTATTTTAACTGTATACAAAATGGTGTCAGGTTCAAATGCCAGAATGAGCAGAACCACGATACAGGATTTTGGTATAGAGCTGTACTGTACAGCGCTAATCAGGGCAAGACCTCATGAGTGACAATGAGCCTGGCATTCTTATCACCAGAGGCTAGTATCATCAAACACTAAAACCATCATGACATCAAAGTCGTGCTTGGTGATCCAACATCACACCCACCTTCTTCCCCGGCAGCCAGCAGGTATGCTTTTGCTTGCTACGCCTCATACCTGGTGGCTGCTTCTAGTCTCAGTCTTAATTTCAAACGTGATTTTACTTAATCTCTTCTAAAGAACCCTTTTTCATTTGTGGTTCGCCGTAAAGAAGTCAGACTGACGTAACAACGGCGCCAAAGGGCCTAAATCATCGGGTCCTTAATTTGAGACGCGGCATCAAACGAAAATGGCCCTCTTAATTTAAGGGAGCTTTGATTCTGAAGTTTAAAGAGCGAGTTGTGAAAGACTCTTCCCGCAGTAGCCAGCTGGCAGAGGGCGATAGCTAACGCCGAACCACAGAGTGAATCCACGCTGCATTTGCCAGTGAATGTCTTTATAATAACCTGTTTACCTTTTGAGTAAAAGCTTAGACACTTGTCACTCATCCCTCCCGTTTGTCCGAGAGCTCAGCTGCTCTGTAATGGCTTTTCCACTGCAAGCTTTCGGGATTTCTCTCCCCTTTCCCTTTCTCCATCGCTGTGAAGAATTTTTTCCAGATGAACGTTTTTTTTATGGAATAAGCGGGAACCGTTTGGAAGGGAGGGGGGGCGACCAAACTGACTGGTGCAGAGAGTCCAGCCCGCTGGTGGGGCGCTGTGACCTATGGCCAAGCTAACGTACTGTTTCAATTCACAATGTGGCTTAGTCTCAGTAATAAGAGCGGCTCATTATTATATTATTTCACTTATTTCAGGAGTGTGGCATAACACAGAGCAGACAGCAAGAGAGCAGAACACCACGCATCGAGCCGGGCTTGTAAACAAATTCCAAACGGGTGAGTTCGTACAAACAGTAAGGGGACATTCATCATGCATGTTAACGGCCGAGGGAGATAAAGCTGCAGGGCACAGGCAGCTGGACCTACAGCACACTACTGTTCTTAGTAAAACCCCTTCAGAAGCGGTCTGGGCCTCTGCTCTCACCGAGCCTCACAACAACAACATGCCTCAGACATATTGAACTCCCTTACTTAAGCAGATACATCTCAGACTGCTATCTGTCTGAGATTACTGGCTGGATGATGGTTGGCCTTGTATTGACAATAAGGTTGTGTACACCATTCCAGACCGCTTGGATTTATATGGTTATAGCAGAGACTTGTATCAAAACTGGCCTTGTTAAATTCACTCACTGTAGCTTTCACCTGCTTAAACAATTACTGCTGGGGAAAAGGTCCTGCCCAAAGCTGCACTATAATATTTTTGTATGGGGTTGAATGTGTCATGTGTCGCCGGTAGTGACAAACCCACGGATAAATATCAGCTTACTACGGTTTCCATCAGGAAGCTTTAAGCAGTCTTTCTGTCAAAAAAAGCTCTGGTAAACATTGTACACTTCCTGCCCAGCAGCAAAGTTAGCAAAGTTAGCGAAGTTAGCAAAGTTAGCGGCTAGCTGGCGACCACAATGAGCCAGATATTCCTCTACGGACTTGGTGGGGATCAAAACAGAGCTACCCTCTTAAGTGAAAGTAATGTCATTTTAATGACATTTTACTAAAGCGGCGTAACCATTCTAAATATGTAGTTATTTAGAATTTCAACCGAATTGAAGTTAAATCTAAAAATCAAGTTTGTTTGTTGATTCAATTCTGCTGAAAGGGTAAATAAAGTTGAATTCAATGGACAACTAAAAATGGCATTATAAAGGGCACAAGCCGAATTCTTCTTCTCTTGCTCGCTGAAAGTTCACTGCATACGCCGCCTCAGTTTGCGTCGCTTATAAAGAGATGCACTTTGTAATCAGTGTGATTTCAAATGAATTGCAATATTATTTATTGGAGCAGCAGCAGCATTCATCAAGTAGGCCCACGATAAAAAGAAGCCCAGTGACAAGTTACAGGACAAACTGTGACGTCATTTCCACAGCAAGCAAAAAAAATTCCAGCAGATTTGGAGCAAATATGAGCCAACCTGGGAAAGGTTTTGTAGCAAAAGGCGTGTAAAACAAATGGTAACGCAAAACATCTCCGTGTTGTTGCTTCAGTATCGTCTTGACCTGTTGGTAACCATTTTACAGGAAACGCACAGGAAACCAGACACTGGAAGAGAAACTCAGACAACATCGAGGTCCACAGCAGGAGTCAGAGGAGCTGATGGCTGTTGTTTCTGATCTTTGAGACTGATTGACTTCTGTAAAAGTGCACAGCAGCCGACAGCTTCATCAATGAGGAAATGCAGAGCTGAAACAACTGAGTGGCGTTTAGTGATTCATGGATCTTGGACGAGGTTGGGGGGGGGGGGGGGGGGGGTTGAGAGTAAGAGAGGAGGAATAGAAAAAAATAATAGTGTGTATAGACACAAATGTAGTGGGTCATGAAAGAGGTGTTTATGTGTAGAGAGAGAGAGAGAGAGAGCGAGAGACAGAGAGAGAGAGAGGATGAGGGAGTGCAGGGAGGGAAGATGATCCTCTCTTCTCAGAGATTAGTGTCATTGAGGTTATCAGGTTTATCTTTTATAAGACTTATAAGAACCGGCTGGACAGATGAACGTCCTCTCTCAATCACCAACTCGGGCAGAGAGAGAGAGAGAGACAGAGAGAGACAGAGAGAGAGAGAGAGAGAGACAGAGAGAGACAGAGAGAGAGAGAGAGACAGAGAGAGAGAGAGAGAGAGAGAGAGAGAGAGAGAGAGACAGAGAGAGAGAGAGACAGAGAGAGACAGAGAGAGAGAGAGAGAGAGACAGAGAGAGAGAGAGACAGAGAGAGAGAGAGAGAGAGAGAGAGAGAGAGAGAGAGAGAGAGTCCGCAGTCCATCGGAATAAACCATATGCAGTAAAAACACATTTGATTCTGTTTGTATGGAAATTGGATCTGACAATATCACATAGCCGGGCGATCAGACGCAACAGATACAAATCATTTCCGACATCATTCAGCTGGATGATTGCAGTAAGATTGGCGGTCGTAGAAAGTTTTTTTTTTACTGGAGTTGTAATAACTATTCTCTGTCAGGGATCTATAAAGAAGACACACACAGACACCGGAGCCAATTGGGAGCATTACTTGGAAACTCTAAAGTCTGACACACAGGTCTGCATTGTAAGGAATAGGAATAAAGCAGAGGTTTGCCTGAAACATTTGAATTATTATATTTAGTTTTATCTAGGTGTAACTGGCTCCCCTATGTCCCTTTATCAGCTCCATGCAACCAAACAACCTAATATATAGATTTTCTTGTTTCTCGCACATGTTGCGAGTGTTGTTTTGTGTGTGTGTGTGTGTGTGTGTGTGTGTGTGTGTGTGATGTGGTTGTGTAGCTGTTGGGAGCAGGCAAGTTGCCACCGCACAGGTCTCTCATATGATGCCTGCATGTGATGGGCGGTCTGTGTTAACCACTGTTGACAAGAGAGTCATGGAAATGACTCCCTGTCACACAGCCAGAGTAAACAACGTTGCACCCACATCAGCACAGCGCATAGTTTGGGCTGCATGGGCGGCTGTGCATCTGTGCATGGCCGGCATGTTTATGTGTGTAAGAGAAGTATAGGGACAGCGAATCAGGTTTTAGTTTTACAGTAAAAACACGTCGATTATCTGACGAGTTTGCGACCTCATGCGATCGTAATTTCTCCCCCGTCGTATCGCCAGTTTTGATGTCAGCCACGGATCGAGTCGGTGCTGAGCTAAAACCGAACCGACGTGGAGGGATTCTGCGCTGTGATTTGTGGTTGCGAGAAGATGTGCTGCTGGCAGGGAGCCCGCTTTCATGGCCTGCAGAAGTAAGACCTGCATGCGTCATGAAGCTACTTGAATGGAACATCCACACTCAATAAGAAATGGTCTGAAATCCCACTTCAGACATCAGAAACAACAGCCATCAGCTCCCCGTCGCTCCCACTGACTCCTGCTGTTGACCTCCATGTCTGTGTTTCTCTTCCAGTGTCTGGTTTCCTGTGGCTTCCCGTGTTTGCCAACATTTTTTTTTTTATATATATATATATTTGTGAGCTTGTGCTTTTTCCTCTAAACTGTACCTTAACGTGACTGGCCATCATTCGTAAATATTTGATTCAGCGGGGTAATTATGTGAGACATCTGCCTCGCAGTCTGCCGTCGGACAGCCTGAAGAGCTGCAATGCATTTTGGGGCCGTTGCGTTTGAGCTCAAGCCACAAACTCAGAAACTCTTTCTAATCTAGTAAACATTTGGCCATTTCTCGCTGACGAAACAAATCCACATACTATGCAGTTACGTCAGAATAGTATGTTAATGTGCTCAAGTTCACCATCTAATTTACCTAACATATGCTGATATGTTTTAAACATGTCATCAGTTTGGAGGCATTGGGAAAGTCATACATTTTTTCAGTCTAACAAAAATTTTTAAAAAATTGTCTACTAGAGCATATTGTCTGTTCTTTTAAGTCACTTGTGTTCTCCTTTGAGAAAAAATCAGAAAGAAATGTAATATTTTTGGTTTCATGAAGGTGTCCTATTTGACTAAACACTGTTATCATAAGCAGATGGTAACAATGACTAAAAGCCAGAACAGATCTAAATCAGCGCGTCTTGTCCTCCGCTTGTTGTATGAGCCACCAAATATACATTTGCTAAAGAAAAATGATTTAGCGCCTTATCTCGCTCACAGAGCTGTTAGCATTGCTGCAGTCAACCTCAAGGTGGGGCTAGAGGAGAAGTCAGGGGATCCCCACAGGCTTCATCCTCTGGGGACCATGAATGTCTCTACAAAATGTAATGGCAATGAATATTGAAACCTGGACCCAAGCGGTTGGCCAACAGACCCACATTGCTCTTCATGTGATCACGATAGTTTGAACTGAAACGGCTCCGCGGATTATTGTCATCGTCCCACAGCAGCTGGCAGATCTGATATATTTAAAGTTTATCTTCAGTTATTTGATTCTATATTATTGGCGTTGTACTGCCGTGGTTCCTGTGGTCACTTAACATCAAGCCAAGTAAAGCATCTCTGACTGGCTGTCATGTATCATCCTGCCTTCCCCCTGAAACCGATGGCATCCTTGGTCCTGGCACAAGCCATTGCTTTGAACGGACCAGCTGCGTTATGCGAATATGCATTCTTCCGACCACTAATTGCAGCCTTACAACTCTGTCTTGACATACTCGACTGCAAATTCCCAAACACTGATACAAATATATACCATATTCTCCTCAGCAAACCATGTTTAGGATTTTAAAGATTCCCATTACCATTTCTACTATCAACATAAACTTAAATTAGCCTTGCATTTACAATAGGAGAAAAGTACAAATGAGAAACCATTTTAGGCTGGCTCATCAGTTGCTGAGGTAATAGGACCCAGATGGTAGAGCTGATATAAAAGCAAGGTCATTTCATACAAGGGCATTGTGAAAGGACTAGACACTTCTCCTAAAACCAAACCGAGATAAGGCGATCCTATGTCTCCCCAACGAGATGATCCTCGTAAACTTGTGTCGTTTCCTTAAAAAGAAATTTCATTACTTTCCAATTAAATCAGATTGGTTCGGAGGAGAGTCTTGCGAGCGAGGAGACATGCAGAGAACCCCCTGGAAGGAGAGATTGATTTTCTTTTGAAAGCTGCACAATGCAACTAGATGAGGTCGCCTGAGATTGGGCGCAGATTTGATTATTACCGTTAAATGCAATTCCCACACACACACACACACACACACACACACACACACACTGTAGAGAGATGCTCTACACCTTGCGTATATTCGAGATGCAGGTTTATTTATACCTACACGTGTCTTGCAGCATCATGAAAATACAATCTAAAGCTGTTAAGTCCTTTCTCTTTGAATCACGTCGTAATATTTGCAAAAACACACAAAAGAATGGGGCCTCTACTAATATTTACCGTACGTATATCATTGGATTCAAATTATTGATGCAATTAAGTGTTGTTCACTTGCAGCTGGTAAAGGTGGAGCTAATTGTATCTACTTCATATAGCACTAGTTATATTGCCTACTACTTAACAGTACATCATAAGATTACAAGAGCACAAAGCTCTTCATAGATCTAGCCTCTTCATTTTTCTGTCACAAGTGCACCAGATTGAAACATTACATTTAAAATGTACAGTATTTTGTTCCTGGGGGAGCATGCTCCCAGACGTGCTCGGTAAGACAGTGGCGGGGGAGCTGCTGCAGCGGGCTGCGCACTGCTCAGTGAACATATCAGTTTGCATTGATAAGATGACAGTAAATATGTAACCCTTAACCTTGCACGATAACCAGATCTGGCTGACATTCAAGCCCATATTCTGACAATCCGCTTAACTCCATTACACAGACATAAGAGCCTCCTCTGTGCCTCAGTCATGTGTGAGACTGAGGATGCTTTGAGATCCGCAGGCTCAGGGGGTTGTTGAACGGAGCCGCCGACTCGGTTCACAGGGGTCAGTCTGAGGATGTGCGCTGTTTGCATTGCAAAGCCACGCTGCTGCCAAAAGTGAGCCGACGGACCGTTTTAGAGCCCTCACCAGAAACATTTTGGGAAAGTCTGAGATTTTTCTTCCCCCCCCCCCCCCCCCCCCATCTCTCTGTTTAGGTTCATGTTATGTTTACAGTACAGAATTAAGTATTTGACGCTGTGAAGTATAAAATATTGCAGAGTTTACAAGTAGGCAGAGTGGTTCAACAAGTGGTCAGTCAGTTGTTGCTTTTCTACGCATGTGACCTCATGAGTGCCTGGATGTGAGCGAGTATGCATACAATATGTGCGTATATGTGTACGTGAGAGAGTGTGTGTGTGTGTGTGTGTGTGTGTGTGTGTGTGTGTGTGTGTGTGTGTGTATATGTGTGACTCTTGACACGCTCCCAGCTTCCTCATCCACTCCTCAGAAAAGCACTTGTCTGGTCACAGGACAGTAATTCATTGTCTGACAGCTGTTTTCTTTTCTCTGAGCCGGCCCTCCTTGGATCCTGGGGTGTAATTCCACACACAGGGCCAGCTGGAAGTTTTCCCGAAAAAAAAAAAAAAAAAAAAGCCCAGTGCTGACACATATGCCAGCGACTTGAACCATTAGAGCAGCACTGGTCCAGAAATCAACACAAGTCTCCTCGAGTTGTATCCCACCTGTGTCAAGTCAAGAATACGTAAAATGAAACTCCAGCACACTCATAACTGAGTTGTATTTTTAATTCAGTGTTTTTGACGTCTTCATAAACCTGATTTGTTCTTTCAGTTCAGATACCAATTTATGTAGGGATACTGCTTGAATTATTGTCTATGCAGTACAATCTCTATTGCTAACTAGAGTTGGAATTGATCCGTATTTCAGTATTGATCCGTATGGTAAATGCACTTACACAATATTTTTTAGTCAAGATCAAAGATATTTTGTATGAGCACTGAAAATAAAAGTTTAAATCCGCAAATAAGTTCGTATTCCATTTTAGTCAGAACCACACATCTGCAACCGCATGCATGCGAACATGACCGTGTCAACATGTGTAGCAGGTAACATCAACAATTTTCACATTAGTTTAGCACGTTAGCATGCTTACATCCGCTAATTACAAATAAGTACAGCTGAGGCTGATCGGAATGTCATCATTTTTTGCAGGTCATTTTGTCATAAACCAAATGATTGGACATACCGGACAAATTGTGTGCAGATGAAGTAGCTAGATGAATGATTACGTAGTAGTAGTAGTAGTAGTAGGGTAAAAGTCAGGGGATCACAAAGTCAGTGGTATTCATCCTGTGGGGACCATGAATGTCTTTACAAAATTCCATGGCAATCCATCCAATAGTTGTTGAGATATCTCAGTCTGGTCAAAAGTGGTGGACAGACCTTACTTTACTATCTTTACCGCCCCACCGCTTGCTTGGCCAAGAAACACAAGTTGAACTTTAGCAGTGTTAATGACATAATTAGATGTCTTCAATGTCAATTTCAGTTTTTTTTCTGACAACTTGACATCAGCATCATTGAATGCAGCCTGTAGTAAAAATGGCAGACTTTATATTATAGAGTTAATACTCCGACAAATGCTCTGATGACACTGTCATGAACAATCGCATTTAACATAAGTAAACAGGAAAAAAAAGAGAAGATTCTTTATTCAGGGCTGGGTGGACCTTATTAAGACATTTGTGTGACGTTTGTTTCTTTCACACTTGTACGGATCAAACCTGCCTCGTGACAGGAGGTAGATCAGCCAAGCAACTTTGTTGAGACTTGGTGGGTGTGTGTGTGTGTGTGTGTGTTGTCTTTCAACATGTGACTGAATTAAAGTAAAGGCACTACAAGACAGTCCAGGTCAGAACAAGCTGAGGGACGAGCTCCAGGCTGCTCCGCTCTGAGTGCCAGGTCTCTCGATGAGTCATGTGCAGAACCCGTTTTACAACCATTTTCCATTTCATTTCCTGTCTGCATGACCCAGAACCTCTCTGGAGGATAGTCTGTAACATAGCCCCCGCTTCGGTTTGGACACCATCTCTTGCCCTTCATTTGTAGACAGGATGTTTAACCGGACTCTTGGAGAGGTCATTGGGGGGGGGGGAGCCCTTTGGCGATTTCCCCCCAGATGGTGCAGCAGCGTCGGTGCATTCGCCTCGGTGTTGACGCGATGAAAACCCCTCGCCAACACTCAACACTGAATGTGAGTAAAAAAACTCATGAAATCAACAGAGGTGATTTTCATGGTTTCCCTGCAGCTGAAGGATTACATGATCCTCTGTGGGTTGGGGGAAATTCTCTGGCCTCTTAGCCCTACGAAACACTGATCTGACTTATTGGGGCTGAAAAGAAAAAAAACAATAAAACTGTTTCTCCCAGCTGCTGTAAAGCTCATCTTTTGGAGATGCAATGTCAAGTCCTTCGGTTACGGGAGGCTTTGATGATTTTTGCTCCGATAACTCTTCGCTGTCGCTATGTCTTTCAGATCAGTTTCCTCTGTCAATTCAGCAGTGCTCTGTGTGATGGACATACCAACTGACAAAACCGTGAACATATAAAACAAGGTCAGCGACGGTCAAACAAGAACATGCTGTTTTTCACTGTTAGGTCTTGCCGTACGACACCCGATTAGTTTTACAAACCTTTAATTCCCCTCCAAACTTTTAATGAACTCACCAGTCAATTTGCCTTTGTGAATATTTTTCAGCCCCTACGTCTACCACAGCATCCCGACATAATGAAATCATTTTTTTTTTTCTCAGCTCTTCAACTTAATATCGTGTTCTGTAGAAGCTAAATGACAGCATGTTTGGGGGCGTAAAGGCTCAGTTACAGGACAGCGAGCACTGCCACCCACAATATGACCACCACAGTGAAGGAGTTACACTTGAAAAGCCTACAGGCGGAGCAACGACGGAGACTTAGAGAGTTATAAGGGCTGCCAGGAACATTGTTTTAATGTTTTATTGGCACGGACTACCAATTTTCAACATACCTCTCTCCTCAAGTGCTCATTAAAGATAAAATTACACCAGTTAAAGGCTTATAAACCTCCGTATCGCAGCAGCTTGACAGTGAAAGCCATTCCTGTTTCCCTGGACAAGCCTCCACGCTCCGATGATGGAGCAACACTCAGATCTAGAACCGCTGAGCCACGGCTATACTTACCTGGGAGAGCGATGACAGTGATTATCAGATTTTCCATCGTCATACCTGTGCTAGCGGAATCCCTGCCGCGCCGTACACACCTGCCCCAGCGCAAGTAAATACAACCCTCCTGCAGTGCAACAACTCTTCAACTCAAATGACAGATGCTTCCACGCCATTAAGGGGTTGTGGAAAAAACTGAGCGCCGGGTCGGAAAATGTTTTTTTCATTCTTGGTATGGGGAGAGCTTTCAGGAGCTGTTCTTGTCCTCCTCTACGCATTGCATGTCAGCGTATGAAAGAGCTTGCTGACAGTTGTGTCTATGTTTCCTCTGAACCTCCTGCAGTCCAACACAAAGGTCATGGTTGGAGTCATGAGGTCACCCCCGAACCCTTTAGTGACACCTCATTGGACTCGAGGCAGGCCAAGCTGATCTGACTGAGAAGGCAGTGCAGCCATGGCAATAGGTGCATGTAATCGTATTGGAGAGGAGTCAACCAATGCAATATGGAGGTAATGAAGTCTGGTTTAGTTTATTGGTCCCCATTAATAACATCCAGTGGCACTGTAAATAGGGTAGCATTCGACTCTGTGGCTATGGTTATTAGTAAGAAATTAAAGGACAACACCCTTTGTTGTTATTTATGCATTTTGTTAATGTCTATATTTGTTATTCCATTGTTGGCAATGCAGATTGAATAAAAGCTTATGCTCAAGAGCTATATTAAAACTATTACAACCCCTTTGAATCTTGTTCATTGAAACATTGCAACACAACTTTATTGGAGTTTTTGGTGTATTTTAGGCCAATATAATTTAAGTATATTTTGATGTTGCTTTTTATGTTGAGAGAAAATGGGCCAAGAGTTAATCATTTTTGAACATTGCTTTGAGGGAACTGGAGCGATTTCAACTGAGGCAAAATAGGGCCTTTGATAATGTATTTGAGGGAACATTCCAACAATAAGGGAGCATAGGGCTTAGGGAGCATAGGGGATGAGGAAACCGTACTTATAGCATTGACATCGGAGAGGGGTTTCGACCTTCTCATCTAATTTGAAAAAGCATTTTTCCCAAAATGTCAAACTATTCCTTTCATCCCTGTTAACAGACAGAAGTCACAGACGTTTTCTACAATCTCTTAAGTCAACAGCATCAAGCAGCCAAGTGTGTTTTTGAATGCATTTAAAGCTGTTTTCAGATGATATCAGTATCTGCGTAGTGCTGTAAGTGGTTTGTTTTGCCTGAGAACAGGCCTTCTCCCCTGTGCTTCATGAGGTCATTGTATCTGAGTTACTGTACAGTCCGCTCAGGGTCACGGGCCGGTCCAGCTCACGCTGAGGCCCTCATGTGAATGTTGCTGTTGTTCTGAGATCCAGCCGTGCCGGCCCTCAACTGCCCAAATGTTGACAACTCCAGAGAAAAATCTGGAAAGTGAAACCGGGGGAGTGGGAGGGGGGAGGGGGAGAGAAAAAGATTACAAGCCTCTACACGGAGAGAAAAAGAGAGAGAATAGAAAGGGAGAGAGAGAGAGAGAGCCAGCGGAGTCCAAATCTTGTCCGGTTGTGGTTGCCATGCCAAGAGCTAAACAAGCGTTTTATCAGTTTTTGGGGTTGAGATTTATTCTGGTGTTTGGAGTTTCTGCCTCACAGATCAGCGCATGGTTCAGCCTGCGAGGATGATCATAGTGTGTGGAGCGTTTGCTGGCTAACAGGCCCATTAATTCAAGTAGACTCTGAATAAAAGCCATGACTCTGAAACGATGTCAGTGTAAACTCTCTGACAGCAGGCAGAGTGTTCTTCCAAAAGCTTGAGAATTTCTAAAGAACTCTGCGTGTTGAGTTAAGTTAAACAAAAAAGTGAAGACAAAAGATAATATTGGGCCTTTTGAGGTATCAGGCTGTTCCTTTTTCTTGGAAAAGACTTTCTCCGGGTGTTTTTTTTGCACCGTGCCTTAAGGCCACCGGCTCATCTCGAATGCGTTTTGAAATAGTGCCGCTGGACACCACTCCCTCCGCTCTAACCACCGCGGAGTGAGAACAGCCGTCGACGGACTGCCTCCTACTGCAGCGATAATACCTGCAATAACCACAGTCACATATATCTGACAGGTGGATGCTGCACTGTACTCATCTCTCCTGACATGTGTAACCGCTCGTATAATTCTCCCCTCCTTCATGAAGCGGGGCTGTAATTGTAGACATTTAGGCCTACCGCGGAGCTTTTGTCTAAGGCTTCCGAACGCTCCTCTGCTGAAACAATGAAGGGATCAATGCCTCGCCGCACTTCTCCTCTTCACGCCAATATTTGTATTTGTACTGACCTGTTATAATTTACCCTTCTCTCCGTCTACCTCTTCCTCCGTATGACGTATGACTCCTTTCCACATGCGAGGAATCTAATTCTGCTTCTTATTAGGCGTGAACGCAACGACCCTGCGCTACGATCGAGCCAGCGAAACGCCATCACCTACAATTAGCCAACCAATACAGAATCCGTGGCTCCAATCACAACTCTCAGTCTCACGGATCCAATTCTGTAAAACATGGCAGCAGCTTCGCGGATTGGCCCCTGGAGACGTCTCAAAAAACATAGGAATTGTCTAATACTTATGATAGTACGGTGGCCAGACGGAGCTGACAGACAGCGCCAACAAGGACACTTCCAAACCGAGGACATTAGCGCTAACAATCAGCCAATCAAGACAGCTTCTTGGTTCTCCGTCAGGTACTTGTGCAATAAGAATCCTGGCACCAAAAACAGAAGCTTTCAAATTAAATTGGAAATATGCTGCTGCTGCAGCGCTGTAGGGAGTTGGGGTTCCCTGGGAAAGCCAACCACATCTGCGTCCCTGAAGTGTGAAAAGTACATGCGGACAAAATTCAATCCTTGCGTTTAAAATGATGACTTTAGAGTAGGGATCCCCCCCCCCCCGAAACTCTGTTCTAAATGGGAACCGGTTCCAAATTAGTAAAATACCTGAGTATCGTTAAGGATCTGCTATCGGTACTTTATGAGTTACGAAGTGAGATCTCGGAGGAAATTTGCAGCGTCGTCCACCTTGTGTCTCTGTCTCTAAGACTGTCTTTGCAGAGTTGTGCTTTCCTCTGACACACACACACACACACACACACACACACACACACACACACACACACACACACACACACACACACACACACACACCCCGATTACGGCTCAGTACAGCGTGAGATACACATCATGGCAGAGAGAAGAAAAAGATCCAGTGTGGCTACATTTGACTCAAGATGCTAATAACTCTCGTTAAATGCAATAAAACTCTCACAGGTAAGACAAGGTAATAACAGCAATTTATTAGAACATTTGGCCAACAAGTAGAACATAAATCTACAGAAATGCACAGTTTTCCACTGTTTGGCGAGAAGCCGTCCGTCCTCGTCCTCTGCAGGTAACGTTAGCGATGCCATACGGAGTTTGGTTGTCTAATAAATAAAAGCTAATCACTGAGCTTATAGTTTCACAATTCACTATGATAGAACATGTTCACACTCACCTGCAGCAGTACATGCCTGTACATATACTGTATCATATCACTGCCGTGCACATGCGCATGAATGCACTTGTGTATACCTGCCTGTCTTGGCTGTGGTACAAATATTTAAAGCTGCTTTCATTTTGTGTTGATTTCGGCGGCCCCTGTGGACAAACGTGGTTTCAGAGGACCAGAATTCCTTTAGAAAACCTCTATTTTTTTACACTCAGTCCTGATTCCGGTTCTCCCGTACCAGCAATCCTCTGGCTGCCTGGTGTTTGCGTCGGTGGCTCGGCTCAGCTCCTGCTGCCGGCGCTGAGTTCTCCTCCTCCTGGCGGAGCTGCAGGTCCAAGGTTGGCAGCGAAGCTGGATCTGTCGGACTGGTTGCTGCCAGAGGCCCAACTGTTGTCTGAGCTGAAGGATTTTTTTTTGATGAACCTGCGTGGTTTGATCCGGTGGCACCGATGACGAGCATTACAATTAACTATAGCCAAATTCCTTGCTGATGGTCTTGTTTGCCTATGCAAGTCATATAGAGGCATCGGTATCAGTTGGGACTGTTTCATAACCAGTTAAAGATCCTCACAGCAACTTTAATATCAGGACAGGCAATATGCTGTGAATCCACTGATTAATCTGGTTTAAAAAGCTTGCATCGTCTATGCAGAGGTCCTTGATTTGAAAAAAAAAGGAGTAATATCATCTATCAGAGAAAATATGGGAATGTATAGAATGGATGGCGAGTACAAGTGAAGTGCATCTTTGCTTGGGTAATTCTGTAAACATTACAGTTTAGTGAAAATCTCCCTCACACATTTTGATGTCGGAGCTGCACTCGTAGTTTTCAAGCCGTCTTCCTCAGATCACATTTTCAACATATTCCTGCACACAGCTCTTATATGGATGGCGACCATGCAAAACAAATGGTTCCATTTTGTTGGCTACAAATCTCATTGGCTGAACTTTAATTCTGTCAACGATAACGTGACATCCTCCATTAGCGCCGGTGAAACTAACCACATGCTACAGGATTAATAACTGCATTTCTTCCATAGTGCAAACACACTTAGCCTTTGCGCCGCTCCGCTGACGTGATAGAGTAGGTGAGGGAAGAAGAACTTTTACAGTCCATAGACACCGGGAAAACACAGCAACATCAATCGCAGCCTGCTACAGTCACTCCCTGAAAATTAGGGGGAGCTACTGGTGAAAATACAGATGCAGATTTCCAAAGCGGCTGCTGCCAGGAAGCCAGGTGGATGAGAAAGTTTATTCTGGCCAGAGGTGTTTCAACTGGCTGAGCATTACTGGGATATCGGAGCAAAAGCTTTAATACACTTTCGTTTGGTGCATCACAGAATATCTTCAAAAGTATCACTTCAGATACAAACATGCTCACTTCCAGCTATTAAAACATAACTCTTTGTGAGAGCAGCACCTGATTTCTTTGAGTTAGAATGAGTCAATTGCAGCTTGCGTGGACCTGCTTTGGAAACCCAAGGAAGTCCCTCAGTGAAGCTGTAAGTCAAACCCATTTTCAGGGTCAGGAAATAGGCTCCTCCAGGGGGCTGTAGCTGCCTCCGACAGAGAGATAACTATAGCGGTGTCAACTGTTAAAGGAAGTGAACACTCGGGGAGGGTTAAATAGGCCATACTCAAACTTGAACTTCAAACCCTGAGACGCTGAAGTACGGCTGTCTGCTTTTTAAAAGCTAGAAGAAAAACCTGGGAATGAGACTCTTTTCCATCACAAAGTAAATGCACGCTCAAACTATGTGGCATGTAGAGACAAGGTAGTGAGGCCAAACTGTGAGGAAAAAGAACAAATTCATGAACAGGACAGCCAGATTGATCATGCAGAGGTCACTCTGTCTGCACAAAACCTCCCATTTTCTTTTCTACGCCGGCCTATAGTTGAATGTCTTTGTACTTATTTAGCCAGCTGTCCCATGTGCCCCATTTGCATTGTTGTCCCGAAAGGTCACTACGTTTACTGTCACATGATGTTGAATAGTTCCCTCAGTTCATTTGCACACAATTACAAGTTCAGTCCAGATTGCAATTGGTTGATTATTTCCCATTTTTATCATGGGATACCAGTCTTGTACTGTTTTCTTTCTCGCATAATAAAACAAGACAGCGCCGAGTTTGCCAGCAATGAAACCAGCAGTACATTATTACATTGTAGACATGTTGTTATAAAGAAACAGGCTTTTGTGTTTGCCTGCTGAGGGGATATGCTGCCAACTTAACTGCAATAGGTCACAGTTATTCAGTTAGTATGTGAAACGCATGATTGATGTGTTCCCTCTTTTAAAGGAGACAAGCAGACAGCAGTGTCAAAGGTTTTCATGAGAAGAGGAATAATTTGCTTTTAGACAAAAATGGCTGGCTCACATCAGTGAGAGAGAGCAGGCCTGCTACAGGAGAGCTGTGGGAATGGAAGAGCAAGTGGCTGTCCAGGAAAGTTTTTATGGGTGCCGCTCTGAACCTTACGGTATGCTGTAACGCTCCGCTTCTGGTGAAAGAGGATCAAATCCCACAACATACTGTTGGTTTACGGCAGCATCAAAGAGAAAAGAAAACAATACTTCAAAATGACTTTAAAATTACTAACAGATAACATTTATATAAAGGCAATAAAAATATGTTAAAATGTTAGACTGTTTGCTGTCATTTAGTTGTTCCAGTAGATGACCTGGTCAGATTTTTAGCCAGTCCAGCCATGTAGCTCTGTTTGTCAGTCCCCCACTTTGATCCACAATGACATCTCAGCAACTAAAGGAAGGATAACGATATCATTTTTGTACAATTTGTGGCCCAAGAGGATGAATTCTACTACAGCTCTTTGTCAGCTTTTTTTTCTTGCTGAATGACATATTCCCAAAAAAACCTATCCATCTATATCTCTGGTTAGCAACAGATTTAAATGTTTTATTCTTAGCTACGGTAGTCAAGCAGCAGCAAAACATACTTGACATGAGCGCGCATCATTGTTAAGGTGGAGAATACAATCTCAGCAGAGATTTCCCGTGCTTTTTCTTGTTTTTGTTCTAACCGTGCTTTCACGGAAGCAGAGTGATGAGGTGATGGGAAGAGTGTGGACCCATCAGCGGCTCAGCAGACTGGCTCCCTGGGCTCTGAGGACCCCGCGTTCCGAGTGCAGCGGAGGACTGCTGCCTGCTCCACTGCAGTGCTGCAGCCAGAACAAAGTTAAGAATAAATAGTCAAACCCTGAGCAACAAAGTCAGCCGCTGCCAGATAGATCTTTGTGATTTAAAACCAATTGCTCAATAGATGTGCATAGTTCATTTCTAAGCTGCAAAAGTTAGTTGTTCTAAGCATAAATCCAGATATCTGCGGTTAACTGATTTGCTAGATTATATATATATTAATTTGATTTGGTTTGGATCCGTTCTTTTAGGTCAATGGAGGATCCAAACCTCCTTTGAATTGTGCAGTGCACAGTAAGTAAGTAAACTTCTTTCAGCTTGTCACAGAATCAGAAGAACTGTTCCATTTCAGTGTTTCCCATTAAAAACCTAGACTCTGGCGACCCGCCAAAGTCTATTTTGTAAGGCCACAGTTTCGTAACAAACTGAAGATATTTTTATACTTCTCAACCGGTGGGCTCGCTGGCCCTCTGGAGGCGCATGTCCTCCGCAGCGGTGCACAGCAACCGGCTCTAGTTCGACTCCCAAAGTGACTTTTTTGCTCTGTCATCGTTCATATCGCTTCAACGGATGTGTTTATAATTCAATCATTTACTAGAGCACAGTGTAAAAATACTCTGTTACAAGTAAAAAAAAGTATTAGAATCAAAATATACTTTTAAGTACCAAATGTAAAAGTGTACTCACTTTGCAGAAAAGCCAATTTCAAATACTATATTTACGGTAGGCCTATACCATTGGATTATAACTAATGATGATCACTTGTATTGGTATTGGTACAGGTGGAGCTCATTTTATCTACTTTAATATACTAAATAACTTTATAGTATTTTTTTTTTTTTATTAAGCATCTGAATCTACAAAATAGCTCCACTAGTAACGCATATTGTCAAATAAATGTAAGCGTCAAAGGTCGCTTGTGTGCGATGTACTGTCAATTGTAAGTTATAGGAAAATGTCCAGGTGTAGACCATGCTGTCCTCCTGTGGCTACACAGAGTTCTTTCTCAGACATCACGGAAACATGGAAACCCCTCTTAGCATAAAGTCAACAGGAAGAGAAAGTTTCCCAGGATTCCTCATACCTTCCAGCCTCTCTGTCTGTGTGTGTGTGTGTGTTTAGTCTGGGAGAGGTGCGGAGCGTGGAGTAGGAATCACTCATGACTCATTGGTGAAGTTTAGCAGTTGCCCATACGTCTGATTCGAAACAGTTTATCCACTCTCGAGGGTGTGATTCATCGTATTCCTGTGAGCCGAGAGACTGTTTGGTTCTTAAAGGATGATTGATGTTAAACACAGAAGGGCCGAGAAAGTTGGGGGGGGGGATTAAAGGAAGGTTTTCATTGTCAGAGCATCTCTCTGTCAGAGGCATAAACATGCTTGACATAAATTGATTTGAGATAACGTTCTCAAATGTATTTATTGTTGAGCAGTGGCCACAAAACACGGACTGACTACTATAGTATAGGCCCTGAGAGCTCAACACACAAATATACATAGTGTCAAGCTGCAGCTGTAAAAAAACAAACTGCTTTTGATTTGGTTGTGTTTTCTTAATTTAATTTGAGCTCTCTAGGCCGACATTTTCCGTACATGTTGCTTTGTGCTACTCAGAACCCCGACAAAGTGTTACTGTGAACACGAAGATCTGCTAACAATAGAACGCATTTAAAATATGAAGTGTGTTTCTAGATACGTACAGTTTGTACTGAACATCACAGATTGACGCAAGGGTGGACTTTTTTCTCTCAAGATGTTCAGGGTCAAAAGTATACCCCCAAAGCTGAACAAACAACCATAAAAAAGATTGCAGCGAGACAAAAAGCCAAATATCCAAGCCTTGCCAGAATCATGTTTCTCACATGGAGAAGCTTTGGCCAGCAATGCATTCACTGCATGCCAGCAGAAACACATATAAAATAAGAAGGAACAGAGAGTTCGGCATCTCCAGAATGTCAGCTCTATATGGATTCAGTAAAAACACTTTCATATGACCAGAAAACCCCAAACCTCCTTTTTAAATGACTCCAGAGTGTCCCGGGACTGAAAGCAGTCTGGGAAACTTTCTCACTCTGAGTAAAGACCCAGTAAGGACAATCAGCATTTCCATGACTGTGAAGAAGAGGCGGATAATCTCCCAGTGATGTACTGTAGTGTGTGTAAGAGACAAAGTGAAGATGTGAATTAAAGGATGGATTCACAGCTTTTCAGGTCTACCTTAGTCAGGTTCAATGTAAACAATGGGTGGTCAAAATTCAGCCATCGTTTTGTGCAACAATACATTCCAAACTTTAGCTGAAGTTAATGTGAGTTTTAGTGTCTTTTCATAGTTTAAGTCTTTTTAGTATAGAATTCCCTCTACGTGTTTCCCAGGATAATCTTTCCATGCTGAGCTGCGATAGATACAAAAACATGGAATTCTGTATTAAAAAGACGGCAACTTTTTAATGTTTCAAAAATAAAAACAATTAGCTCAATCAGCCAACTTGCCGCTGCTGTTGAAATCTGCCAGCAGTTGTAATTTCACCCAAAAAGTTGCTGACTAGAAATGAGGAGCCTGCTTTAGTCTGCCGCTGGCTGTGACTAAGGAGGGCCTTATCATGAGACTCATCTTTAGTACAGAGGCAGAAATGGACCATACTGACACATTAGTCCCATATCATGAAAAAAAACAAACGCTCACCTGTTTGGTGAAACCTTATAGTTCCATGTTTTATTTGAATGTTTTCAGCATTTAAAAAGTGTATATCACAAGTTTAACCAACTTGATATTTGCTGCAGGGCTATTGTACTGCATTGAAAAGTGTTTTTGTTTCTTTACTGTAGATCAGCAACAAGGAAAAAAGAAAGAGCTGCCACCTTCAATGACTTGACAATGTCTCCAGTGATGTCACCTGAAGGAACTAAACAGCAACGAGAGAGCGGTTAATCTACGGAATGACACAACATCATAAATATAAGTTACAAGAACCCCACTGGCACACACTGCCGCCCACCCAGTCATCAATAATGTAACACAACAGAGAGTTTCAGCAGGAAAGGAAGACTTTTCTCTCCTAATGATCAACAGATAAACAAAGCCGTGGTGGTAATTGGAAATTTATGGCTGTGTGACTCCAGCTGAAAGTGTGAAATATGACAGTGTGTGTGTGTGTGTGTGTGTGTGTGTAGCTTTGTGTTTTTCTATTTCCATCTGCTCGTAATTAGGCGTCAGTGTGACACCCTACAAGGCCGGTGGCAGTGTGTGTTGTGCTCCCTTGGCATGTCGAGTCGGCGTGGCCTCGCACAAATGCAGCAACGTTTTCCAGACCCATGGGCTGCATCGCCGTACCGCAGGACCAGACACTTCACACAGTAGTAAACACATTAAGACCCAAGGTCAGCTGCTTGACGTCAGCCTCCGCTTCGCTACTCCGCTGCTCGGAAACACAGGCGCACACTCGCACATAGTACATCACCGGGGCATAATGTGTTCACTTTATACTGTAAATATGCCCTCTAATCCTGTGTCTTTCCCTCGCTCTCTCTCTCTCTCTCTCTCACATAAACACGCCCCCGTCATTCTACGTATGATGAATGGCATTTATCTGTCTGTTGTCAATGGTTGATGTGAGCAGGTTGCGAGCAGGTTGCCATAGAAATGACAGCTTTCATAGATTTAGCAGAGTAGCAGGCCAGAAATCAGTTACTGGGAAACTGCAGACAGTCAGGAAAAAGGAACTGATTCCAGTGAAAAGAAGCGAGTTCTGCTCTGAACTGGATTAAATGATATGAGAGGAATGCTACATTAAGATTTACTGCACACTCCAGATTTAATTATTGCTTGAGTCCAGATGTTGATGCTCGACGCTGAGCAGGCCATTGTGCTTTTCAATCCTTTCTCCATTCCCAGTTACATCCTTGCGATTTGGTTTATATCAAAGCCCCATTTTTGATACCACTCATGACTGTCATTTTAGTTTCACTATAACCATTGCTAATGGTCTCAGTATATGTTTCAATATATAGCTGGATTGGTCAGCCTTTCCTGTGAAATCTGATTTTGAAAGCGAACTGAAAGACCCCACTGCTCAATATAACTTATTACATATTGCTTTATCACAGATTATTTAATGTAACAAAAGACTTCCATCAACTCTGTTTACAACTGGAGAAATATTAGCTGATGTCAGCTACAAACATGCTAACAGATTAGCTTAGTGCTAGCTCGGCGATCCAGGTAGGACTCTCGCCTTGTCACGGTCAAAGTCTGTCAATATGTGTTCAATATTAGCAAAGATATAACAAAGATGCAGCATTACAAACTCCGCCAATGGCTTGAAGTGGTATTCACTTCATGTCTCCGAAGTGGGCGTGGTCATGACATGCAAAGAAAGGTCTGGAACAAAGTTCATTTTCCCAGGATTTGTCGGTCTGAAAAGGCCATTTCTGTGTCAGAATGTTTTGTAGGTATGTGGTTTGTGAAAATTGGGTCCAATATTGACTTGGCTTGATAGCAACAGAATCGCTCAGGATCTGTGTTCCCGTTTACTTCTCCCATTGGAGCTAATAGACTCAGGACCTGCTGCTAGTCTCGTAAAGGAAAGGTTCAGTGGTGAAACCCATGTGACACAGACACAGGAAATTGACTAATAATTATAAGCGTAATTTCAAACAAAACTCTAGAATCTAAATCATTTTAATGCATTGACCATTACTACCAGTGGCCTCAAGTGTTTCCAAATCAAACAAAACTAAAATCCTGAGGATTATAACTTTAATGTATGAAACATTAATCCCTGTATAGACTTGAAAGGGGGCTCTAAAATGTTTATGGTGGAGAGCTTGGGCTGTGTCAGCTTGGATTTGCAGTACTTACAATGAATTGACCCAGTTTTATGGCAAAAAAAAGGCATAACAACATCCATAGAAGCTTCTCAAACCTCTCCTTAATCTTAACACACTTCTCCATATCCTCAGTACCTTCCAGACACTCATTCATAGCTTTCGTTTGAATCCTTCTTGTGTTTAGCAAAGATGATAAAATGAAAATAAAATAAGAGAAAAGATTGTTTGTGAGGAAAACCTCATTGTGTAGTGATACAAGGAAACAGTTTTTAGAAATACTTACAAAAAAATATGGTGGTTAAATTTAAATCACCATGCTCACATCTCAGATCAAAACTTCGGCTGACGCAGCACTCAGAATTTACTCCACGCTATTTAAGCTGCTATGTGACCTCATCCAGCCAGGCAGGACAGTTCTGGCTCTGCACTTCAAATTTCACACCCTCCCATGGAACAATATCAAATGTGTGCAAAATATCTGGGTCTCGACATGGCTTTGTGTTGACGGGATGAAACTGAGAAAAGCACAAATGCTTATCTGTACAAAAAATAGTTAAGTTCTTAGCAGATATATATATATATATATATCAAATTAAATAAATGTGAATTTAGTTTAAATATTTGGTAAAAGTGTTTTTTGGGCACTTTATCAAAGCGTTTTTCACACGTCACTGGGGCCGTAAAGTGTTGTTGCAGCTTGCTGGGAAATAGAGCGAACGCAGCCACGGAGACGGATTGCTGGCTAGTTAGCGAGCTAGCTTGTCCTTCTCTGGTGGGGTGGGGAGTGAGGCTGAGGGATTGTTAGACCCAGTGCTTCCGCTAGCCACCAGCTCACCATCTGGCTCATTTTCTATAAAAAGTACAGCATTAAATGATGGGGGAAATAGCAAGCTAGCTAGTTGTCCGCTCAGTGGCTAGTTAGCTTGCTAATTACACCATGCTTTAATGCTACATTGGTTTCATAAGCCGAACAAAGTTGGCATGCATCTGGCGCTAACGATGTGCTTTCCTACGCTGTGTGGAGGAATCATTTTACTCATTTACTCTGGATCTCTGGTTTGTAACGTTACTTCATGGTTTTAGTCATTACTGCAAAACCTCACCTCAATGAGTTTGTGACTTTCCATTAGTTGGTTTAGTTTATTTGTGAGTTAGCCCGCTACGACGGCTGCAATGGCAACAGTAAACATAAAAATGGCCGCCGCTCTAACCATCCCGCTACGTGGATTTGAATTACAATGTCTGTTCAACTCCTTTTCTATTTATGTGGTCCCAACAAGGTTGTATACGCACACTCTATATATTTACAGACTTATATCCAGAGGTTCACAGCCACAATGCTGCCATCACAGAAGCAGTTTCTGGGTGTGCAGCAAGCTTTGATGTCAAATTGTTTGTTCCATCATGCACAAACACATCATGGCCAGTAAGAGAAAACGAAAAGAACATCAGAGCTGCCTGGAAACAGTCTTGATAAAGTTACAGTAATAATGAACACTGGTTAAAGCTGGGACCTATCATTGTGTTTACCCTCGCATCATCTGCTCACCAGGTCGCATAACGAGCAGCTATTTACATACGACGATCAACTTAATGTATGACCATTTGTATTGACTTTAAAATGTTGTAAGGCTGCAGGAATGAGCCAATGTTAGACGTGATATTTACTTGGTAAATAAACACAAGATGTAAGCTTGCAGGCTTGCTGAGCATCCTAATCATTTTCAGACTTTGTCAGATGTAAATGATCGGAGCAGCACAATCATTCAGTGATTTATCTGCAATAGCGAGAGCATGCCTCTTCCTGAGGTCTGTTGTTTGTTGGTCTTTCCATTTGGCTTACATGTTGTGGAAAAAACGCAAAGTGGTAAATAAGCAAAAATAGAACTTGTAGTGACAGAGAACATCATCTAAGTCCAGAGCAGAAATTGGCTTAGACAGTTCAAAGTCATTGCGCTCGCTAACAAACGTTTACTAGCTCTCCAAGAAACATGGAAACCACATGAGTGGCTGCGCTGCTACCATTTAATCCCAGAATTCATCTGTGTTGCATCCATGCCCACTGATTCACCTCTACTCACTACTATATATATATATATATATATATATATATATATAAAAAATCCCCAGATGCTAATCATCTCTTCTCTAATCAGAGTGTGTTTCTATTACTTTCACAATCCGCTATGCTTATGAAATGCAAGCCTTTGTTGAGCAAGATCGTGATCCCCACGGCTCATTGGTGTTACTTTTATGTCCTTGCTCAGAGTATTGATAACATCTGGCAGCATTCAACCCACCAAGATGCAAACATTTCTTCTATTGGGCTTTACCAAATAAAACAGTTATAAACAAGACTCCACTACCATTCCAGCATCCCAAAGCAAAACAACATGCTGAAGCAGCAGAAACACTTCCCAGATGTTTGTCATGACGTGTAAGAGACTGTCTATATGGCATGATCGCTGTGCTGCTCAGGACAAGGCCCACAAAACATTTTATGTAAGACTCAATGGCTTCTGATGAGTCATGACTTTGAATGTCTCAAGTACGAAACAATATTATTACATACTAATCATGGAATCTGGTGGGTTACACAAGAATGTACCCCAACACATGCTAAATGCCATTACAAATAATTTCCATGTGAACACAATTTTCACTTAGGCAATACTTTCTCACATTCCAATATTTGTGTTTGCACATATTTTGGGGGCAATAGTTCATGTGTTATTTTGAAGCCGTCTTTGACTCTTCATCGCTGCAAAAATAAAAACTGGTGTGCAGCAGTAAGGGATGCTTTTTTTTCTGCCTCTCTGTCTTGTTACATGGCATCCAGTAACTTAGCAGCAGCACTGGGAGTCATACTATGTTTCCAGTCCCGATCTCTGCAAGTACCTCCAATCATTTCTGTCAGACCGAGAAAAAGACAGGATGTACCGCACATCATGTAACACTGGCCCAGGTAGGGAATGTTCAGACTCTTGTTCTCTCACGGCCATTTGCTGATGATCAACAGGGTCGTGGACGTCGTGGACATCATGGGGTACCAGTGGATCCTTGAGGGGTTTTTACTATACTGGCCTCACTGCTGTGTACTAGCTGTGCGGGAAGGAACTAAATCCTGTGAGACAAATTCATATTAAGGCACACGGGTGTGTGGACAGTTGCTGGAAAGCGCTTTGAATATCAGGGCTGCCAAAGAAAAGAAAATAATACAATTTAGTGTCTCTTAAGAGCTTTTATGAATTTCCTACCAATGCCATGTGGTTGCGCAAAATACAAACTAGCATGTTAATTTCCCTGCTAAAGCAGAGAACTATTTAAACAATTTAGCTATTTCATTCTATTTCACTTATTTATCCATGAAGTCATCTACTTTTGTCTAATTATTTCAGATGTTTATCCCCTCTTCACTTACTATTTAAATTATTTATGCATATATTTGGACTTTTCCAATTAAAAAGTCGCTAGATTACTCCATGTGCCGTTTTGCATATGGATGATGCTATTACGTAAGTTGCACTAACGGCACTTAAATCAGCAGGTGGCAAGCACATCACAGGAGTTTTTTTTCATAGCCTAAACTGTACACACACTGCGCTGCCACGCTCATATCACGCTACTGACTACTTAATTCTCTCTCTGTCTCTCGCTCTTCGTCTCTCGGCCGCACACTTGCTAATGTTACGCCTCACACGGCGGTGAATGATATGCCGGTGGTGCTGGCAAGCTGGCAGTTAAATACAATCATGTGAATTTTAACTGGAATTTTAAGAAGACTAAATCCAAAACACTTAATCTCAGCCGCCCGTTACACCATAGAGACAGACCTCTTGTGGTGGGAGCTGTGCTCTACAAAACATCACATCAATACAGCTTCATAGGAAGCGGAGCGTCTGTATTGATGACGGGCTCTAAATACCCTTTTAATACCGCACATAAAGACTAAACAACGTATTTCCAGAAAGCCACCCACATGAGAGCACATTAACTGAGAAATGTTGGCAACACACTTCAAGAGGAAAAAAAGTTGGAGATGTATTGCTATGCGCTTTTGTTAAGCCCAGTTGTTGCTAACACTGGAAATATGTGGCTTTAAGGCGTTAGAACACTCAGGTTGGTTGGAGTTGTGTAATGTGCAGTCAGCCTATTGTTGCCAGGAGCTGACTGGTTAGCATCACACAGTGGCGGGCCGTGTATTTAATATCTGGGTCTTCAGTGCTGTCCTACTACAGTTGAACCAATTCCTCATAACCTCATTTTGACGCCAGCTTTCGCGGCGCCAGACGAAATTTATTTGTTGGAAAATGGCTCTTTGGATAGTAAAGGTTGCCGACCCCTGGTCTAGGCCAACAGAGAAGGCCTTGCTGGCCCTGACGGCCCACCACTGGCATCACACCATTTTAAATGCAAATTGGATAGTTATTTTCCTATGTGTGGAGATTAACACATTTTTTTGTTGTTATTTTTATCATAACTAAAAAACAAAATGGAAATATCCAATGAACTCCCCCTGGCAACTGCATTAATACCATCTGGGGTAAATACCCCTGTTTCGGAAAAACTGGATGCCGAGAAAAGTCTTTACAGGGCTCAATGGCCAAAATGTGGCCATAACTGAAAGCATATTCTACTTTAGACCCCGCACAGCATGTCATCCTTTGAAGCGCAGCTGTGAACCACGGTTTTTTAAATATGGAGGAGGGAGGCTCGCCCCGAGCCATGAGGTCCATCTTGGGGTTGCGCATTTACTGTGCAGGAAACCTCCGCTGCCAAGGCCTACAGTTTGTTTACCCTGTGGCCGCTCAAACATGCTAAATGAATCCATCATTGTCTTTATGTGGACATAGGGAAAATTATTACAACAATATGTGCATTCATATAGAAGAGCAGGTGCAAGTAGACTCACAGACACTCATGTACACACATGCTCGCCAATAAACTAACATTTCGGTCCAAGAGAAACAGTTGGGTCTCTGTATATAGGTGTGGGGCTAATAGATTGCTCCTTGTGGACCAGCACATCAAACATTCCCATAAAGGCAGAATTTGGGGAATGCTCCATGGAACATTGACAGCACATTTCCAAGTCTGTTTGAGCCTGCCTGCGGTGGGGAGAGGATGACAGGATGCGGGCTGAGCGGGGCTGGCTCGAGGCAGAGGTTTACTGTAAAGTTTCAGCGAGTGTGTGAGCAGGTTTGTGTGTGAATGTCGCAAGGTGTGGGACACTAATTATGTACCTTTGCTGAGTGTAAATGTTTTAGAGGCATCTTGTGAAGCAGGCTGAAAGCATCTTTGACATAATTACACAGCCTGTCAAAGCTAAAGAGGAGGTTTCCTATGAAACGAGGACTGGCAGGTCAGCCTGAAGAGTGTAAACCAAAAACGGGAAGTTGTTGACTAAACATCTGTGAGTGCGAGTGTCTGTGTGTGTGCTGGCATGTTTGCATGTGTTGGGAAGTGTTTTCTACAGTAAGCAGGCCGGGGCTCACCAGCGGGGTTGTTAGCATAGCTGATTGATGACCTGATGGAATTTGTGTAAAAACTAAGTTTGAAAGCTTCTTCAGAATCAAATATCCTGCTGTATTTCAGCTGTCACTGGCCTCTATGCGCTTTACTCTCTTCGTCTTTCCATGATATCTGAAAAACATACCAACATATCGTTTTACAATGGATTTTGAAAAAAGTCTGAGCTTTTCGTTTGCCAAAGAATTGTGGCATTTACAATCTGTTGTCATATTATTATTGGGTCTGGTCCCTTTGGTAAAGGCTGATAATAATGTATTTCAATACAATTATAATATTAAGTAATTGAATAATAAGTTCTTACTGCTTTTGCCAAATACTACAACTTCTAGTATTGCTACCACTACCAAAACTGCCCCTCAACTATGTCTGCATTCGGTATAATACATCCACTCAAACTTATGTAGGTAATGATGAATTCATAAGCTGGTACCTGTGGGTGCCATGTTGTTGAACAGCCTTCTCAAAAGCACCACCACTTTGGTGAACGTGGTGAACAACACACCTGCTTAATATCAACTTTAGCATCATCACTGTTAGCATTTTAGCGAAATAGCGAAAAGTTTGCTAAATCTCTGCTGTGTTTAAGTAGTCTCACAGATCCACTAGCATGTCTGTAGATACATTTTTTTCTGTTATTGTTGGCTATCACATACATGTCAGTTCAGCCGATGATATCATTTTGGGTTATTACTTTATACATTTCATAAGAAAGTGTCAGACTCAGCTCACACCTGCAGTGGAGCTGCCTCTGGGGACGGGCAAGCAAATCAATTCCAATCCCAAACGCTACTCTGTGAGCTTGGGCAACAGTCCATGAACCCCCAGGTGATGTTTAATGAAATGTCTGCTGCATGCAGCAGACGCTGAGATGATCCTGCAGTTTGATGGGGCAGATCAGGGTACTGGAACTGTCAGGGTTGCAAAATGCATCCATCATATGAAAGAACAATTGAGTTTCTGGTGACATTTACAAGTTTTGTTTCCAAATTTATTTTATTTACCTCTCAGGCATTTGTGACAACAAAACAATTGACTTGACTACTGCCACTTCATCAAGCTGTCGGAGCTACCGTGGAGCCCACACTGTCACTAACTGCACTGCCTGAATAAAAATGATCTAATTTTTAGGAAAAGCAATTTCAGAGAGAAGCAGGCAGAAAGGTTTACAATACACATTTGAAGGATATAGCCAGGATGTCAAACTGATTCGGCAACGAAAACAAGTTTAAAAAAATATAGAAGTTAAAGCCTAAAGTGAACCACCACATCACCTGGCAAACGAGACAGAAGGCAATGAAATCAAGGAACAACACTGTTCCTGTAAAGCCGGGTAGATCTTTATTCACTGTTACAAGCATGGAAAAGCAAAAGCAACATGTGTACCTTCTGTAGCCAGTTTAGCATAGAAGTGCTAATGCTAGTTTATGCTGTGCTAACGTACTCTGCAAATGCTAGCTCCACAGGTTTTTACGAAGTAACATAATGTTTCAGAAACGTATACCTCCTTCCAACCTCACCGGGTAACGAGCGTCACTATGAAAGACCATGACTAGCACAATAAATCCACTAAACCAGCTTGAAAACGAAGAAAATCTGAGGCCATGGGATTCGAGTCTATGAAGCAGAGCCGGATGGTTGTCGGACCCTGGTCAGAACAGGCCGTTGCTGCTGTGTTCTGTGAAGGAGCGCTGACTCGTGTTTCAATATCCTGTCACACAACACAGCAGTACATCAGAACCACCAGCGTTCTGATGGAGCTCTGCTCAAGTACGCCGCCAAACTGAGGGGCAACACAATAATTGTTTCCTTTTAGTAAAATCTCCACCACATTGTTGTGATGTTCAAGACATCTGGTTGCCTGCTCAGCTGGTGTGCTCTTGACTAGACTTTGATAGGCTATGAGGAAATGGGAAACAGCGTCGTAGTTTTATTTCAACCGCAGGGTTGTGAGCGAGACCTTGGCGCCGGCCGCCGACAGATTGTGTGCAAACAAGTCACGTGAGAACGATCACTATATGCCCATGGGCTGTTACATTTGGCTTTGTATTTAGCCACTTATTTCCCTGTGCATTGTTACTGATGTCCTAGCGCAGAGATCTGAAGTCTTCCGTCAACTGATGATAAGATTAATAGGGGGAGATTTATTTTCCCATTATTATCTTGTAATCATAATTTTATACTTGGTAGCTCCTCCCTAAATTATCCTTCTTCACACACACACTGGAGCAAAGTCATTTAAATACATAACACCTTTATATAAACACATTTGCCTCGTTCATCAATTTTTTTTTGCGACATCCTGATGACCATATATTATTTAAATTATTGTTTACAATCAATGCATTTGACAGTATCTGGTCATTGCTTAAGATGAGTCAGAAATAAATATATTTATAAACCCCATCCTCAACCAATTAGCATTTCTTTAACGCTCCACTAATCTGTGACAGTAATGTTGATAGCAGTATAGCAATTCACCTTCGCTGAATTAAGCAGACTATTTTGTATTAACTTAGATCAGGGGTGTCAAACTAATGTTCTCCTCGGGCCACATCAGCATCATGGTTTCCCTCAAAGGGCCCGTTGTAACTGTAAGGCTGTATAACTGTAACTACTGCCTAACATATTGTTAAATAACGGTCTCTGCTTTTGATTATTGTTTATTCAAGTGTAAAAAGATTGTACACGCAGTTAAAAAATTATATTTAATTAAGCACATTTCTGGTATTATAAAATAAATCATTTTAATTTAGGGTTAAGAAACCCACATTACTCGATCAAAGATCAAACTTTTAAAGAAAATGCCGTAGCTGCCTCTATCTACGGTGTGTAGATAGATACTGAATTGTAAGTCGCTTTGGATAAAAGCATCTGCTAAATGACCGTAATGTAATGTAATAAATTAACTCTCTGCATCACTAATGTCTAATTAGCCATGCAGGGACTAATGTCCCTGCATGGTAGCTACATCCAAGAGCTCCTCACTGACGGTCAGGTCTGCCTTCAGCCTCTTATAAACACTGATGTATGATGTATTTGTGTTGTCTGTGCTTTCATCAACAGCTAATGAAAAAGACAAGTACCTGCTCGTCTCTTCGGCCAGCTGTGTTGTTAGATTGTCTGCTAGTTCCTGAACTCGGTCTATGTTTTTCTTGGAGGCTAAATTTAGCTGCGTGTTTTGTGTCAAAATTGCCGACGTAGATTGTATTCCTTCGTCACAGTACTGCCTCATAGCACAGAAGACAGACCGTTTTCAAGCTTGAAGCACAAATTCTTTCCCATCTTTCATTACATTTTCTTCCCACTGCATCAATTGTTCTCTTCGTGGACATTTTGGGATTATTTGTCAATCATTTTCAACTCGATCACTTGTTGGAAAACCGCTTCAGGGGCTGTTGCCTCTCCTGTCCACCTGTTGTGATAGTTTTAAATGTCGGCACACAGACAACAAGCTATCTCATAATTTCGATATTTTTATTTTCAGGTCAAACTTAAACATTTTTTTATTTTGCTGGCGGATTCGCGGGCCACATAAAATGACGTGGCGGGCCTGATTCGGCCCGCTGGCCTTGAGTTTGACATGTCTGACTTGGACGGTTAATAGGTTAATAGCAGAGTGGGTGTGGACGTTTTTAATCCTTTTAATCAGGAGAGAGGACGTAGTAATCAATGGAGGAACGTTTGGCATGCAGGAGTGCTGAGAAGACTTTATTCATCCAGATACTGCTAACTCTCACAGACTCTCTCACACACACACACACACACACACACACACACACACACACACACACACACACACACACACACACACACACACACACACACACACCTCAAAGAAGCTTCTAGCTAATGATGGTGTGCACATACAGAACCTTGAGTAGAAATGCCTAATATACTCATATTATAAGTTTATATTCATTGTAAAGTTTAGTTAAGCGGTGTTGTTTCAGCTTCAAAGTCATGTTGGAGGCAGTTGGTGCTTTATCAACAGGCTTCATAGGACCCTGTCAGTCCCAAACCATGAATACACAGATCCTACCAGGTGTCACTGAAACTGATTCAGAGAGACTTTCCCGGATGATGAGTGGGATCGTGTCTGGTCAAGCTCTTCAGGTTGCTTATTTACCAACAAAGCCAGAGAGTTGGAATTCAGGCTTATATACAGGATTCAAATTACCCCAATGAAATGCAACAACTTTAATCCATTGCTTTCAAAATACTGTAATAAGTATAAAATTACTTTTTAATTATAACTTCTGGGTCAAAGTGTGTCCAGAAATTGAACATTAGCCCCTCTTCACTGCTTAAGGTGCTGTTTTTTTACTGCAAGCACATGTGTTGTTTCTTCACTGGATTTTCGACTCTGTCCTTACTTATCCCTTCAGAAGTTATGAGCTTCTGGCTCAAGGACAAACCTTTAAAGTCTTTTCACATCCGGGACCCCTTTGTGGTCTATATTGGAGATGACGGAGCCCAGACCGACTGGTGTGGTCTCTATAGACCTACCATGTAGATCTTCGTAATCCATTATACCGTCATTATGCCTAAATACCCTTGTTATACATAATATAATATATGTATATACTTCTTGTCTTGGCTTTTTAATTCTTTTTTCTAATCATTTGATGTTTGGGTTCTCTTGCATGTGTGGAGAAGGTGTTCTGTGATGAGGGTAAGTTGGGAAATAGGCTACGTATTTGTATCAAGATGCTTCTTTAGCCTTGATTGTTGGACCTTTTGGAAATGAATCAATATTAAATGAATCATGCTTCAGTTTCAGGGTCGTGCAAGAGTGTGTGTTGCCTCACTGTCATGCTGTCATGGCTTACTGGGACACTTTAATGGGTCTAGGTCAATGGTAAACATCTTAGACAGTCCCAAACTGGAATACGTGGCAGTGGTAACTTCCTCAATTCTTTGCATTTACATTTTTTGTTCCAGGAAAACAAGACTTAATGTTGATGGATATCTGTTGACTAATTACTAATGCACACATTGTGTGCTCCCTAATTGTAAAATGTATCTTCTGCACAAAAATATTGCGTCCTCAGAAGTTGATCAGGCTACTACTTGTTTGCAATAATAAGGAGCATCATGCATTTCAGTAGCATCATGTCTCTGCTAATAGTGCTAATGTTACCGGTTCTTGGCATAAAAGTAGCAGATTTATGTAAATGCTCACAAGATCCCACTGAAAATCAGAGGAACAGCCAACAACAGCTGGAACAAGGGTTGACGTTGCTTTCAGTCGACTGTCCTTTAAGTCTATCGGTAGGAATGAGTCCAGGATTTGGTTGTCAACCATCTAAATCTTTCCCTTAATTTGATCATTTAATTTCATGTTGGTTTTTTTTGGAAGGGATAAATACATATACATAGAGAATTGCACAACAATTATCCAATGGCAGTGAATCACAGCTCTCCAGATACAAGCAGCAGTTTTGTGCTGACATTTACTGACTCAAAAGACCCGGAGTAAAACTAATTCAAAATCAAGTGCCACAATTAGCATTCTAGCTCGAAGGTTGGACTGGACTGCATTAGCTACCCGTACCAAATACACTGACTACATGGTATATATACAATATACATAATACTTTTTCACATCTACTAAAACTAAAACTAAAAATGTACAAGGCTATCTCTGCACCGTTGCTGTCTGTTAAAACTTCGTCATTCAAGCTAACACTAAAAACACATCGTCGTTGCGATCAAATGCAATTGACGGTCGCTTTGCATTCGTGATCATCTCAATTGTCTTCCTCACCGTTGATTGCCTCCGAGGAAGCTCTCATCACCATCCAAGGTTTTAGCAGAGCGTTTTAATTTCTGTTCAAAGACTATCTTCATCTTATCAGTATCTTTGCCAAGAAGACGTGAGCCAACACAGAAGGAGAATTGTTTGATCTCTGGCTATGATTTCAGATAGATTGATGAGGCGTTTGATCTGACAATGAAAGCCCGTCTCTCCCACACTCCACTTTCCTTTTTCCACCTCCATCTTTTCTTTTTCACCTCTCACAACAGACTTGATTCATAAGGTGGCGTCCTGCACCAACTGAATGCACGACCTTCTTTTGTGTCTCGGAGTTATTGTGAATCTCTTCTACGTTACACCACACAACACATCGCCACCGCTTACAACTTCATCGTCCAGTTACTCAGCCAGGGCAAGTGGAAATTTGACTGACAGGCACGACTACATTGGAGTCAGGCTGAGGATGTTTTGTTTTTTTATCTGAGGAGTGAAGGGTGGTGAGAAATACAGAAGCTACCAGAACTTTGATATTGGACAGGTACAATATACAAATTACCCAACAATCATCATTGCATGTCTTTATATGACAAAAAATACCAAAGAAGTTAAGAAAGAAAGACATTATTCATTGAATTTAATATTTTTTTTTATTATAGTTTATGTAGAATTAGCAAATAATTTTGCTATAGATAGCAATCATTCAATCAGTGACTATAGAACGTCTTTATTCTTTGCTGACTGGTAACTATAGCAACGTGAAATCTGGATCTCGATTGGGGGATTTTTACCAAATCGTGAGTAGTCGGTTACTTTTAAAGGACAAAAACACATTTAATGATATGTTTGAATGCGTATGTGATAAACACTATATGGTTTTTGGGTTTGAAATGCTACACGTCTTCAGTGCGCTAATGTTGCGGGGTTGGTTTGGGGAGAAATAAAGGTCTGCGTTTGGGCTCAAAACAGCATTTTTGTGGTTTTAAGTCACGACTCAAGCAATATGTGATCCATATGGTGAAAAGTCTGATCTGCTTTTACTTACATCATTCGTGTGAAAGGTTCAAGACACACAACCCGGTGTGCTTGCCTCTGTCCTCAAGTGACCTAAAATACTGATAGGATTCTACATGACAAAACAGAACTGTCCTGTCTTTTTCAGCGTGCCCAGCTGTTGTCTGCTTTGTTGTTCAGGCCCGTCCATGCTTTCTATTGCAAACTCTGCAGCTGCTGCTGCTCTGAGCCTGATTACCACTTTGGAGACTGGAGACCGAGGGGATGGATGAAGTATTTTATTGTCATATTGCGAGCGGTGCGACTCTATACGGCTCTGGCTTCAATGGGGGGGGGGGGGGGCACACATCGGTCAGCATCTAACCAGAACAAGCTGTTTTCCATTGCCTCTGCTCAGGCCAGCACATCATTATTGTGTTTGGATGAAGGCCTTGTCACATGTGTGTCACACTCTCTGGATGTTTCATCTGCACTATAGCCGCTGGTGCACTTTGTTGCACAGGCTAGAGAGTCCCTTATTTAGGATTAAGTGCTCTCATGACAGAAAGGGGGTCGATGAGGGTATGAACGACAGAGTATTAGAAGTCGTTTTGTTTTTGTTATCACTTCCATCAAATGTTTATGAATTGGGTTCAGACTTGATTTAAATACATTTTTACAGTAAATCCCTCTTATGATTTGACGATCTGCTGCTGGGTGAGTTTTATACTGAGGCGGTATCTGGCCTACATCCACCTGGTGCTTTGCTGATACAAACAGTATGTTTGAAAGGCCTGTATCACCTGACATCAGACTGAGGAGTTTGAATAGTCATAACTCACTATCATCACACTGTGGGAGCATCAATATTAACTCAACATGAAATATCAACATCAAAGAACAGGCGGGAAGAATCACTGTTTAATAAAGACAGCATATTGGGTTTTTTGAACTTTTATTTATTTATTCATCTCTTCTTTTCTTTCTTTTTTTTTTTTACTATGGAACGGAGTGAAGTGGTGGACGATGTCATGCAGTGTGGAGTATGAGATCCATGTGGACATAACCAAGACCACGTGAAAGCATATGGATCTTATATGTTTCCTCGGTCAGGCAACGCGGTAACGCAATGTTTTCATCAAGGAACAATTACAGAATCATGCTTTGACGTTTTATTGATCGCCGTGAAGAAATTACCCGTAGAAAGAAAGAAACAGATTCAAAGGAAAAAGCTCAATCAGTCCTGATTAAAAGTATCAAAACAACCTGTTTTCCTCTTCAGCATGAGACTGAAATTAATGGATGAACAAAAGGTTAGAAGAGCAATTTGGCCAGGCACACGTTTTAACATCTAAATCATTTCATCTTAATCATTATGTTGAATGATGAGTAATCCTCGGTTCTTGCCTTCAACACCACGGCATCTGATTACCTGAATTCAGAGCGCTCGACTGTGCCTGTGACTCACGTCGTCACAAATTCATGACGCTGAGCCAGCCGACACCAGAGCGCCCTGCCTGCGACACAAGACGTCACTCGGGGAGTCAAAGATCAGGGGACAGGAATTAATAAATGCCGGCTTGTGTCGGAGACATGCAACCCCCATGGCTCGACGGCGTCAGCCAAAGATCAGCCCTCATGACGTCTGTTTATGGGCATGAATCACTCCACAGTAGCTTTTCATGCGCTATAAAGCCTGCCCTCGGGAGAGTCTGAAATCCTCTTGAACTCTGGGAACAGAGGAGAACATATCAGTCATCTGAATCTGTTTGTGTAAGAGCCAAGGCTTTTAGGATTTTTTTTTTTTTTAGGGCAATATAAAGCAGCAACGAGCAACTGTGAGGGAATGAGGGGATGAGGGGATGAGGGAAGGAAACGACATTTTTGCCCCGAGTTAAATCCCTCACACAGTGTTTCCCTCCAGGATATGTACCACAGGCTTGACCAGGCTTTGCTAAAGGCCCAAAGGTTTTATGGTATTACACGAGAATAAAAAAAAAAGATCCGATTTGAATTTGTAGAACATTCGATTTAGCTATTTTTTTTCACGGCCACATCAGCGCCCCTGTCTCTCACTTGTGCTTCCCTGTTCACATCCCTCTCCTCTCTTCATCAGAGCTCTTTCTGAGAGGATGCAACAGGAAACAAAGTCGATGAGAGCTGTGAGAAAGAACCAAAACGAATATGTGTGCCATAAAACCAAAAGCAGTCGAGCAATAGTTCTCTTCGGGTGAGGTGACCTCTTTAACAACACACATACTAATGTGACTATCGTCTGCACCTTTGATTAGTGCCGCTTTAAACAAATACAGAAAGATTAAAATGCTGGATGACTGGAAAGAAAAAGATGAATTGAGAAAGTAAATCCACAGAAAAGACATTCAGAATGTTTTTCAAAATAAAAGCGTTGATGAGTTTTGTAACTTAGAACGCAAGGCTGATGACAGGGATGCAGGTTTCCTCGAAAGCCAAGTCTGATAATTCTAAGCAGACTCGTATCGTCTACTGGGACTGGATTTGTCTTTAAAATACCATTAGGAGTTTGGGTTACATTTGCGGCCGATGCAAATTGTCATTACTGTCCCTCTGTAAAGTCTGCAGCGCAACGTTTTGGTCGGAATCCATGGAAAAACATCAATTGTAATTAGGGGTTTACGTCGGCACGGGGCGGATGTCGTTTTTCCTTCACATGGGAACCCAGTTCATGGTCGAGTCCTGAGGTTGAAATCACAGAGAGAGCGAAGGTGCAGCTGTCGGCCCGGTTCGGACGGGTCGACATGGACTTAACGAGGAACACACAGGGTGGAAAGGCACTTGAGGTTTTCACTGTATAGCGTTGACTTGGGCTGCTCTCCGCACACTTGACCATGAGCAGTTCCAGGTCCGGTTTGAACAATGTGTGTGGGAAAAGCTACTGCAGGCAGGTTACTGTGACGAAACGACGGCTTTCTTTTTGTTTTTGTCCTGCATGCCTCGTAACACAAGTACAATATACAGAGGATGTAGCACATAGTTGTTACGTACTGCACAAAACAGGAAAGAGACCTATATTCAGTTTCACATGATATAATCTTCGGAATGGGGTTAAATGATAGGGTGCACACATCACTATAGAAGAAGTGAAGATGACACCAAAACCTCTCATGAACTAGCGCCGCACGGTTTTTCCACTCATCCACAAATCCGAAGCCAAAGACGACACACGGATGTATCTTGACTACGTCTTTGGAGCAAAATGATATGCTGGATTCCGGGGATGTGGTAAGCTGTGTGTAGGTCAGTGTCCACACCAGTGACACTGTGATTATGACCGACCTAAGTAAATATTTGACATGGCAAAAAGGGGAATTAGGGATGAAAGGAGGATAAAAAATAAACCAGATGCCAGCAGATGTGTAATTACATCAATGCCATGCCCTTTGAAGCCATATCGCCCCGGCACTGCTGAGGTCACACGAGGCTGGCACAGCATGGTGCTATTCAAGGTCTCATGAACTCACAATCATTTCAGAGGGATGAGTCAAAGGCAAAAGCTGTTTGGTTGTAATGGCTGGTGTTCATCTTTAAAAAAAAAATCTATGAATTAACAACCAGGGGCTGCAGCACCATGTCGAGTATAAACATCCGCGAAGTGAAATACCGTCTTCATATCTTTTTCTCAATTGATCTCCGGGCGAAACGCTTCCTGTGGGAAGTGAGAGCAGAGGGCGATGTCATGTCTCACAGGCCGCCTTGTGAGTAATAGGAGGGAACCATAGATACAGAGTGAGGATCTGCTGCCGCCGTATGTGCCTCCTGTTAGTCTGTGTTCGTACCCTGATGCCATACCATCAGGGTTGGAAAAATGGTTTCATTTTAAAAAAACACGGCTGCCATGACTTGAGATACTGCAGTTACGGGACACTGATTTTGACGGGGTTTCCAATCTATGAATGCAATGATGCTAATCTGATAATAATGAATCGCGCTGGAACTTGGCCTGTTTGTGGCTGGAGCAAGGCAATTTTTTTTAAGCCGGGGATTCGGCATCTGGTTTCAAATTTTCCTCCGTGGCTGTCTTTAATTTGTGACGTCACGGGTTAATCATCTTGCCAAGATTTCATTTTGAATTGTAGTTTTTTTTTTTTTTTTTTGAGTGAGTTTGTCTTCAGCTGATACTGAACGCTCCTCTGCTGCTCCGGCCGTAAAGGCTCAGTACACAGATCCAAATCTTAGCTACAAGTTCTCACAAACCTACAGCGCTGAATTATGTCCTGGCTCTTACCTGCCCTCTTAATCAGGTCGGCTGCTTGGCGTGCAGGTTGCTGGAATGCGCTGAGAATCAATTAAGGGAAACTTGGAGAGTTTTTTGCGAGGGAGGCGTACACAAATTTATGGGAAGGTCAGGGAAAAAAAACTATAAACTAAATCACAGAGTATGTTAAAAAATTGTTTCACATTAACCTCTCGGTTGGTAGTAAAGACTGAGATCTGAGAATGTTTGGAAGCTGTATTTTTCTTTCCCTGCTTTAATGAATAAAGTATTTTAGGATATCAGGTCCTGTGAAGAGAGGCTTTCGCTTATTGCTGGGAAAGTGCTGATGTCACCACAACATCAAACCGTACTGCACACAGACATTCATTATGAGTGTGTGTGTGGTCGGCGCTAATGCACAGTATGAATGCTTGGATGTCAAACGTGTGTCCCGTTGTGTATTAGCAGGTATCACACTTTTTAAGAGCAACTGACAATCAAATTTCAAAATGAAAAGAAACCTGCGGGACAAAACGCGGCGTAATCTCCTTTGATCAAATTACTTTAATTTTCATGTGAATCCTTTAAAGGATTAGAGGAAGTTAGCGGAAGTTTGGAGACAAGTAAAGGACAGACGAGGGAGTCGATGGACAAAGCGCTGAGTTATAAGTGCAGAGTGGCTCAGCTGTATTTAGCCATCTGTCAAACAGCGTAAGAGGAGAAGAGAAACAGCCTTCGGTGCAAGTAACCCTGGTGAATGGGCGGATAAACACGCAAACACAAAGACAAACAGGAATACATTGAAAGTCAGAATGAGCGGACTGAGTTACAAAAAGCAGAAATCAAACGTGTGCGTATATTTAGAAGGTTGGTTACTGTGAGACAACACAATGGCACCGCTGCAGACAAACCAGGAAACGTATTGTCTGTAAGACCGAAATGATGATGAATCTTAAGTGATGTGCCAGAGAAAAGAGTGGGTTTCTTCACGAGCAGCGACTTCAAAGCCTCTCAAAACGATGGCATATGGAAGGAGATCATGCAGCAAGTGAATGCCAATAGCCCGGAAAGTAACAATACCGATCATGATCTAATTTACTGTTATATTGTTTCACTTAGATCTGTACTACATCTAAGAGAAGAGAGGAGTTGGTCAACAAGTCGACACGTTCATCTGCAATAAGTTACATTTTTATAAATTGCCTTGGGTTGGTTGAGGTCCACAATCAAAACCCTTGTCATATATGTGCCGGCCATTGTTTACACTTAGCAACTTGAGACCCAAGAATAAAGTTGGAGATGAGAGGGATTTTTCGGCTGATTTCTCTAAACAGATATTTGCATAAGAATGCAGATACATTTTTTTTTTTTTTTTTTTTAAAAAGCTAAATCACTGTCAGACCGGGTTTCAAAAATGCATTTTGGCCAATGTGTTCCGCCTTTGTTGTTCTTCACACAGACTATTTACCTACATCCAATGGGTCCTCAAACGTGATTGGTTTATAGTTCTCAGACTACAAAAGGAAACCAGAATGCTTCCGATACTAAAATCTTCCCCTTGGTTCGTGTAATAATACCACAATTTACATACAGTAGCATTTCTATTTCTTGTATTTGACGACCATTACTTTAGGAAGCCCAATAACCAGTTTCATAATGATGTGTTATTTGCTATATTTATATAAATATGTGTATATAACAGAGGAAACAGCATATTTTCTTATGTTTTGGTTATAACACTTTTTTTGGTCACCCCCGCCACCACAAAACCTGGACCCTGAAACTGAAGCAGGAAAAATGGAGACTATGGCCATGGTTACTCTATTTATTTGGATTTTCTTTTTCCTTTCCTGCTTCCAACTCAATCAGCCGACTACGGGTGTTCACACTTTTCAGTTCGACTAATCAAATTTGGAAAACGACCTTTGTGAGCCAATCATCTTGCTGCTGCCAAACTTGATTGTTTTTTCTGCTGCTGTCATTTCAGTTCCCCCTCAATCAAACCCACCTCCGGCTCTATCAGAATCAGCTGTCCAATGGGCCCTACCAGTGAGCTTATCCAGGTCCAGATCTTCAGCTAGACTGTTCTTCCATCGCCAGGAGTCTAGACTCCATGAGAGGGTAAATAATGATGTCATGATTCAGGTGCGGGTTATTTCTGTCCGAACCCAGACCGAGTCTAAGAGAGTGGTAACTGAGCCCGACCCGAACCCTGCAGACGTTCAGTTTTTTATGTCCAAACCAACTCGAGACCGACGCTGTTAATGTAAGCTGAAGCCCTTTGTGTGGCCGGGGTGCACTCGGACACAGACTGGACTGTGTGGAGCGCTGTTTGAATGTAGTTACTCAGCACACTCCGTCTGAGGAGACGGAGTAGACTCTCTCATCAAGAGCAGTGAATTGGTGATGAACAGCTGAAATCACACATTCACAGACAGCGGGTCCATCATTATCATTTCTTTTTATGCTATATTTTTTGTAAAAATAACTTCAAGTAGACCGAAGCCGAACATCATTTGTAAATAGTTGTCTGAACGCCGTCCGCTGCGTCCAGCATTGAAGTTCTCTAGAACGCAGTATGAAGCCCAGTGTTTACAAGTGAAACATCCACTGGCTATACACATTGATGGTGATAAATAAATAATGCACTGGATAAAGACATACACATAAGAGTCTGCAAACTGCTGACTCAATTCAGCATTTGAAACCTGAATGCATCTTTGTCAGGTCAAAGACAGAGAGCAGCAAAATGTATATTTATTAATATTAAAACATACGTTACTTTAAAGAAAAGAAATTGACAAACGTGTGAGAAGTCCGGGCTAAAAACCTCTGCCTAACACAGAATTTAAACTAGAAGGGCCAATGTTAACGTTTGCGTATGCAACATTCAGAACATTCATTTTTGCAAGATTGCAGACAGATGACGTAGCAGCCGGACGAATTCAGTGATTCAATTTGCGGTAAGGCGGCAGGACAGCAGGCAGGTAACAAGAAACTGCACAGCGATGACGAAGGTGATCTGACAACGTCGGTGTGTGACGATCCAGTTTAGGAAGTGAAGGTGGGGAAGGCCAGGTAGAGCCGGTGAGGGGAATGTCAATGGCTTGTAGGTGAGAGGAGATGTCAGGTGAGCAGCTCTGGCAAGAGAGTCTGAGGGCATCTGGTGAATGGTTAAAGGACGGCAGGTCCAGGGAGTGAGAAGTGAGAGGAAGGTGCATGGCCTGCGTGTATTGTAAGCCAGCTTCTCTGTTCTTTGGCGCGGCCCCACATTCATGTTAGCGCATGTGAGCTCCTCCCTTCATGCCTCGCTGGCTGGCTAATTGCTGCCACTCCGCACCGTGCTCATGCTGCGGTAACGGCTGATAATGTACGATGGTTGCTGACGTGTGGCTTGGCTCACTCGCTTCTGCTTTCGGAGGAAACGGTAACAGCAGTGCTCATAAGGCACTGTGGGGCATCATAGGCAGATTGCGAGCATAATCGCATTGCTTTTTGCATGTGCAACTGAACAAGCAAAACATATAGATTTATTTATGGGACAACGGGTAAATGGTTTGAGTTTATTTGGGATTTGATTGATTTGATTGATCTTATGATATATTGTAAGAATGTCCACTTTAAGCGTATGTGTCATGAAAGAAGTTCACTGACAATATAGATACATATTACCTAAGAAAACTGCAAAAGTTGTAAGGCATATAAAGCATCTGGCTAAAAAAAAAATCTGCAGAGCTCATCCCCACATTCACAAATTCTCATCTGCTTCTATTTTCATTTTTTCAGCACCTTGAGCTTCAAACTGGCACAGTGTGCTTTGCCTGGTTCAGCCATTTTTTTTTTTTTTCATCCTCCATGTAGAATCACAAACAACATGTCCTCATTCAAGTGGTATTAATACCAAGCAGCTCAACTGGCGAGCGTCTCCGGAGACACCGAACCTCCCCGTTGTTAGGGGAAACACCGCAAGGCTTCACTTAATACCATGAATAATTACCCACAGCGAGGAGCTGCTCGCACAGACATGCTTGTACGGACAGTAATGTGTTCTTCTTCTGTCCTCACTTGTGTAGTAGCATTTTTTGCTATTCTTGCTCCTGCAGGGAAAAAAACGCAAAAATATGTAACGTCTGCCCTGAGGTATGATGCTAATGCTAAGCTGATGCTAAGCCTGTTAAGATGCTAATTACCAAACATGCTACCTACCGTGATACAAATGCTTGCTTTAGCTTGCAAAATTTAGCATGGCGTTGACATGCTAACATCAGTATGGTACAGAATCTTAGCATGAAGCTCAATGGACAGCTGAAGCGGAGTTGAATTTGGTCAGGAGTTTTGCGGTACTGTCACCACAAACATAAACAAGTGAAAAGTTTGACCCATTAGTGGAAGAATGGGAACATATTGCTAACTTTGATATTGCTGGTAACACAACACTGCAAACTAAAGAGGTAAAACGAAAGTACAGTCTGAGACAGGGACCGCGTTCCTGTTGTTACCTTCTGTGATTTAAATCAGCTGTTCTTCCTCAGCTTTGCTTTGAGCTTAGTGCAATCATTAGCACAGTAATACAGTGTGCGTGTTTGCTTATACATGCTTAAAAAAAAATCAGGTAATCACCAAAATAATTGTGGTTCTGACTAAACGTCAGACAAACAGACCAGCATTTCCACCCCTACAGCCACTATATGGCTGAGCTGATAGAGACATCATGAAACATAATGCACACAAATTTGGTGGATTCTCCCAGTCAATGTATTTCTCTCTTCTAATTTGCCCCACGTAGTTATAATTCATAATTATTATAATATAATAATGGGTCATAAGTGGCATAATACGATTTAAGGGATCATGGGGCGTTGTGAATCATAACATTACATTACATTACATTACAGTCATTTAGCAGACGCTTTTATCCAAAGCGACTTACAATAAGTGCATTCAACATTGGTAATCAAAAGAACTACTAGTCACCAGAAGTCATAAGTCCATCTCCTTTTCCAAACAAGCATCTAAGAGCATGAAGCAGAGCATAACTCAGAGCCAAAGTACAGTGCAGAAACAAGAAAAACAGTTAGTGCTATAAGTAATACAAATACAATAAGTGCAACAAGCTAGTATGAATACAATAAGTGCTGAGTGGAAGGCTCAGGGTAGCACTTCCTGAAGAGGTGGGTTTTCAGCCTGATGAAAGATGGGCAGCGACTCCGCTGTCCTGACGTCAGTGGGGAGTTCATTCCACCACTGTGGGGCCAGGACAGAAAACAGCCGTGACCGGGTCGATCGGCCACCAGGACAACCGATCGCCCCGAGGCAGCAGAGCGAAGTGGTCGGGCGGGGGTGTAAGGCTTGACCATGGCCTGGAGATAGGAAGGAGCTGTTCCTTTCACTGCCCTGTATTCTAGCACCAGAGTCTTAAACTGGATGCGAGCTCTTACAGGGAGCCAGTGTAGAGAACGGAGAAAGGAAGTTGTGTGGGAGAACTTGGGGCGATTGAACACCAGGCGAGCTGCGGCTTTCTGGACAAAGCTCCAGAGGTCTGATGGCCGACGCCGGGGCTCCGGCGAGTAGAGAGTTGCAGTAGTCCAGGCGGGAGATGACAAGAGCCTGGATGAGAACCTGCGCCGTCTCGTCAGTCAGGAAGGGACGAATTCTCCTGATGTTGTAGAGCAGGAATCTGCAGGAGCGTGTGACGGATGAAATGTTTGCCGAGAATGACAGTTGGTCATCCAGGGTCACACCCAGGTTCCAGGTTGGGGTCACCACGGTATCATCAATGGTGATGGACAAGTCCCGGTGCGGGCAACCCTTCCCCGGGAGGAACAGTAGCTCAGTTCTCTAACGCCCAGTACTGACTGTGTGTGTGTGTGTGTGTGTGTGTGTAGGGTTCATTGCTATTTCCCCAAATATTTGCCTTGGGTGTAGGGCTGGTCAGTGGCTGGGTGTTGGGGTTTTGGGGAGAGAGGGTGTCTGTAGCGAGTCAGTGCCTTTGAAAGGAGATCAGAGCGAGTTCTGGCCTAATTACAAGCAATGTTTACACCTACACATCTGGGCCGCGCCGCCGTCTGCTGAGTGACGGGGAACGTGGAAGAATATAATGGGAGCAGGTCAATACAGACAAGCGCATTCAGTCAGGGATGAAAACACATGTAGTCCATGAGGTGTAGTGGCAGCCGATGAACACTGAAGTGTATACCGTGTACTTTTTCAAATCGAATTATATCACGGTTATTTATCAAGGAAATACCACAGCTTTTGTTTAAATAAATGGACGATGAATGAAACAAACAATGATTGACGCCATGCTTGTGCAGATGAAAAGTTCAGGAAAGTTTAAGAATAGTACTCTCTTCTATGATTCTATCATACAGGCTTTTATTCTCAGTGTGTCCCTGTAGCTTAACTGGTAAAGCGCGCGCCTCATTGCCCCGTACCGGCAGCCCGGACTCGAGTCCCCCCGAACCCTCTGCTGCTTGATGTCCTCTTTCTTTCCTTTGCATCTTTGGCTGCACTACAATCTAATATCTAACAAAGGCAAACATAACCCCAACATTATCTTTAAAAAGATCTTTGGTGATTTTAAAGGTGCTGCATGGTTCATTGACGCATTGGTTGGGACTGGACCTCATCTATTGCCATCAGCAACGTATATTTTTGTATTTCTTTTGCCATTTCGGTCCACAGACACACACCCAACATATACTTTAGATAAACTGACCTGGGACCCGAATCTGGACCAGGTATAAATTATACACGCAGAGTCTGTGTGTCAATATCTGAATGAATTGATGGCGCGTCATTCTGCTACCAGTGTTGTTGTTCTCTCACTCTCTCTCTCTTTGGTTCTGTTGGAGTTGTCCGCAGTTTGGATCCACTCGGATCAGATTGACTGCATTGAGTCTTATTAACAGCAGCCCTTGGAATTTCTATGTCAGTGCAGTTACACCACTTTCGCCAGATTGAAATATCTTAACTGTTAGATACTGTTAGATAGATTACCATGGAATTTGGTACAGGCAGTCATGGTCCCCAGAGCATGAATCTCAATGACTTTAGCAGTGCCTTGACTTTTCCTCCTGCGCCATTAGCTTCACCTTTGTGGGGTTTTTCTTTTCTGAAATGTCTCAACAACTGTGGGAGGATTGCCATGAAATCTGGTACATGTGTTTATGAATGAAGCCTAACAAATTCGGTGATCCCCTGACTTTTGCTCTAGCGCCACCATTGGGTTGACATTTGTGGTTTTGAGTGAAGTTTCTTGACAACTGTTGGATTGACTGCAAAGACATTTGGCACGTATTCATGGAGGAGAAGGTGAATCTGACTAATCCTACTAATGTTACTTCTCTTCCAGTGCCATCACCATGAATAGCTCTACCACTAACTCACTTTCTTAGCTTTTCCAAGTACGTATAGAGCAGGAAAAAAAGCAATGATTTCTCTATAATAATAATTATCATAATAATCCAAAGCGGGCATGTGAAACTGCTCAATGAAGAATAATGTTGTCATGCAGCCACCTACACCTGGCGTATTTTGACACCCTTTTATTTCAGGGTGAAATCTAAGCTCTAATTTGGGGTATCATTTACTGTACAGCTGCCATACAGTTTTGGATGTGAATATTACCCAAAATTATAGTGCGGTAGAAGCAAAGTCCCCTGCTGCTTACTCATTTACTCATTTGTGAGCTGCAGACAAGTGAATGTGTAGAGGCTTTGATTCAAGTTTCACTTTTAAAGAAGCCTTAACAGGGAGCTAAGGGAAAAGTCCGCCAGCCGCACCCACACGCTCCCGCACAAGCCTGCCTGCAGAGAGGACTCAAACCCAAAGCAGCTATCGCTATTGAGACACAGCTTCCTCTTATCAACGCTGCCACAGGGAGACTGAAACAGTTTGTTCACAAAATGTTGATTATTATGCCATAAATCACCCGTGTTACCCATGATTAGGGGGGGGGACAAACACTTGTCTTAATTACAAGCAGCCACAATATTCATCATTTAAGCTATGACTCATTATTATTTATGGAAGAAATGTGCCAACAACATTTGCTTAAACTAAATCCTTACCAGACATGGTACCACAACTATTTATATTGTGTGTAAAACCCTGCGGCACAACAATCAACTCCCTGTCACCGGAGAAAATAAACATTTTTTTTCAGCATCTGCAATGAGTGGGTTGTTTTACAGTATCTCAATTTGAATTCTCCTATTGAAAAGATCTCCACTGGTTCAGTGATGTGAAGACCATGCCTGCTGCAGGCCGCTATTGTTTCCACCATTGTTCTCCCTGGTGACTTAAATAAAGAGAGTCACCAAAGCCGCACGGCTCTAAATATGTATTTCTGCTGGGCTAATTAGAGACTGTCTGTCAAGCAGGCACTGAGCCCAGGACGAGGAATGGCTAAATATACCAAAACAAAAACAAAGTTTCCAAACGGAAAATTATAAAGATTTAGACAAAGTCAAGAGGAGAAAAAAAAAAAGTAAATGGAACTGGAAAGGTGACTTTTTGTGTGTTGGTTTTATTGAAGCGGTAGAGCGGCGGTGACATGAGTCGGAGGTTTGGTCACAAGCTTTGAGAATGTGATTGTGGAGCGGGAGCCTTATATATATATATATATATATATATATATATATATATTCCATCTATATATATATATATAGATGGAATATATATATATATATATATATATATATATATATATTCCATCTATATATATATATATATATATATTCCATCTATATATATATATATATATATATATATATATATATATTCCATCTATATATATATATATATATATATATATATCTATATCTATATCTATATATATATATATAGGAATATAGGAATAGGAATATATAGGTATTGCAGAGGAAGCAACTTGGAGAAATTAGACACAAGAAACAGACGTTCCTCTTGTTATCCAACGGCTCAATTTAGAGGTCAAAGGTCAAAGAAATGTCTGACAAAAGACGGAGGACATTAGACATTGTTTTGTGATGCTGAGGCCGTGAGTTTCACAGCACCCTTTGTCTACTCCTTGCAGCTTTGCGGGGCCTTGGACTAAGTGCTCGCTGTGCCTTCTTTCCCTGCGGGGAGGGGCGGGGCCTCCTGGTCCCCGGCACGACTCTCAACCGTCCTCAGTGCATCAGGGGTCTGCGCCGATGTCAGCGTCCCACCCGTGTCACCACCATTCATAACTATACAACCAGTTTGATTTTGATTAAATGATATAGAGCACAACGTTGTTTGCAAGAGCGGTTCAAAATGTACCAAATTTTCTTTCGGGGGAGCATGCCTGATCCCTCACCTGATCCGCCAAATGGTTTGTTGTAAGACAGAACCATCTGAGAAGCAGTCATTGGAAACTGTTTGGAAATGGGCAGGCATTTAAAAAAAAAAGAATTGTCAGGTGGTTGGATGAACCATCTGTCAATCAAACTCCTACCAAAGCCAGTTGGGAGAAGAGCGAAAACATGTTCATGCCTTCAGAGTAGTTATTTGCTCTCCAGTTCTGACATAACTGATGCTATTGCAGCATCTGCGCTGACCTCTTTTGGATCCGCCATAGCCGTTTAGAACTAACGGTTGCATTTTCCGTGTCCTCTCACACAAACCTAAGCCACGCCCGTAGCTGCCAGTAGAGCTCACAGGATGCTGATTGGTCCATGCACTGGCTTGCCGGGCACGAACGCATCACTTAAAGATGGATTTTCATGTGATATGTGATCCCACAGTTCTCCCGTTACCTAGAGACATTGCGAGAATCCAACTGCCCTGCAAGGTCAGCGTCCCCCTCGGATCCCCCAAGAGGGTCTGAGGTCCACCCGCCACAATCTCACAAAATCCCATCCTATTTTGTCATGCTTCGTAAACACAAGAAGTGGAGCGCATGGAACAAAGATTTGGTAACTATCCAGTCAACTAGTAGTACTAGCGGTAGTACTGGTTGTTGCAGTTGTAGTAGCTGTAGTATTCATGGTAATGTTGCTGTTGCAGTAGCAGTAGTAGTTACTGACAGTAGTTGTAATAAAAAGTCGTACAATGATATGTTATAGAATAGTACATGTCAGTGTAGTTGGCATTATAATTTCATAAAAGAGATCATTGTTTAGTGTCTCATAAAAAAAAAAGTCATAGTATAGTATGTGTATAGTAAACTAAACCAAAAGGGTAGATGATGAAGGTCAACCTAAATAATCTAGGCCCAGGTGTAAGACATCACATTAGATGGCTCCGCCCATCTCTAAGTGCAAAAAAAAAAAAAAAGACAGCAGGAGGAGCACTGACGGGTCACATAAAAATGTCATAAACAATATAGTATCGTAAGCAATGCAAAATATCATGAAAAAGTCATTGTACATTATTCCTTCAAAATGTCTTAACCCAATATGCCATAGAAATGTCACAGAGCAGTAAGGTGTAAAAAGTACATAGCAAAGTATGTCATAATAAAACATGTGTAATATGCCATGAAACAGTAGTTATATAGCGTGACACAAAAAAAGGACGTAGTATTTGTAGATGTACGGAAGCCCTAAACCGTCATGATTCAAACACTGAAAACATTTCTGTTAAATATCTTGAGAAAACAAGCTTTGTTCCTACGAGATAACAAGATGATTAGTGTGTTTTCACGAGACAACAAAAGGTCATTTCGCCTTATTCCTTAAAATGTTTGGGTCAAATCCTCCGAGGATAAATCTACACAAACGGGCCAGACGAGCTGACAGACGGAGGGCAGAGGATACGTGTGTCACTACATCGGGTTTTCAAAAAAAAGGTGTTAAAAAGGGTTTATATATGGAAATACAATGAAAAGGATTGTATTCACAAGCATGTTGCCCGTGTCCCTAATAAATCTAAAATAATATACCACTAAATTGTGAGGGAAATGTCTTTAGTCTTTGATTTTTGGTTGCTACAAAAAAAATCCATCTCTGACTACTTGCACACACAAAATCAGGAATTTTATCAATTCAGAGATTTTCCAAAGTTAGTAGAAAAGTCAAGACTATTCTACCATGAAATAGCTAATTTTTTTTAAATTACATTTCAAGTCATTTCAGTCAAAGATGTCCTGAAGTCAAACATATCAATCATTCTTAGGAATTATGGAGCAGTATTTTTTGAATAGCACCTCAAGTATTCAGAAATGTAGCTATTTCCCTCAAAAAAATAACAATAATAAATATTTTCATTTAAATTTGTAAAGGACACAGCTAACATGTTTATTCCTCTGAGTGTTATCCCTGTCATCTTATTTCCAGATATGTATTTTGTATACACCCTTGTTGAAACCTATTTCTGAAAATCGGACGTCGTCACATGAGCACCCTGAGGCTAACGTAACAGAATCCGTTACGATCTCGTTCATCATTTCATTAGTCATAAGAAAGTCCTTGAAGGTCATGGTTTAGTGTGCTATAAAAAAATAAATACAGTATATCCTTAAAAACGTCATAGTATCATAAGGCAGCAAAATGTGGTCTAGTTGGCCGTAAAAAAAATAATACAGTTATAAGAAATATAAAATAGAATGCAATAAAAATGCTATAAAAATATCATAGTACAGCATGCCATTAAAAATATAGTGTTGTATGTCAAAAATGTTACAGCATAGTTGTTCATATGTTATGACATAATTTGTCATAACATCAACACTTTGAGAAACCCCGCAGTAGCAGTTTTACATCGTTTTTTTAGGAGGCCCAGCTGTACATGAATCATAATCTAAATTATTATGTGCTCTTTGTCTTCTTTTCTCCCCAGATGACAGCAACTTTTTAATGTTGTGTTTTATGTTATGACTGTTTTCAACATACTTTTACTGAGACTTTTTTTTTTTTTACAAACTATACTATGGCTTTTTTCAACATACCCTTTGACTTCTTAATGATTTTTTTCATACTATACTTTTACTTTTTCATTATTTTTTCGACATACTAAACTAAAACTTTTCGTTGACTGTTTTTGACATACTATACTGTGATTTTTTTGAGACTTTGTTCAACATAATATAGTATGACATTTTTATGATTTTTATCGACAACTATTCGGACTGTTTTCAACATAGTATACTATGATATTTATATTACTTTTTTTCGACTTTTTTAATGATTTTTACGACATACCATATGGAATGGCAGGTGTAAAAACATACTATACTCTTTTTTTTCGGTATAATATACTGAGACATTGCTTTGACTTTCTTGATATGCTAAACTATGACTATAGTGTGATTTTTTTCGACATGCAATACTATGACAATTGCAAGGTTTTTCAACACATATTTTTATTTAAAAATATTTTTTTATTTTTTTTTCATTACTACACCGATTCTAATGACTTTTTTTGGACACACTATACAATGAATTTTTAAGACTTTTTCGACAAACTATACTCTGACTTCTTTATGACTTCTTCCGACATACTATACAATGACTTTTTAATGATTTTTTTTTTTGACGTACTATACTACGTTGGAGATACTATACGATTTCAATATAGGGTATTTTTTCCGACATACTATGCAATTACTTTTTTATGACCAAAATCTTGCAATAATACCGGCATAAAAGCATGCAAGTATCCGTTTTGTTAACATTTTTGTCTTTCAGTAGTACCAAAAGGGTAATAATGTAATTTACTCCTCCAGCGGTGCCATTGGTCAGTCAATTGTCATCACTTTTAACATTTCACCAGCACCCCCTCACCCCTTTCCTACGTCGCTCCTAGCTCAGAAAGAAGTGCTCTGACTCAGCCTCGAGGAAGGTGAAATGTTTTACTGTTCACACATTTCCCCCTCGCTGAACTCAAATGACTCCTCTCTTGCCTCCCTGCAAAATAACGTTCCTTGAGATCCTTCGGCACCGCCGCTCAAAGGCACATCTGACACATCTGAGAACCAAGAGCGGATTAAGTACTCTGTGTCTACAAGTGTTTCTGAAAAATGAGAGTGTGTGAAGGTCTGAAGAATGGAAGCCATGCCACAAGCCCGCACTGGCATGTTCAAAACTGTGGAAATATCTGACCAGCAACAATTACAAAGCATAACTGCATATTTCTAAATTTTGACTCCAAGGTGTTGTGCGTTGATGGCGAAGTGTGTCGCTACTTATCAATATTGTAGCAAATAAATTCTCTGCAGCGATGACTACTGGGCATTGTTCAAATTTCTCATAAAAAAAAAAAATCTGCATTGTGAGAGCACTGCTGTCTAGAGCTACTGCTAACCAAATTCCCCACCACACCCTTTCCCCTTTTTTTTGTCGATAAAGCGTAAACTGATTAACTACACACACTCCAAAATGAGTCAGTTTCACAGAGGAAGCTCTTTATCTTCTGGAATGCTCTATGAAAAAAAACAGATGTATGCTTCGTTCATCGGCAAATAGAAATCATGGACGTGCAACTGCAATCAAAAACGCATTTCGAGTAGTGATACAAGTAGTTTACACTTGCCCATCTCAGTGTGAGACTTACCACAGATGGACATCAAAGTGTTGGATGGGGATGAAGCATAGTGGACCCAGTTGATAGAGCACACACGCACTCTTACCTTTATCTTGAACTTCCTTCCAACCAGCTGCTGAGCAGAGCCTGAACCAGCTGACCACACACAGCAGATACTGCATGTGACCGTGTACGCTTTGTACACACAGTAATGTTAATGTGCTTAAAACCTGGCAGCACTACATTTACAGACACTACATTTATTCACTAGCACTTAACCCCCCCCCAGCTGAAACTCTAGACCTAAGCATAACTTACATTTAATAGTTTTATCCCAAAAGGGATCTCCCACAGGATGGGCAAACCCCACTACATCTTTACACCGAGTTCAGTTCATCAATCACCCAAAGTTGAGACGTTAGCACTTGTGGTGGAACCATTGTGTGTCTAAAGAAGAAAGTTGAAGTGGCCAGAAAGGAAGGAAAAGAAAATGTAGGAAAACCGGATTGAGACAGTATCAGATTTAAAGCCCTTATGCGAAGAATAAAAAAATAAAAAAAATTCCAGCTCTGGCTCCGCCCAGTGGAAGTCTCCTAAATCTTATAAAGTCTCTGAGGTGAACCTGTTGAACACATAAAGCCGGCTCAGACTACAGGAGTTTTAAAATGCTAACCGATGCTGAAGTTGGGTTGCATCACACGTTGCATGCAACGACGCAACACTCTTCTCGCTGGACTCCTAAAATACGAGCCATTAGTTGTCGTATTGTCGGTGGTTTTTTTCCCCACAAACTATCTTCGACCGAGTAATATCAGTAAAATCACCGGCTTGCAGAGATGCACTGTTGTGTATATTACTTTTAGAGATGAGAGGTTTAAAAGAGTGAATCTGGGTATTTTGCCAACCAAGAACAGCGTCACAAAGTAGAATTGGCTTTTGAAACCCAATCCTACTCGTTTCCAATTGAACACGGAAACTCTGTTTACACACCAACGATTTGTGATCTTAGTCTTATAGTGAAATGTTATTTTAGAGGTTATATCCAACATCACTTTAACTGCCACAGGCAAACAAAAGCTGTGCCAAGTGGAAAATACCACGCAGACTTGGTTCTGTGTGTAACGCACCGACTCAAACGCAACTTTGGGTGCTTCCACATCTGTAGTCGTGGTTAATTTGGTCCAAACTAAAAGAAAAAAAAAACAATATTTTGGAATTTTTAGTTCTGGTTTGCTTCCAGTTTACACTGACTTTTAATGAACTAACCAAGAGGGGTAAACATGGAGTCGTACAGACCGAGAGGGAGCTCCTTGATTGGACAGTTTTGGCTACTGTCAATCCTGCATCATCAGGACCCACGTGGGGAAATCAAATTCCGGTGACTGACAGAACTTTATGCAGCACTTTAATGCTTCCGATGAGTATAGTTATGTTCTTTGGTGTCGCCAAGACCTCACAAAGAAATATCTAAATAGAATTAGTCTGCAAATCGACCGGATGTTATGAATAATGACCAACGGGTAGAGACAAGAGAGTGGGATCGCTGTCACACCCTTCTTAATGGACTTAATGAACTGACAAGGTACACAGAGTCGGATACAAGCACAGCTTTTTCCAACAGGTTTTGACTAATTCATTAAGGAAAAATACCCACATTGATGTGCATACGTGTAGATTTGTACAAATAGGCCTATACACAAGGACTTATACAGATTAATTATACAAACACTAACAGCTTTCACGATCAGCTGATGGATTTATTAGTAGTTTAGCCTTTGAAATCACACTAAATCACATCTATCATAAAATCCTGTGGTTGGTTGGTTTGCATTCACACCACAAACAAACTGCACCAGAGTCCGCTTGGAAGTGGACCTTTTCAGGCAGATCGGTTCATGTGTTTGGTTCGCATTAGGGTTCGATCCACAGCTGTCACACCAACCCAAACAAACAGGTCCTGAGTCTGTTTCAACCGAACCTAAAGGGTTAAGTCATTTATCTTCTTTTTCTTTTTTTTTTTACTAATCTACTAATCAACTCATTTGTATAGCTCTCTAAGGAGTGCATTTACAAGATGGGTAAAATGAAAGTACTGGGAAGAGGAAATGAAACCAACTCTAAAAAGCTTTGCTTGAAAAGCTGCTTTCAAGAAGCCAGCAGCCAGAGGCTTTGCATGTTTTCCTTTGTAGGTAGCCTACAGCACGCAGCAATGTGGCCGCTCATCTATCCGCATTTTAACGATCTCTCCCAAAGAACCCAGCTCAAAAATAGAACAGAATCTAGTTTCTCTTGCAACCGACGATGACATAATCTCACCAATAACTATGATGTTTCCTTCACCAAAAAGCTTTTTGGGTGCACAAAAGTCAACTGCGAGCTTGAGCTTGACAAACATCACGTTCCCTTCACAGTCAGAACGTGGACAGATGGTACGCTTTCGGGTCGTATCAACTTTCACAGACAATAACGAGTTCCTCCCATCTGAGTTTTTTCCCTGAATTAGGAATAGACTTCCCCGTTTGCCATGGAGGGTGAAAGAGTGCGAGCCTGACATGCAATGCTCCGTCAATTAGGGCTGGAAATTATTCCGTTGCCACACAAATTAGCACCGTTTACGTCACCAGACTGAACTACCCTCCGTGTTGAACAGGATGTCATTGGTACACAAACACCCCGCCAAGCCGGCGGCCCGGCAAAATGACCTCCGTTGGCCCAAGAGTGTTTTTCTCTCCCCCCACCCTCTTCCCTTAGCAACCGTTTGTCGGCCACAACAGTCAGAATCAATTTTTTTTTTTTTTTTGTAAAGAAATGTGATTCTGATTAAGAAGGAATACAAATTCATAATATCCAGCTAATTTCTGTGTGAGGGAAAGCTCTAATAGTCAGACAGGCAGATGTAGCCTACATGTGTTTCGTGTTTTAGCGCTGCTGTGAGTGCTCTGTTTGGGCTTAAAGAGGCAGTGGACCACAGCTTGGAAACCCTAACAGTATATGCTGTGCAGCTCTTTCACTCTTATGGCATCAGTGGACTAATGCAAAACGCATACTTTATGCGTGTGTATGTGTGTGCATGAACTCGTGACAGCACACCGCTTGCAGGTAAATGTTTGATGGGGTAATGAAGCTTTGGGTAAACGGAACAAAAGCAGCCGTGTGTTCTCCATCCGTCCCTTGTGATTCGAGTAGACAAACACTGGAGTCTGTGTTTTTAAAGGCAAAAACACATCATATAACAGCAGTAGGACATGTACAGCACAATCAACATGATGTAATCTTTGGTGTTTCTGAGAGATTTGAAGTTTTGCCCTGAAGGATCACCTTGCACAACAGCTGGATTCTCGCAATATTAAAAGAGGACACGGAAAATCCATCTCGTCAAGCTTTAAGCAGTGCGTTTGTGTCCAATCAGCATCCTGTAAAACGCTAAAGACAGTTTAGGTGTGTGCGAGGCAACATGGAGAGACGACTGTTTGTTCAAAACAACAATGGCTGCTCCTCTGGTAAGCGTAGATGCTGCATTAGCATACGTTATGTCAGAATTCTTCAGAACTTCATTGAAAGAGGAGCAAAGAACAGCAATGAAGGCTTTTCTCAATCTAAAAGTTGTTTTTGCTCTTCTCACAACTTGCTTGGTAAGAGTTTGATTGACAGATGGTTCATCCAATCCCCCCCGCCGCATATCCTTTTTTGAAAGCTCCCGCCCTTTTCCAAACGGTTTCCAGCGATGGCTTCTCAGATGGTTCTGTGTAAAACAAACATCTGGCGCGTCGGGTTCAAGATTAATAACACATCATGATTTTCTTTTCTACAAAACACAATGTGAAGAATAGACCACAGTACAATGAACTTAATAAAAAAAAGGCCTCTTTTCTAAGTCCAACAAAGACTGCGCATCATATCTCCCCGTCACAAGGAAGTATTAAAGCACACATTCTGTTTCGCGTTAGTGTGTCCTAAGTTGAAGTTCCACAAACCTCCGGATCGGAACCGGATTGTGAGAACTGAGACCACAAGACTCTGTCTTTAGGGTGACAAGAAGGATAAGTTGTAGTCATTGTAGGGCTGCACCAGCAATTCCTAAAGCCATTACTACGTTTGTACTAAACTAGCTTTACTAAGTGGTTTTAAACTAGCGATTTACTAAATGGAGTTAGTTAAAAACTTGACTTGATGTGTAAATTAGCTGCTGTCCAATCAAAAGCAACCAACTATGTAAACAGGAAGACACTGGCATCACAAACTTTAGCATAACTACCAAAAATGACAATTTATGGGTGAAAACGATGCATTAAACTCAACCGCTGTAGGGTGGAAGTTGTATGTGCCTGACCATACACACTCGTGTGTTTCATTAAACTGGACTCTGCCTCGGGTCGTCCGTGTGCGCCGAGCTCGTCACTGCTGTCAGAATCAACCTAGCGAGCCAGTAGATGACAACTTAAAAGATAGGAAACCACAGAACAATCGTGTTCTGCGCAGCAGTTACACCTATCAGCCGGTGCCAGCAGGCATTACTGTATGTAGGTATGCTGAACACAAATATGGTAACGGGAATCTGAGCTGTCCAAAGCTGTGATACGGTGGACTGCTCACCTGCTCATTTCAATACAGTTTTTCTTATCAGTGAAAATGAACATGTCTTTCAGGAACCAGTTCCTAATTCAATTATTGCAACAATGTAAGAAAAAGGCAAACAAGCCTCAGTGATGCTGAACTAAATTGAACTAGCATATTTTTTCTGTCCACCACACGTCATTTGTTTTACCATCATCATAATTTTCCACTTTGACCACAGGACAAACTATCCCAGGCTGTACCTATTATAATTAACTATCAAAATAAAACATCAGATGGATGTTGAATAAATACAATCCTACCAATGTGTAATGATGCTGTAAAACGTGGCCCGACAACCATTAAAATGCACAACAGGCCACATTACAGGCTAAGCGGTTCTATAATCTTCGGTAATCTCCGGTTGTACGGTTCGACATGCACCAGAGCATCTTCATCCCCATGTTGCTTCGCGTCGTGACCTACCACCCCTGGTTTTTGCGTTTCATGTAAATATAGTGTGTAATGACACACTGTCAGAACACAGATGCTATTATGGCCATCCTACCAAGCAGAGGTCATCTTTGCCACCCCGCCCAAAAGAGGGGCCGCCTCACCACCGTGGTTTAAGGCACTGCTTTCACCCAGACCAAAATGACAGACACGATTTTATCTTTGCTTTTTGACCAGGGTTTGTGGAGGAGAGCGCTGAGAATCCTATCTGAACCGTTACAAGGATTTAGCAGATACACGCGGATTAGTGGTATTGTTTACATATTTGTTTTTGTTTTTTACATTGGGTTAACCATCTCATCTTTGCTTTCATTCGTCTGTGACTTCCGATTTCCGGCTGCCCAAAAGTTACGATGGGTGTCACACCGGCAAAGGTGAGAGGGAGTCCAACGTAAAAAAGCGATTATGAGCAACAGGGAGAGCATTTGGCGCCGAGGAACATTCCAGCTTTGAGCCAATCCAGGAAGACATTTACAAATGTCTCCCTTTGAAAGTTCAGATTGTGATAGGCCGGCGTACGCCCAGCAGAAAAGGTCTGGTCATTGTTACCATGAAATTCAACAGCTCAGTTCTATCACAACCATTCCAGATGTATTTATTCTTACGAGCCACAAATCAACATTCCTGCTGCCAACTGGTTTTATTTGGTTTGGATACCCAACAAAACATGAATGATACACTTTTCTTCTATTGCACTCAAAGCCCTTCCCATCACATTCACAAATTGTTTACAGTGTGACATATTGAAAGCAGTTGCTTCAAAAAAAAAAAAAAAAAGAGCAAGTCAAGCGCACTGCGGCACACATCTTGATCTCCACACTGTAAAATATTTCCAAATAACACACAAGAAATAGCCATGAGTACAAACTTTGTAATGTTTGTGAATTGATCTGAAGATTTTCCGGATGGTTTCTCTCTCTGGTGTCCAGATCTGAAATAGAGTCATTCTGTCAGGACTGTGTGTACTGTACCCCACTGCTCTTCAAAAGCCATGTCAGATCATTAGTCACACTTTGAAGTCATTCTCACCTTTCTCCTAAACTCAACTGATGGGTTGAGTTCAGCCCTTGAGGCGCAAATTAAAAGCAAAGGGCCTCGAGGCACGGGGCCATCTGCTCTAGTCCGTCTCGTGGCTCCACTGTAAACGTTTCATTAGCAGGCTGGTTATCCCATCCCCACAGGCTTACAACCGCTTGAGGAATAAATGACCAGCAAGAGCAAAAGGGCAGCAATTAACATGCTTGGGCAAAAACTGGCAAATAAATTGGGCAATACCACAATAAGGAATAAACAAGTCATTTAAGGTTTACATTTCACAAAATGCTTCCACACGTTTGTGTTTTGTTGTACGCCGTCAGTATGTGGTTGAAAAGTGAAGGAGAACTCAGAAATATGACATAGCTGCAGTATTGTGTGGGTCGAGGTGCTGCGCCTCAACTGGGTGAGAAATGTCATTATGTAGAGTAATTATAAAAAAAATCACACCTTTTAGTGCTAAACTTATTTGGGGGTGAAAAAGCAATGCTAGGTCTTATGCCGTGTTTCGGTTGAGTCTGACGATTTAATTGAATTGTTACCATTCAGCATTGCACTCTTCTATCACATGTTCCGGAGTGTTTTGACGTTTTTCAGCTTATATAGTTCACTTTCATCGGCACCATCTCCAGCAGTAGCAGGCAGCTGTCTTCAATGAGTGTTCTCTACCCAGCGTGGCAGCCAGGCACGTAAACGACTAGCTAGCGGACTAGCTAGCGAAGCTGGTGGAGCATTTACAAGCTGAAGAGCCCAACAGTTCTCTCAGGCACTGGAAAAGAGTGGAGGAGAGGCGAATATTGGACACACAAACTTTGCTTTGTATCTGCTGGATTTGTGAAAAGGCACCAGCTAGCTAACGTTAGTCATGAGCACCTTATAAAGTGATAATACTGTACAACAATCTTGTGTTACAGCTTGTTTTGCTAACCCCAAAGCAGTGAAAAAAAATAAAAATAAAAATCATTCTGCTTAAGCATCATTTTTCATTTCAACACCGACTCAAACATCTCCCCTTGAAATGAAACCCCGCTCTATGAGACTTTTTTGTGCCTCTTTCAGCTCATTGATTTGAGCCTCTCTTTAGCAACACCTTCAGGTGGTATTGTTCATTTTGTACACAAAATAGGATTTTGGTTTAACTTGGGCATTCTTAACATGCCTGAAAACATAATTAGCAGATTACACATGAGTTTTACTGGACACTTCTCATGGTCCCCAGAAGAACTCTGTCCAACTTGGTGGTTAGCCAAAATTCTGACCTTCTATACCAGGCAGGTTACAAATGAATGGCTGATTTTTAATGGCCGTTATGCTTCATTTTCGCTTTCAATAACCCCGATCCAAAAACGATGAACCCTACTGAGTTTTGGCATTTTGGACACAAGTAATTGTCAAATCTTACAGTAGTCAGAGTCCTTTGGGATCCTGTGACCTGCTCTCCTGAGGGTCAAACTGTAATTGTTCATTTCTAAGAATTCCAGAACTCTTTCCAGTATGTAGTGACTCCATCTAATTCTGTCACCATGTGGTAGACTCTGTAGCCCCTAGTCTAGAGGTCAGCATGTTTTACCCAGGATCTCACTCACGACACACTTGCGTTTCCATCGCACACACCAACTGTCAGCACGGTTGACGACACAATCGTTTCTCGCCGTCTCCAAATGGAGTCACGGGCAGAATTCCAACTTTTGATGTGCAGTCTTCATCGTCGTTAAGGTAATAGTTGAGCAATGACTCACGATTTTCTCAAACGTGCATTAGAAGGCCACAGGGTTCCAACAATGGCCCAGATTGATTCCATATCAAACTTTTAGATGGTAAGAGACGTTTAACAAGGAAAGACAATTTTCTCATGGAAGCACTGATATAATGGAAAAGTCTTAAAACTTCACAGCAGAACAAAAGTTTGCACAGTGGCCATGATGTAACATCCTGTGTCTTTTCGGTAGTCACACAATTTTAAATCAAAGTGCTACTATAAAGGAAACAATTTAGTTTTTCTGCTTTGCCTAAAAATCTAAATATAATGCAATAAATATGTTCAGAAGGTTGTAAAATATATTCGGGCGTTATAAAAAATTGCCAAACTTCATCAGATGATTTATCAAATTTGTAGACTTTACGATTCTGGTACACATTTCAAATCCCAATAAAGCAATGCAAACCAACAGACCAAATGTTTTCACCAATTCGGATTACTTTATTTTCCATAAAAACCACAGATCAACTATATTAATACAACACGGTTCAGTTAAGGTCAAACTAAATAAAGATTAGAGCAAAGGAAACAGCACAGAGAGGCAGTCAAATACGATAAATTCAACCAAATACGCTGACAGTGTTCCCCGAAGTATCCGACACTTATGTAAGAGGAAGTCAAATTATGTGCATTGTGTCGATGCCAAAGCAGCGTTTCACCATATAGAGTGGATCTCGTCATTTTTTTTCCCCCTAACGCAGAGGTGCTGTAACAGTCTTTTAGCTGGAAGACAGTGAGGGACATGGAGCCCATCTGGATACTGCTTCCTGATTGGATGGTCAACAAAGTGTCTTCTCCTGGATGCGCTCCACTGATTTGATAAATGAAGAGGAAAAGGAGAGCGTGGAGTTCAGGGCTACCAGAAGTTGGCTCTGCAACAGGAGAGAGGTTCAATAAGTTGAAGGGAATAACTTGGCGGTCCACAGATGAGGAGGAAAAGTAGAGCTGGACGGAGATGCTGAGCAGTGAGGATGAGAGCAGACGTGTTGGATTAAATAAAATATTTTATTAACGGCTCCTTCCCCCTTATTAATCAAGGCCAACATTTAATACGGCTATAACTCAAGATGACAATTAAGGGAATACGAAAGAGTCTTTCCTATCAGAGGATTATTCAACACGTCTGCAACCAATGATAGACTACAACATATCTACGGCGCTAGAGAGCACTATGTGGTTACGCAAGTAAAGTAAACACTTTGCACTACATTAAGTCTTGGGTGGTCTGATTACAGGTCAGCAGCTCTAAATACAGCTCTAAATACAGCCCCAACAGATGCTTCAGTATCCTCAAGCTGCCAGTTGTGCTTATTAGAGACAGCCAGGTCTGTGCTACTGTGCCACCAGGTATCCGAAACAAAACGTTGGACTTGCACCGGCGAGCGTTATTGGCGCTTCACGGACTGTTCTCAGTCACTGGAAGAGAAGAGTCAGACCAGGTCTGTTTCTGATAACCGGTCAAAATGATTGATCGGCTTAGGGTCACAACCAACAATTTCCATCGATTCATCTGCTGATTTTTTTTCTTTATCAATTCATCACTTAGTCTATAGAGTCAGAAAAACGTGAAAATGGCCATTATATTTTTCTAGAGCACCAATTTAAACTTTTTTTTTTTTTTTTTTTTTTTACATTAATGGTAGTTCAAACATGTACTTTTAAGTGCAGAAACAAAGTTGATCCCTTTTGTTTTGTGCTGCCCTACTTATTTTCTTTCCTTTATCCTATAATTGTATTTGATTTTTCCATCTTGCATAAATCCTTTAATGGTGTGCTTGAGTCCATTATGCTGGATTCTGGACAGCATGTTGCATGACTCCCAGAAACTTCAATCATTTTTTTTTTTTAAATATTATTCACTGCTGGTGGATAAACAAAAAGTCACCGCATAAGCACAATGATTCATATTTGTAGACCACATACGTTTTGAAACACCAACACAGTTCTCGTTGTTGTTGTAGCCTGTACGCAAATTGCTACCGTCATCGTTTTTTAGGTATATGATGAAGCCATCCGATCAAATTTAATGTGAGCTGGGAAATAAAATGAAATCCCACTTGGTTACTAGAGTGGGATGTAAAAGACACCGTGTCTGAACAGAGCACTAGCCTTTGATGTCTGGATAAGAATGAACTACATACGTCTAGCAGAGGATTACATTAGACAGCTAAGTAAAAGAGTGCGTAGGAAAAGATATGAAGTGCAATTTCATTTTCTCTGTAATGATAGTTGTTACTGATGGCAGGTCCTTATTTGTTTCCATATCTTCATAACTACATTACTGGAATATACAATGCAGATTATAGGGTTACGGTTGACAGGCCCGTAATATACATTAAGTGTTGGAAAATGACATAATTCCTTCCTTCAAAAGGAGGCCGTCAGATCTGTCCTACCTGACAGGGGCTCAGTAGTTGATCATCTTCTTAATTGCGTCAAAGCACTTCCACTTGTCTGGGATGTAGAAGGGCTCAAAGATGTGAGGGAAGGGGGTGTCATAACCGCAGACCCTACTGATGGGAGCCTCCAGGTTAAGAAAGCACTGCTCCTGCAGGGGGGGCACACACAGATGAGGACAAATACTCTCATTATTGGGTGAATGCTTGCATTGCTCAAACATATTTCATTTAAGGCAGCGAAGCAAAGCTAAACATGTTCAGACTACAACAGCGCTGGTGTTTGGAAGACGCTTCGTATAAGCAGCTGCATGTCACCAGCCTGCTTGGTTTGGTTCAATGCTTTTCAATGCTTGGGCATATCCAACACTATCAATAAGGTATTGATTGAAAAAAAACAAAAAAAAACGGGTCAGAACTGGTCAAACAACTGGATAACATCATTTGTATTGCCATATCTGACTTAGATGCTTCAAGTGAAACTGGTTGATTCAGGCTCCTCAGAGCAGGCCGGCGCTCCGGAGTGCAAAACAAGCCACGACTCGTGTCTCTATATTGGCTTCTGACCTCTCCCCATGGAGACAAAGCGGAAAGAAGCTGGCCAAAAACACTCCAACTGGGACAAAGCCCCCTAATGAGTTAAATGAACACACTTGGACGCAAGCACAGATTTGCAGCAACAGACCTGAAGTAGCCTCTTTCAGAGGAAAGTGACCCGCAAAACAACCCAAGCGGCCGAAACGGAAAAGCGTTACGAGGCGACGGCGAGGAAGCTGCGCAGCACCCTCTTTGTCAGTCCGTCTCTGACAGACACCGAACGGATTCTGACCCGTTTCTTGCGACACCGACGGCATCGCACACACTCAGCCGCCCATGTAATCCCGCATTACGAAGCCACCAGAAATCTGCCGTTGGCATTTGGCAGCGCAGGACACGTATGTTTCACACTATGGTTTTCACGTCTTATATAACACCTGGAAGAATCCAGGGGAACGTCAAACTTGATGAGGAGCCTTTTGTGCTTTGCTACCTTTACAGCGTATAAAAAAAATAAAAAATTAAGAAAACACATCAAGAGGCAGAAAGACTGCAGCTCTGCGGAGGTGACGTCTACAGTGAGAACTTTACCGCCTGGACGACGGGTCTTGGGTTGCTTCACTGAATTCAAAAGGATTGTCGAGCAGGAAGACAAAATCCAGAATGACCAAGAATGGATTCAGAAAGCACTTAATGAAACGGGAACAAGACTACGGGTCTACAGCCACGCTAGATGTTCTATAAGGCTGTGCTAAGCATGGATGTATCAAGAAAAATGTAACACAGGTGGGGCCCTGCTCAGTGGCACACGAAGCAAAACAAAAGTTTGACTTCCAAGTATAACATTCAGATAAAATGACTCCTGGCCTCAGGGCAAAGCAAAGTAATTATCCCTGTTTTACAGCGTTCATTTGATAACATGACATGCAGTGAATGAGCTTTTGTTCAGGGTACTTTTTTTGAAATGGTGAACATTTCTGATGGAAACGTCTACCACTAAAATGAAACAAGGATTTATTGATGAACGTGACAATAAGATGATCCTCGTCCACTGACATTAGTCCAACTTCAAAAATATATTATCTGCCCGTCTACCGACCACAAGTCAGACAGTAGCAGGGAGTTTGTTCTTTTGTCTGGATCACATCTGTAATCTCCTCTAAATACATTCACTGGAAGTGGGAGAAAAGTACAGGAGTCCCGACTGCCTGCCACCACAGCTGGACAAGAGAACGGCCACACAACTCAGATTTCATTCAAATCGGTGTTTATCTTTCGGGAAGTGCATCATTATATGTAATATACTTAAATGTCAGAAATAAAAATATGTCAACCTGGCAGTGCCAAAACGCTCGTTTAAAATACTTTGCAGCGGGGGCTTAGGAGTTGCTGTGGCAATGTTGTGTCTCTTGTCACGCAAAAAGCGCAGTTTGTCAGAAACACCCACAGATTTGGGGTTGCAGTCAGATGGGTGAGAAAGCGCAAATATCACGAAGGAAGTCAATGTCAGGCATCCAAACCGGCCTGATTTCAACCGAGACCCGGGCCGAGGATAGCTTTACCTCGACATTTTTCTAAACCTCTATAAGTTATACTGAATTGTGAACCGCTGTAGTAGGTGTGATGGTCCCAGGGACCTCCACCAGGACTCGTGTTTGTCCGTTAGTGTTCCCGCTTCCTGGTTGGCTGGAGAGCGAGGCCATCGAGGATCTGGAGGCAGCTTCCACCGTTTCCAGTCGATAACACCCGCCCCATTCTAGGAACTGAGGGCTTCTTTCCCCTTGGCACCACCTTGTGCTAGGTTGGACTTTTTGATTTGTATATATGCATCTATTCATTTAGTATTACCTCGGTTCACTCTGCAGTATGTTCTCCTGCCAGTATCGCTTATTAAGATTCACATTTTGTTAAAGTAGTTCGACCTTTGTTCAGTAAAACCTTTAAGTTCATCTTCAGCGTGCGCTTCCCTTACCGCCCTTAATTAATGACTCGCACGACATTTGGCCTACACTTGCTGTGGTCTTAGAGCCAGACCATTAAAAAGTTATTCCTTCCCATTTTTTTTTTTTCCACTGGTCTTCATTAGTGACCAGCTTTTATTCATTCGCGCTGGCTATCATTTGAATTCTGGCTTTTTCTGAGAATTCACGGCACATTAACATGTAGCGTAGCCATGCCGTATCTACGCTGCTGTTCTCAGTTTCTCCACTGTATTTTCTAATACTCTAGTACTTTTAACTATTTCACAGAAGGAAAAAAAAAATCCAATCAAATATATTAATAGTGAGGCTAATGTCAATGAAATAGAATTACATTATAGAGCTGCATAGTTTCGTATGAGGGCCATTCAAATCCAGCGCAGGAATGAAAGCAACTTGAGAGGTAATTCATAAATAATAAATAGTTATTGCTGAAAACATGCCAACCATAAATAGCATCAAAAAAAGGGGTTTGATAGCATTACATTTTTTTTAGGAATATATCATAAAGTTCTCTCTCAATTCCTCTTCATTGCTCTATTTCCTCCGTCTTTGTAGAACTCAGAACAACCCAAGAGGGATTCTCTCCAACAGCCACCGGACCACTAAAGATAACGCCTGATCTTTGCATTTTTCAACATTTTCCCATCGCTTTCATGTGCTGACAAATGTCCATGGCCTTAGGGTCTATGAAGCACAGTAAAAGTACATGCGAGTAGAAAAATAAAAACAGAGCTCGTGGTTCTATTTTCAGAAAAGTTTCTTTGAGACTTAACGTAGCATCCCTCTTCAATGAGCCTCACATCTTCAAACGTGTTCTGTGTTTCTGTGCTCACATATAGCCTCCAGCATGGCAACACCATGACTGTGTCATAAGTTTCTTTGGGTCGTGACCTTCAGAAGTGGATGATAAATGTATTAAAAAGGACAGATTTCATACCCATGAACTCACTAAAACGGTTCAGCCCTGTTCTAAAGATCATTTAAACTTCATTAATACATGCCAAGGCTAAGTCAAGGTAACAACAGGTGATTTCGGGGAGGGGGGGGGCTGAGTTCAGTGTGGAAACACACACTTAAGAATGTTTAGGTTGAACAGGAGTGTGCTTGAATAGGCCTGGAGCAAATCTGGATGTGAATGTCATCTTCTTTGAATTACTGACAGGCAGATAGATGGAATTGCATATTACAGGTTTTGTCTTTGCAGGTCTAGATCAACACACAATCGACGCGTTTTCTATAATTTTGCTTCTGTGTAGGCTTGACTGAAAAATCTCCCCTATTTTTGATGAGTTGTGGGTCTATTGATGTTTATTCATTGTATCTAATAAGCATTATTGCTTGTTTATTAACCGGCCCTTGGGTATTTTTCCAGTGTAAATATGAAATGGTGGACACTTCTGATACATGTCCCGACCACTGACCCAAAAAAACTTTCTCCCTTCATTTCTCACACATTCAATTATCTTGTCTCGTGTATGACGACAACCCATGGGGCGGCTAGTGCAGCTCGATAATAAGTCTGGTTTCAAATTCAAACGCACTATGTCAGAAGTTTACAAAACAGCTTGCAGTTACATAAAGGTAAGACGCGGCTAATGAGTGAATCAGGCTTTGGCCTGTTGGGAACTGACGGGATTGAGCGGCAGCAGACGATCTCACAGAGCCCTGAGTGACAATGCGATATGATTAAATGCAATGTAGAATATGATTAGAGAATAAACTGTATCTTCAGTATACTGTATTGTACACCAGGTATGTCATTTGCACATTTTTAAATGATTGTTCAAAGCAGCTAAACATTCTTGTAATGCTCTATGGTTGCAGTTAAACAGCATTTCATTATTACTTTAACAACTTTGTTTTCTAAATCCAAATGATCAGCCGAAGTGTGTCCTTTTTTGGAATGTGAATAGACTAGAGCGGAGTCGGTCGTAGTTTGGAGTTAAGAGGAGGGTGATTCACCATTTCTCTCTGTGCATCCCTGAGGTCCATGAAAGCATCGTCTTCCTCCACATCTCATCCCTTCTCCGTCAGGACATCTGCCAAACACTCAGGACGGGGCCAGCCAATGACACATTATTATATCACTAGGGCTGAAGCCAAAGCTTGACAAAGGAAACTTGCCAAGCCCAACTAAACTCCCCTCTGTTCTTCATAGAACAAAAAAAGAAAAAGAAAGGAGAGATAAATGGATCTTTAAGGAAGGGCCTGAGGTGGTTAGCTAGGAGGTAAAGCCACTCTCTCACAAATGAATAGACTGAAGCGCTCTCAGACAACAGTGCCTAGACTATACAGGTTTACTGACAACTAGTTTCTCTTTTTGTCCCTTGATTTGAGCCTGGGAGGGGTAGAAGGCCGTACTAGTAAACAAGAAGGCGTGGTACAAGTTAGAGCCTTTAACAACCACACTGCTGAATTGGTCTCAGACTCTTCCTGCTCAAAGCTACATATTTACTAGCTTCCCAGTGGGATTGCAACACTATCAAAATTAAAACTGCCATTTCTGCTGCATGGCGTCCAGACATCGAGTTAGCCAAGCTAGCTCATTCAACCAAGCATGTAACCATCGACCAATGAGAAGGCTGCGCTACAGCAGTTGCTCCCAAAGTAAGATTTAGCATATCATCGTTTATTTGTTGTGCGTTTCATCACATAAAAAAAAAACCCTGCTACACTTACATAAACTTTTTGTTTTATGTTGCACTTTCATACCTATATAACGATAAAGATCACCATATTGAAAACTGCGTTTAATGTGCAGTTTTGCCGCAGCTATTGACACGACAACTCTGCCGGTTGTCGTAGTAATGCAACACACGTCCTGGCTTATTCCGGGGCTCAGACAGTCAGACTCCACACAGTGTGAAAAGACTGCATCCGAGTTGACCTACAAAACTAAAAATGAGTAGCGCTCATTAGCTAACGGCTTGATGGACGGTTTCAGGCTGCTTATGGAAGATGGATATTCATCACTGTCTGATGGCACATACACTGCGGTATGTGTCAGAACGTCTGTACCGTTTTCAGATTCGATAGACGGACAAAGTCTCAACAAAGCCAGGTCTCTTATTGCACTTTTATTTTTGTTTCAATAAATAGGAAAAGATTTGAAGCCCTCATCTCTCTTTAGCAGCAGTATATCTGACTGAGATCTGTTTCTCTTACTGAATAACTGACACAGCGAAGGGTGAGAGGCGACTGATGCTCGCAAAGAGAAGGAGGACGTCCTTTGACACTCACTCTCCCTCTGTGTGTGTGTGTGTGTGTGTGTGTGTGTGTGTGTGTGCGTGTGTGTGTGTGTGTGTGCGTGTGTGCGTGCGCACAAATAAAGTGCAGCCCTTGGTCCTTCTGCACATTGTGGTGGCTGCAGTCGGCTCGGTTCGACGGCGGTAACAATAGATTCCAATGGTGACCCAGTTTCATGGTGAGGGAAAAACAAAACTATTGTGTGCTTAACATCAGCAGTTTTGCCAAACTATGGCTGCACTTCTGTTTGAGTCAGCCACTCATTACCCTTTGATGCAGGACACATACTTTTGGGCTGAAACTGTCAACTTCAGTTGAGAACGAGGCTCTCGCATTAACCAGACACGTTCATCCGTACGGTATTGGCACAACGCAAAGCCCGATATCGACTAAAAAGAGAACACAGATGGGTTATTAATAAGAAATGTGCTGGTGTCTGGCTGTAATTTAAAACCATTAATGGCAGTAAACACATCAGTTAATAGGAATAGCTTATCGGGCATTATGTAGGCTACTGTGCGCCAATCATACCTTGCATATTCCTTCGTCTTTGAAGAAGTGATATCTGTAATATAATGTCGGGTTTAACAGTGTGACCGAGGCTTGTAGGTCAAGCTGCATCCTTATAAAACTATGAACAAGTCGAGGTTTTTCTTTCCAGAGAGCGTATCCAAATCTCCCGAGGACATGTGAAAACTGCAGATCAAGGGAATCAGTGAACTCACCAACAACTTACATCACCCGTACACAATGTGAAAACATGGAAACATGGAAATGAGGGGGGGATGAGTCATCGGCCATTTAAGACCTCACTGACAGGGGGGAGAGAGAGAGAGAGAGAGAGAGAGAGAGAGAGAGAGAGAGAGAGAGAGAGCAACATCTGACTGGCAGTAAAAGTGGAGAGGATCGATTGATTTTACTGCTGCAACTAATGAACATCAACGCGGGACACTGCTCCACATTGTGTGTCGTGCAGACAATTAGTCCGATGACTTGTGGGGAGACCGGTACGAACTGGAGAGTTGGAGAGACGAACCCACTGCCGAGAGCCTCGCAGATATAATTGAGACGAGGGGACGTGGAAGTCTTTTCATTTAGTCATGCATCACATTTAGCTCACAATTTGTCATCGGCTGTCTCTGGCATGTGTTGGTTACCGTGTCCAGGCCTGTTGTACTGCCAGCAACAAGCAATATTTGGTAAACCTTATATGGAGAGCTAGACCCGCTGTATCAACAACCTCCTATGAGTAGTATAAACTCACAAAAGATCTCACAAAAGATCCTCTGTGCGGCTAAATAGACAACTCATATACTCCTCGAGTATACAGTCATCTTTTTGAATCATTAGCTTTTTTTTTTTTTTTTTTGCTCAGCTTATTGTCGATGGGTCCGGACCAGCAGGGAGCAAAATGCCTATATTGCGTCAGGAGTTTATATGATACAGAAACATCCCAGTGACCTACTGGTACAGCCTCTCCGCAATGGACATCAAAGATATAATATATCCATGTCTTCAGATTTGACTGAGGTACAGCTCAAACAAGGAGTACGATTCTTTCATTTTTTAATACTGACATTCACCGGCCCTTTTCAACTCACTCAGAATCTTTGACTCACATCTCTTCCTCTGTGCCTCCCTTCAACTCTCCTGCGGCCCTCCCCAGAGAGACCCACTGCTTAGGGGCACTCGGTGAAAGGCTATTTCAGCTTTATTACAAAGTGGGACTTTTATTGCTCAAACCATTGCGACCTATTAAGACCAATAGCTTTGAACCTCCTACCCCTGGGAGCCACAGATCCCAATAAACCCCCTCGAGAGACACAGTGTGTTCTGAGACACAGACGGCACACACTTACCTGTACCGAAGAGCTAATTTCAGCAGCAAAGCCTCCGGTTATCGGCGCTTCATGGCTGATCAGCAAGCGTCCGGTTTTCACCACTGACTGAAAAAACAACAGACACATAGAGACGATTAAAGAAGGTTCGGCGTTCCCCTTTTTCCACCGTTTCAAAAAGCAGCACCTTTAAATCATGTGGCGGACATCATCTGCTAAAATAAAACAGGGCGATTCATGTACATCGGAGTTCACACTCAACATTGTTAGCAGCGCCTGCACTGCTAATCTGGACGGATGAATGTTCTGACAGCTACCTGGGACAAGTAGCAGTCTCTGCAATGTAGCGGTTACCCAGCAGGAACGGTTCATTCTGCCTACTGCGGTATGCTATATCTGCTTGCTGCCCTCAGGCTGCATGCATGTCTGGCTGTGTCGCTGTGTGTGTGCATGTACAAAATGGATCTGACACAAGACTAAGAGCTGGAGGGCTGATTTAGGCTGGTATACAGCGCCAACGGGACAATCATGGACATTAGAGGTCTCAGCCTCCCAGACATTTGCATTTGGGTTTTCTGCAACCTGACATTACAGCAGAAGGATGCCTCTTGCTGCTCCACCCGTTATCTACCACAGCATAAAACCAATACTATACTATAATCTCATCCACTTGCCACTGGTCCAGACCAAAGCTATGTCTGTTCTATGCAACTTCAGCAAACCTCTGTCCAGTTGTTGGATTTCTATTTGTTCCCAGCAATAAATTGGGTAAACACCTCTTAAAACTCAACTCGGAATCAGCACCGAAAGCAACGGGCAAAGTTGTTTTCGACGTTATTTTGAGAATTTGAAACTTTCAATAGGATTTAAGATACGTGTGAAGAGACTAATATGTGTGAGTGGAAATCCGTGGTCTACGTTTAGGAATATGCGTTCATTTTCCACTGAAGTAACGGCGCTGAACAATACGCTCTTCGCGTGAACACAGTGGGGTAAATATCAGACTTTACATACACTCACGCCCGCAAACAAATCCAACACTAAATAAACCACTGAAAGTAAGCATCACATGTCCATATGGCACTGTAAAAAATTAGGCCAGACCACAAAGTGTCAAACACGGGGTCACTCCGAGGCTTCGTGCTACACAGGAAGATGTTTACATTGCTGAGGTCCCGGGTTTTGGCTGTGAGGCACTAAATACTTGTTGCAAACTGTACCACTGTCACACACTAGTATTGGGGGCTAAAATGAGTCAGCACTGTGTCCCTCTAGGGAACTAATACTTGATGCATAGCCAGCATGCCTCTTACTGGTGGGACAAATTGGAGAAGCTTGTAGTTAGAAGCTGGAACGCAATGATTCTTTAAAAGGTTTTTTTTTTTTTTTCCATTAAAACATTATTGTAGAAAAGCTCATGTCAGTTGGCAGACGCTCCGTGTTCAGCAATCTATGACCAGTTGAGGTGAATGAGTTCAGTGCGCGAAAATCACTGATTATATGACACTATCTTCAGGAATGTGGAAGTTAATAAAAACACTGGAAGACAATGACAACAGTTGGCAATCGGCACAGTGAGCAGGAATCAAGCGAGGGGTTGAGAGCAGGGCGATGGCTTGATATGACACGTTGCTGTCAGGCTCGCCTCAGCGCGATGACTCACGCAGGTGCCGTTTCTGCCCGATCCCTCTACCCTGCCCCGATGCTGAACCCGGTCCTCATCGTACAGACGCACTACACACAAAGACTGTCAACATAACTTCCAATTTACACTGTGACACCGGCTTAACCCTGATACCCCTGTGGCTCATCTCCCAGAGGGGAGACCCCGACATACTGCTCGCTGCATCAGGATTGTATTCTTTAGATGCTTTGGACACAAAAGGAGCCCGCTACTGTTTTTACAATACTGTGGGATAGAATTTCAGACTCTGAGGCCTGGTGAGGGGAAAGCTTGTGCACCGGTTAATAGACTTGACCCGTAACCCTGCTGCTTAAACAAAAGTGACAGTCTCTGGCAAAGTGCCCACTTGCTGGCGCTAGTTCAGTAGGCTATTGTAAGTAGTGCATATTATGACAAGTGAACTATAAAGCAAGGAGTCCGTATGTGTCTGTCCTTTGCATATCTCAATAAATGCTGGGGGCTTAAGGACGTGCAATGTAGACATGTTGTTCAATATTAAATATACTTTGGAGAAAATTGCAGCGGTTTCTCCAGAAGTTGATTCTGGAGAAACGCAACCCGACTACGTCACTGGCGATCCGGGGCTGTACGCCAGGAGGGAACGAAGCGTCAATGGTCGTGTTCACTTTTGTTGCCGGTTGTGGTTTTGTCGTTTTTTTTTGCAAGCAGCTCTTCCGGCGGGGGTTAAAGCAATCCTCGCATCCCTAACAGGCATGTGTTTTCCGAATGGCCACTTGTCCCCAACAACACTGCCAGCAGCAATACTGTACCAAACGGGCAGTATTATGTTCCAAAAAAAAAAAAAAAATGGTAAAATGCAATAATGTTTTGTGACAGCAATGTGCCGTCTGGTGCACTAGTACAGTAGGTAATGCAGCTCACATGGCGAGTTGAAGTAACTGCATTTCAGTCACAGAGAAATAAGACAAAACTGTGACAAACTGAAAATGCCAAGATGCGTCGGTTTATTAGGTGTGCCGTCTTAGTTTAGTGTGTCCGCATGTGAACATTGGCTAATTAGAGCCCAACACAAAGTGCAGGGTAGGCTGATGAGAACATATTTCAGTATTGGAGACATAACGATTTTGACCTGATTAATGGTACTAGATGGAAAGTCCGGGGTTCACCAAAATCATTGGGACTCATCCTCAGGGCAGCATGGATATCTGCAACGAATTACATGGCGATCCACCCAGTGTCGAGACACTTCACTTAAAAAGCACAAATGCACAAAGTCATGGATATCGGTTTTGCATTTGTCCGTCTCTAGAAATATGCTTGGGGAACACATTTGTCTGTCCACTTCAATGTATTTCCAGTCTGAACAAAAAAGGGCAACTGTAATGGCTTCTGTTGGCAGATTGTAACCTGCTCATGGCCGGCCTTACGCCAAAACTGTCCAACTCATTCAACTCACCTCACCGCCTGAGGTTCGATTTCACACAAGAAACAAAGAAAAGACGATCTCGCACAGAGTACTTTCTGCGACTGTCTTCTACACAGTAATCGTGGCTGTAGTCTTTAACCCAGTTGCTTCAGGTTGCCGGATGGGTTTTCAGGAGACAGAACCATCTACTCCCATTGTTGGGTTTGACCCTTTTCTGAAAAGTCATATTTTTGCCCACGACAGCAACCTTTCATGTCAGTACATTGGACACTGTAAGGAGATGATCGGTTCGATGCATCCAATGAAATGCTATGTCTTGAGGGAGAACAGAACAATTAAAAGATGTCATGAATCTTTCAACGCAACCTCGGGAAGACGTGCTGGAAGGGGGACCTCTCTGTTATGGTTTTACACCATGGCCTCGAGCCTGATGAGTTTGTCACAGAGTGACTTGTGTCCAGTGAGAATTCCCTCACAGAAATTGGAGCAGTGATTAGAGAAAATAGCTGACCATGCACCAATATTAAAGGTAGATAGTGACAGTGGAAAAGGGTGTGGTTTTTCTTTTTACTGTAAAAGTAAGGAGTGATGACTTGGAGGAATTGGGAAATGAGAAAGTGGTGTTAGTTGCCATGTTGTGCAATTCCAGTGGATAGGAAACTGATTAGTGTTGTTACAATGTTCTAATTCTGTTGGACAATCGATTGGTTTGTTTGATTCAGCTTTCATTACTTTTGGATTAATCTGCTGTACCGCACAATATTCTTGGACTGAGTCAAGCATCAGTTTTGAATGTTTCCTAACACTGTCTCGCTTCTGAGAAAAGCCAACAAAACCCGAGGAAGTCAGGCCATAAATTAGTCAACTTGTCATTTACTACTAAACTTTTTTCCCCCCAGACAATAATTACATGACAAAACAAAGATACACACCCAGAGCCTTGCCTGATTTAAGTGCCAGCTCGGACACTGTGGCATCTCCTCAGTGACACCAGTGTATTTTCACTGGGCGGGGGGGGGGGGGGGGCACACCTGCCAGGAAGTTGATAAACTTGTAATTGCTTCACTCAGCATCTGACTTTATGTCGATTGTACCCTTTTCCTGGTCGGAGGAATATTTGAGGTAAGCTACGACTCTGTATGTACGCTTCTGTAAGCTGCTGGCTCGAGACATCGTCCTCCCTGACCCGGGCTCCAAGTCAAAACTCCTGGTTGGTGGCTCCTGGTGGTAGTTTGGCCCGGCGACAGCTCTGGTGGCTGCAGCTTCACTGCTCTTTGTGCCGCAGGGCTGTCATTACATGCCAGAGTTGTTCCGCTGGCTGCAGAGGAAACGTCATGTTTACGGCCATTCCCACACACACCCAAACGTAATGAGCGACGTAGAGCTCGTCCTGCTGCATACACGCCGTCCTCACCTACTCTACACCTGTCTCCTCCGCCATCACGCTCCTTCCGGCCCGTTCCCCGTGACTCCGTCGTTGCTCCGTGCTGTGGTTTGTCTCATTCTCATCAATACGTTTTTTTTCCCTCTTTGCTCCTCCATCCATCCATCCCTGAAACCCTCCATTTATCCTTCTGCTCTAAAGCCTATGCTCCCGGTCCCAGTGCTCCCCACTATGCGTCCTCACCACTCGGAGGCCAGCGGCCAACGACCTGGCATGACCTCAGAGGCTCAAGTCAGAGCTGTCACTCTCCCATGGCATATATACACTCACACACACACACACACACACACACACACACACACACACTCACTCACACACACTCTCTCTCACACACACACACACACACACACACACACACAAGTGCAGCTGTGCGCACAGACCACACAGCCACATATGCACGTGCATGTGTTCTCAAGTACACCACAGGAGCAGACACACAATGCTTTTCATACATGGCGCTCGCTCAGGATTGATTGATTTACATTTTGCGATAGTGACAGCGAGTTACTTTCACAGGTTGCTTCCTGCTGCTAATGCCCTTGTGGTATTTTGGCATAGAGGTGTCATCTTAGGAAAAAAGGAGACGCGTACATAAAGGGGAATAAAAACCTGACGTATTTATGGAGTGTATGATATACAGAGCACTAATTCACTGTAGAGTGTGGAGACTACGGGGACGAGAAGTGAATAAAAACAGTCCATAATTGGGGCTAAACTGGGCCGCGGTTTGACTGGTGCAGAATCCCATAACGTGCTTTTCAAAGTTTTCAAAACACACGAGACTCCTTCCAGAAGAAGTTGCCAACACTTATTTGTTGGATCTGTATTTTTACACCACTAAATTGGTCCAGAAAAACTTTAAAATAGCGGCGATGACAAAAACAAAATCTTCTGTGCTTGTACTGTACCGGTGCACGCACGCACACACTTCGTAGACTGTAAGTGACACACCGCCTTCCCATAGAGTATGCCTCCTCCTTTTTTTTCCCCTCCAGGCTGTCCATCAAAAACGCAACACGAGGAGGAAGTTGAAGTTCTGTGCCGCCACCGAGGAGTCGTCCTTGCCGCTGGATCCGCTGGCTTCGCTCCTTTCCGCCGACCCTGTAATTGCGTGACCACCACAGGGTCCTAACTCATGCGCCACCATGTGATCTCCGTGACAAATGAGAGCCGGGGACGAGGCTCGACTACTGGCTGGGGCCTTTAAAGTGGCACTCTGCGATTAGCGGAGAGGGGTGAGTGCTCGGCGAACCGGAGGCCCTGTAAAATCACAGTGCTGGGAGGGAAGCAGGGTGGGAGGAAACACAAACACTCACTTACTCACTGCCATACAATCACTCTCTCTCTCTCACGACAGAGAAGGAAAGTGAGAACCAGTGAGAGAGAGAGAGAGAGAGAGAGAGAGAGAGAGAGAGAGAGAGAGAGAGAGAGAGAGAGAGAGAGAGAGAGAGAGAGAGAGAGAGAGAGAGAGAGTGCAAGGATGAAAGAGCAGAGCAGAGCAGAAAGGGTAGAACAGCCTCGGCGCTAGGCGGAGGGCCAAGCCATCCTCCAGAGGAGCCAGGACGCCAGAGGAGACCTCAGACAGAAATAACTCCAAACATCCCATAAAGTCCCATTAAAACCAATTCATCTCAATTACTCCCCGACACACGCGCGCACTCTCTACCTTTACGCCCTGCGACCACGCCGCATCGGTGTGTACACACAGACGCACGACTGCTACTGCACACTCTCCAGCGTGGTGACAGCTCCGCTGCATGTTTTGAGCGGACGGTAAGGTCGTAAAAAACGTTCAATTACTGTCAGAGGTCCTGTAAAACGGTCTAAACCATGCCTATTGAATTAGAGGCCGGCGGGCCACCAATGGGCCAGAGGCCCTCCTCCAAGTGGCCCTGCATACATAAAACTGATATATGGCAAAATATATAGGCTGTACTACATGTATAGTAGTAGAAATAAGCGAGTTGACCTCACGCGTCGGTGGTTGCTAGAAAATATCAGAGGTTCGGGCGGCCGTGTCAAAAAGTGCAAAAGCATACGGCAGGATGCTAATTCTGCTAAAAATGTCAATGAGCAAATTAATAAGCAAAGAAGTTGTAAAGCAAAGTAAAAACTTGTAGTCTCTCTTTTTGATTTTGCAAAAAGACTTTTTGATTTTGACTTTGTCGGCTGCATCTGCTGTTGAGTTTATATCCTTTACACGTCTCTGAGATGGCTGCCTTAGTGAATCATTTATCTATTTTGCTGGTATTTCTATGCTGTTCATTTCTTTAGATTATATTGCTTGTTGCACGCCCCCCCCCCCCCAAACTAATAATAAACATCTACTGTCGGGTTTTTTTGTTTGATTGTGTGATTTTGTACCCTTTTCTGGATAATTCTAGAGGAAGGCTGTTCATAATGTATCAGTCGTATGCTCAGGGTGCCATCTACAGAGAAGGAATTCACTGTTGGTTTGGCTTTGTAATATTTTGTATTATGTAATGCAGAAACGTTTATACTTTCATTTTACTTGAGTAAAATATTACTTTAACAAACTCTTTTTCTGTCCCTGAGTATTCATTGCCGCAGCCCTACAGTACAAATGACCCACGTGGAGCTTATAGTGCCAAGTTGTGCTAAAGTCATGTGACAGTGTTGATTTGACTAGACGAAGATAATTAATTGACGTTTTCTAAATTCCAGTTTCTCCAAAGTGAGGATTCGCTCACTTTGACACGTTTTTTTTTTCATTGAATATTTTTGGGTCATGTACCGTTGGAAAGAAATCACTGTTTCCTTACCTTTCATAGAGCTTGAGAAAATAATCAGCCACTTAATCGATGTTGACAGTTAGTGCTTGTGGTTATTCGATCTGCGGAGTCTCAGTTGTTAGAAATCACCTTCTAAGAAATATTAAACTGTGGTTGGCTGTGTTCTGGTAACTTTTCCTTTTTGTGTGTTTGAAACTTGTGTTTCTGTTTGAAATATGAAAGTCTACAGGCAAAGACCGTTTTCTTTGCCTTGAGGATATCAGAAGAGATAGAACTTGCATTGGTGTAAGAAATTCTACAACGATGACGAGCCTACATCATATTGTACAATTTTCCATCATAAACTGCTTTGGTTTTGCAGCTCATGACTTTGTTGACCTTGTACAAATGAAGATAAGGAAGGAATGTCTCCTGCTTGTGCACTCATAACACAGTGTTGGATAATGAAAAGAAGGACGTTTTATGGGAATAAAAACAATAATCGAAAGCAAATACTTAGCATACAGTGGCGCTTTATGGTGGCAGTAGCATCCAAATACAACACCACGATTTCATTAAACCACCTCAAAAGTCACCACAAGACACAATATGAGGAAGCTATGGAGACTAACACAAACCTCCACAACAGGAAGCTTGATAAATGGGTCCCAGTGCCTGTGGCATTCCTACAGGAGCATGAGGACATCACAGATCATCATCTGGCTGCCATCAATACTGTGCAAAGTGAGGTTTCAGGGGGGAAAAAAGGATTTCATGTCCCAAATCTATTAATCTCTTTTATAACAGTGACTACTAATCCATTCTGTTGTGACAGTTGCAAAGCCGTCTAACTAATTTACCATGCATTTTTGGGAATAATTTATTTTTTTTATTTTTTTTATACAGTATGTCAAAAGGTTGAGTGTTCTCTACTAATTTGCATTCATCACAGCCGTATCCAGTGATGGACTTGGCTACGAATGCAGAAATTACACACAGATCTCATACTCTAAAGTGACAAACCCTGGTCTGACGAATGCCGACAACAATTTAACACAATGCAAGAGCTGCAGAGCAGTAGGTGCTACGACATGATACACTCCACTTAAGAGCACAAATACTTTGGCTCGACACAATTTTCCCGCTCAGCCAGCAGAGCTTTGTTTTGTTTTCTCTTGTTTTCTTCGAAAAGTAACATCTGGTGGGAATCAGTGCAAATGTTTGCAAGCTAGGCTGAATTGCTTCATCTTTCCGAGTGGAAGCTAGTTAGCCTAGCTGGCTAGCTTCCACTTTGTGGAAAACAGACTTATCCAAACAATTGGTCCTTCCAAATGTTAAATGTTGCAAAAGGACAAATGGTTGACAGGCATCTCCTAAAAACAATCGCTCTAAAATGTCAGTCACCAGATGCTGTGGGAAACACTCACCAGGAGGCCTATGGTTTACAACAAGACGTCCAAAAACTGTGTTTACAAAATACACTAATGAATTGCTGTAAATTTACAGTGGATTTAAAACAGTATCTTACAGTATTTCATAATACATATATATACACACACATATACATATATATATATATACACACACATATACACATATATATATATATATATATATATATATATATATATATATATATATACATATATATATGTATGTATACATATATGTCTATATAGTATGTATTATGAAATACTGTAAGATACCGTTTTCAATCCACCGTAAATTTACAGCAAAAAAAAAAAAGAATTGAGAGTTTAAATAATTGTTACCAATTCCCAATGATTAATTTTGATAGAAAATTTCAAAAATATTGCATGAAAAGAAATGCATAACGCATTCAAAAATGTGTTTTCCATTCATTTTAAGAGCCGCCGTGAAAAGATAAACATAAAAAACTCCTAAGAATGATAAAAGTCTTTAATACTTTTTGGTTTGGTTTCAGGTTAGGCAACAGACTCCATGATTTATAAAAAGGACCTGGAGAATCCCTGGGCAACAGATCTATCCGCTGGTATGTGTGCGGACCTCTTGGATGTCTCCGTGTCCTCGTGACTTCAGACACTGACTTTTCCACTCGGTCCTGCTATCGGCCTACAGGCTGACCTCGATGATCTCAATCTGCCCACACCTCCGGCCAAGGCTCCTTAACTAACCCGTCCTCTGCAGTGGAAAACTGACGATCTGGCCCAAAAAAAAAAACAAGAAACGGTCCAATCCAAAGTGAGTTTTTTGCTTTTAGAGAGATTGATTTATAACAAAAACTGCGACTGCCACTGTCATAATCAAAATCATCATCATTATCATTGTCATCATCATTATCATTATCATGTGGTACCAAAAATTGTGTTTGGCCATTATCACCTCATCGTGATTTCTCTGCCTCATTTTGATGTTTCAGCCCATTTTCAACAGTGTTTGGTAATTAATATCATCTGTTTGATCTGTATGGGAGGCCTGAGATGAGTGACACAGGGCGCTGATGTGTGGTAATCACTGGCTAGTGTGTCTCTTACAAAAACAACCCTGGCTAATATTAACAATGCGTCCTACTTGTCAGCGGTCCGTCGTGAGCCGATATGATTTCTCAATGCGTGGAGGAGGTGTGGGCTTGGCCACATTTCTCCGGTGAGTGACACGGGGAAGAATTTGAGAAATCTCCAGTGCCTAGCGGTGGAATGTGAGCACGAGCTACTGCCAGGAGGAAGAATGGAAAAGAAGTCAGTAGCAGACAGTCAAGTAGGGGGTGGGGGGTGGGGATGATTTGAGGCGACACAGAGGGGGAGATTACTCTACCTTAAAACGTTGGGGTGAACCACAAATGGGCTTCATCGTCCACTTGGTGATGTACACATCTAACCTAGATAAATGACTGGAAACTGAAGTGCTGGTCAAGGTTTTATTCTTTTTGCAGTGTTGCATTACGCCATACTTTTCACCAGCGACACCGGCAGAGACAGACAGAGGAGCTGGACCCATCACAGAAAAACAACCATGAGTAATTTTCCACTGATATAACCATCGAAACACTGCGCTGCGGCACGACACATGACAGAGTTATGACACACGCACTCACACACTGACTGGCCAATATGCCCCCCCCCCCCCCATTTGCCCCAAAATCCCCCCCTTCATGACTTCATTCTTTAACCGGGTTTCTCTTGCCCCATGTTTTCTTCCCTTCTCTCCACAAAGTCCTGCGGGTCTGGTCCAAAGAACGCCGTGTTAACATTGTAATTACAGTCGTGGGCTACAATAATAAGAACGCAGGGAGTGCGGCCCAAACCTCTGGCCACTTTCTTCCTGTGCCAATTTTCTTCCGCTTTAGATTGTTTCCAGTGTGTGTGTGTGTGTGTGTGTGTGTGTGTGTGTGTGTGTGTGTGTGTGTGTGTGTGTGTGACAGCGGGCCAAAGATATTAGGAGTGTTGTGGTGGGCCAGTGAGCAGATACTGGCAGAGTAGCCACAACTTAAAAGGGCAACACAGGCAGGAGCCCGGACCGTCTGTGTGCTAATCGCTAGCAGGCTGCCTGGCCCATCCCTGGCCCGGCTGCAGACCACAGACTCCGATAAAGGCAACGTCTGCTCACCACCGTGCCGGGTGTCGAATCAAGGCTGGGGAATCTAAATATAATGTAGGCGCACAATACAATTCCATGACAAAATCCATTTTGGATTCTCCCACCAAACTACCACTGTCTGGTCTGTTTTTCCTGGGATGATCCTCTGGCACACAGCAGGGGTTCCCATCATTTCAAGAAATATTTTTCCTTTCCATTTCCAACATCCTACAGACCTACAGCGTTCTCTATGTCGAACTCTCATCTGTTGAATTTGCAAGCTTTTGACGTGCTAATAGCCAACCTTGAGAACAGTCGTTAGACGCTAATGCCTAATTCATGCCTCTGAGGAAAAAGCCTGCGCAGAAGTATGCGGAGCCGCAGAGATGGGTTTTCTGGATAAGTACCTCCCGTCCTGTTACAACAACAACCACCATCTTATTCATTCTAGGCAAAAGAGCTTCTCCAACTCATCCAACTCATCCATAATTTCTTTCCAGCCCTGGAATTGTGTTGGGACGAACTTGTATGGAACTATTGAATCACGCCTATCGAATAAATCAAAGACCGCTTGACAAAAGAATTTGAAAAACCACAGGTCCAAAACAAAAAGAAATGACATGCTGCTACACATGTCTGCCGCGGTGCTACGTATGCCTGCCGTGTGCAAAGGATGCAAGCACAGAACGCATAGCACACAGATGCAGGAGTATGAGACATTTATGGTCAACCACCAATGAACATAGGATGGACAGAGGAGACGGACCATAGATGCATTAAGACAATCAGACGGTGAGTGGCTACTTAGTACCTAGCAGTTACTCTATTGGAGGAGCATGAAGTAACTCAGAGGAAATGGGGTCTTTGTCCGATGTATCTCCACAGTCCTGTGAGATGAGCTCAACTATCACTTAACCAACACAAACCACGATGTTCCAAAAGTGTTCTTTTGAACGGATTTCAAACATGACGTTATTTAATACCATTAAAAACATAAAATGGAAATTGTTACTAAGCCTTTTTCGTACAGAATCCTGTAACTGCTCGTGTTTATGCTTAGTCTCATTTTTTTTCGACCCGGCTGACTTGGTCAAGCTGCCATTGGTGCCGCTAGAACTTGGAGTGGCAAAAGCATTTCCAACCCTTTCTCTACTTGCACTCTATTGCTATCTAGTTTACCAGACTCTTTATCACAGCAGGAGCTGTTAAGTTGTTACAACAGCTTGTTGGGAGGCGTGTTGTGTGCAGTCGGCCTGACAAAGCTTAAAACTAAACTTACTAACGTAAGATGAGAACAAAGCAGCAAAAATAGTGAATTGTGTTATTGTTTTTTTTCATATAGCTTCAGATGCAACATTAAAGGCAGGGTGGGTAATCTTTTTCAAAAATAGATTTTGATATTTTTGTTGAAATTGTCATTACATCCTGATAGCAATCAATAAATCAATTTAAATAATTCAAATAATGACTGGACGGAATACCTGTCTGTCCGCCTACCTGCCCGTCTACCTGCCCGTCCGTCTACCTGTCCGTCTACCTGCCCGTCTACCTGCCTGTCTACCTGCCTGTCAGTCTACCTGCCTGTCCGTCTACCTGCCCGTCTACCTGCCCGTCTACCTGCCCGTCTACCTGCCCGTCTGTCTACTTGCCCGTCTACCTGCCCATCCACCTGCCTGTCCACCTGCCTGTTCGTCTACCTGCCCGACTACCTGCCCGTCTACCTGCCCGTCCGTCTACCTGTCCGTCTACCTGCCCGTCTACCTGCCCGTCTACCTGCCCGTCTACCTGTCTGTCCGTCTACCTGTCCGTCTACCTGCCCGTCCGTCTACCTGTCCGTCTACCTGCCCGTCCGTCTACCTGTCCGTCTACCTGCCCGTCTACCTGCCCGTCTACCTGTCTGTCCGTCTACCTGTCCGTCTACCTGCCCGTCCGTCTACCTGTCCGTCTACCTGCCCGTCCGTCTACCTGTCCGTCTACCTGCCCGTCCGTCTACCTGTCCGTCTACCTGCCCGTCTACCTGTCTGTCCGTCTACCTGCCTGTCCGTCTACCTGCCCGTCTACCTGCCCGTCTACCTGTCTGTCCGTCTACCTGCCCGTCTACCTGCCTGTCTACCTGCCCATCCACCTGCCCGTCCACCTGCCTGTTCGTCTACCTGCCCGTCTACCTGCCTGCCCGTCTACCTGCCCGTCTACCTGTCTGTCAGTCTACCTGCCTGTCCGTCTACCTGCCCGTTTACCTGCCCGTCTACCTGTCTGTCAGTCTACCTGCCTGTCCGTCTACCTGCCCGTCTACCTGCCTGTCTACCTGCCCGTCTACCTGCCCGTCTACCTGCCCGTCTACCTGCCCGTCTACCTGCCCGTCTACCTGCCCGTCCGTCTACCTGTCTGTCCGTCTACCTGTCTGTCCGTCTACCTGCCCGTCTACCTACCTGTCCGTCTACCTGCCCGTCTACCTACCTGTCCGTCTACCTACCTGTCCGTCTACCTGCCTGTCTACCTGTCTTGCTAGATTTAGCAACTTTAGGAGCAAGCATTGCAAGCTTTCATTGGAAAAGAGTTGTCAACACTTTGATTTTAGGTTTGATCACTTTTTTAATCTAGTGTAATCTTGCTAGTTTCTCAAGATTACCAACAGTGCCTTTAAAAATAATACTAAAATGAAAAGAAAAAAACGTATCCACAATTTTCAAAACATTTCATATTTCCTCATTACTTGTTTTTCTTTGATTTGATTGACATTAAAGCAATGAATTATTTTGTTATTTATATAATTCTCAGCAATTATTGCAAGAATTTTTTTTTTGTATCAGACACTAATGCTTCAAATTTCCCTGAAGCTCATTTACTTTGCCATTGCTACTGTCCAGATCGTTTTTGCTGTAGCCTTGCTCTTATTTGAATAACACTAGTCTAGATTTCAGTGTAAACCTTCTTCTTCTTCTTCTTCACAGCAGAAACAGGCAGCTCCTAGGCCATCATCTGGAGACCACCTGTTGGAAGCCATAATATGTTCATGATGCCAATGACAAAGCTCAAGGCTCATCTTTCTTACTGGGAAATGAGGCAAGAAGGACTGGAAGTCATTTCTACTGTATGCTCTTCAGTTTGAAATGTAAAGGTCACAGGAAGCTGTGCCTGAAACAAGGATGAGGAGTGATTATGTCATGGGACACTGCCGCATCTTCACCGACGAGGAGAGATTGATCTCTGCTGGTGGAGTACAATCGGCGAACAAGTTCAAAAGTTGTGTTTTCAAGTGTGGTCACGTCTTAAAGAAAAGCTGCTGTGCCACGTTCAAACGTGCAAACCTGGAAGTGTGCTCTGAACCAGCATTTGCCAGTGGACTCAATTGGTTCAATTTCCACGTGGCCGTTCAGAAACCTTGGTTTCATTGGAAAAGCGCCACACGTTTTCATAATTCAACATGATTGTAGCTAAAGCACAAGGATAATGAGGTTGCTATGAGGTAGATGTCAAAGCAGAGTGGTGAGATAAAGGAAAGTATCCAGTCCTTGAAAAAAATTATCTGGCTTATTAATCAATTTAAAAAAAAATAAAAATATATATAAAATCACACTTGACCAAATGACAAAAAATAAATGCTTCAAGTTGTGAAATCGTAGCCATCATAATTGACTCTGTAACGGAGCTCAGGGTCTCTTATGAACAGAGCAGAACTCTTGATGTTTACTATTAAAAAACGCTACTGCCAGATGTGCCAGACAAATCCTGTGTCAAAATTTGGGGGGGGGGGACTGAAAAAAAAAAACCTGGCAGATTCTTTCTCCAAAGGAAAACTAATCATCAATTTGAAAGCTCACTTCACCACAATAACTCCCGACACTTGAACATTTTAATACTACATCAAATTCTCCAAAACATATTCAGACGAGGTTGAGAAGAGTGAGGTCGGAGAGTAAAACTCATCACTATTGATTTTCCTTCTGAAAGCAACAGACAGGCTACTTTATCGGTCATAAATATTTAAATTATGGTTTGAATGTTAAAAGCAAGTTTTTATTCATTATCAAAAGATTGTTTCCATCTGAGGAAGCCTGAATCAGTTTTGCATAAATACAGACAATCAAATGTGTTCTAATGTACCATCTGTGGTTTGGTAGCAATTTTTGGAATATTTTCCGTCGGCCCATGGGGCACTGCTCTGCTAAAATCTCTCAATGGCAACCTCGTGTGACAGATTATTCCCCCCATATAATTATGGTAGGTGGTATTAAAAGAATAACAACCACAGCCGTCAGGACTAAAACAACAGGTTGAACTTGACATTGAGCACAAGTCGCTGGCGGCTGCCTGGCTCCGTTTGCTTTCGCGTCCCGTTTCCACCTCGGCGCACGACAAACAAACACGTCCGGTGCGCTCCGCGTCCCGCCCCGACTCCCGTCTGCTTCCAGAACACTCTACTCACCGGGCCATTTTGGGCTCGGGACACACATTACGGCTTGAACCCATTACGAGAAAGTGAGAGGGGTGAGCGTGGGCCTTGATAAGGAGGTCTTATCTGTACAGTGAGTCAACTGACTCCACGGCACTCAGAACATGCAGACACTGCAACCTGCGCCACTTTCAAGAATCAGAACAGATGCTGCACACTCCCCACTACCACCCCCGCATCCACTAAACTCTGCCTTTGTTTCTGGCTTAGACAGACGTGGTTCTTATTATGCTGTAAGACTTGACATATTGGTGCACTTCTAGTCCTTAGGCGACTCCCTTCTGCATGTGTGTGTTTTTTTTTTTTTTTTAAAAAAGGGTTGAACAGGTTCGGCCAAATTGCATCACGGCGAGGCAGCGCTGCAATCACAACGAGACTTCAGCTGGAGCGCAGGAGGCCAGGAGACACATCTATCGAGGGGGGGGGGGGGGCTTCACAGACGGTTAAGAGAAGACCGTGAGCTGGAGGACCGTTACCAGGCGCACCAGGGACCCAGCAGGCCAGCTCGAGTCCTGATAGAATAGCGTGAGAACTGCTCCAAAATATACATCTGAGCGAATCGAGATGTCCCACCGCCAAACATTTAATGAAACGCACTGCGGCACGATTTTAAACGACTTCAGAAACTGCTTTGACGTGACATTCATCTTGACAGGTTTTTAACAATAGCTGCAAGTCCCAAGCAAAGCAGCCATTGTTTGGCTTGGTGAGGTTTTTGTTTGCTTACCACATGATGGCTGTGATGTGGTGCAGGGATACAAACTACAGTGTTCACCATCCACCTTTCAAGTCTGCAGGGGAACAGTGTTTAATACTTAAGGTGGATTTTTTTTTTTTTTTTTTTTGATGGATTATGATTTTATGGGCGCAGATGGGACTTGCACACTCGCAGGCTCGCACGGACTTGCTCAGAGGACATGCTCCGACTTTCTGTGGTTCAACGTGAACAACAATCTGAGGGATGAGTAACGCTGAGAGTGAAAGGCAGAGGTAATAAAGAAGAGGAAGAAAAAAAAAACGGGCCGAGCTTTGTGCTCATCGAGTAACTAAGAGATACCAACACAACAGAGGCTATAAAACCAGATGTTTTTTGTACCACTCCTTACAGTAACAGACTCTGGGCTCACTGCATCTGGTGCAGTGACCTTTTAGAGACGTAAAGTTGACCCTTTGAATGCATCAAAGTAAGAAAAAGAAGAAACACAAGTACTCTTTCGACTCTATTGTAAGGTGGTTGTACAATACTGCACACATGCAGAGTTTATAGCTCACTCTCAGCACTGCAAAACGTTGAGAAACAGGGATTAGGGTTGTCACCGTACATTTGATATTACAACTTTCATTTGAACATGGGGGAAAAAATGTAATATCACAACTGTAATGCCCTTTGTCATGCAGTCCAGCAGAGAGCTGTGCTGTTAAAAACAAACAAATGTCAAGTTATGGAACTTGTAAAACACGATGCAAAAATAAATGAGTGATTTGTATCTGAAAATCTATATCTGAGCCCTTTATTTACGCTGTATATTACCATTTGCGCACACACACACACACACACACACACACACACACACACACACACACACACACACACACACACACACACACACACACACACACACACACACACACACACACACACACACGTGATGGCGCAGAGGAAAAAAACGTATAACCGATAGCTTGACAGTAGCTATGGCTGGATACGTACATGCAACAGCTTACATGCACGGGCATTCATGGTTTGAGTGAACAGATGACAGATCTGAAACTTAATATTACAGCTAATTATTAATAAATAAATGTATTCTGCTTGGCTGGTATTAATGCCATGCCATGGTTAAAACACAGCATTACCATGTTGTAAATGTTAATGTTGCCGTCACAACAATTTGGTAAATTTAACAAATTACATAACTACTTCCTGTCTGCAAATTAAAGTTTCTGTTCGTGCAGCAATCAGCGTGCGTCATAAATCCATTTCATCAAATAGAATTAGTGAAACAGTAATGACGGGAAAGCATCGCGACGCACCAAACAGAATTCAGCACGTTAGCATATACACACATTTTACTAAAAAAACGTAACTTAGCTGATGATTCTCCATTGCCGGTAACAACCTCTTAAGTTAACGAGGTTACGATGGCTTATTCATCATTGACCATGATCATTGAGAATTTGCTTGGTGAGCCTTTGAAACTAAACTCCCAGGGGTCGAGGAGTGACGACCTCGACTCCTGCCGTGGGAACCAGAAGGACCTACTCATACCGGATCTCGCTCCAAATAAATTGAAAAGTTGGCAGCCCTGTAAATAAAGTTTTTTAAGTTTTTAACAGCAGTTGGCATCCATACATGTTGCATTACCGCCATCTACTGGAGAGCGCTGGTGAAGTAGGCCAAAAGCAACCAAAAACACATTTCCATTCTAAAACGCTAAGTTGAGTGAATGTCATCAAGACATGTCAAAATATGACAATGCATTTGTACAAATGGTGATGTATGAGTTGTGAATTATTATTATTTATTTATCTTTTGCTTTAATATCAAAAGGGCGTTCTTCAAATGCTCAGCTGGACATATTGCATGAACTATCGGTTGACCTAAGAGAGTAAATAAAATAGAGGAAACTAGCAAGGAATGCCATGCCGGTCGGATAATCGCGACACCAAAACAACTGAGAAGCAGTGTGAGAAAGCATTTTGGGTTCTACGCCGCAGACAGCAAACACAGACGAGGCTGTCTGCCCACTTTATACGGAGCAGCTTGCTCGCTCAACGAAAACAACAAATCTGATTACTCGCCCGGCGGCTGCCAAAAAAGGTGAGGCAACGGAGATGAGTGGAGCGACGTTAACTGTACTTCTCAATAGACCCGCCTACTTTTCCACGCTCATCCTCGGGACCCATTGTCAGAATAAGCTACATGGGTTTCATTCAAATTGGTCTGAACGATTAACGCATTAGTTACAATTTGTTCGAACATGACTTTTTGAAAAAAAATGACTAAGTTGGGAAACAATCCAACTCCTCCACAAGCCTCTGGTGAAATCAAAGAATGAAAGATTTTGGCATTGGTTGTATTGAGCCTTCTGTGGGGCTTTCCCCAGTATTGCAACTTCGACTTGGCTACATCAGCCAACAGACGCTAGTGGGTTTGTCTTTGAAGGGGCGATGTTTAGCAGGACAGATGTGCTACAGCTGGAACATAGTCGAGAAGTTACAGACGGTTGAGAACCACCGACGGGAAAATAAGAAGCTTTTTATTCTTTATTTTTGTCGAGGTCCACGAGCCGCTGCCCAGTGGGTCCTGTGTGTGGCGCAGAGGGAGTCGCCGTTAAGGAACCGATGACTGTATTGCGGACCGGCCCCGGTGAGCCACCGATACTTCACTAACCCGATCTGGAATCTGGAAAACCTGAGAATGAGGCTGAATCAGCAGCGATGGACTAATACAGTAATGAGAGATGTTTTTATACTGCTGACTGGCCAACTGCTAGAAATCTGACGGACGGAAACGTTGGCTCACCAGGCATCTGAACAACAATAAAAGCCATGAACCAACAGTGAGTGAAGCAGACCACTCTGTGAGGAATCAAAAAGCTCTTGTGCAGCCATGTGCGCCCGAGAGCATCTTTACACAGGGAGACTTTCCACTGCATATCATCTGAGCCATTGGTCTGGCAGAGGTAAACCAGCCATTTTGTTCATCCCAAAAAGAACAGCTATTACATTCGCTGGACCGCTCGGCTCTAGACGGCGCGTCAAAAGAAAAGTCACTCACTTTTTCTCCACGTTTACAGGCAACTTCTGCCCGTGACTCCCCCTCGTCACCCAGAGGGTTGGATGTATTTAGATCCAAGTATAGCTGGTGGCTGAATGGATTCCTCAGGAAACAGAGAGGTGGCGTGCTCCTTAATGATCCCTCATGCTGAACGACTCATCGTTCTTCATTCACGCGATACATGAACCACGCTCAAACAACAACAACAACACGCCGGCGACATAGAAACCAGCTCATCACACATGCACACGCATCCCTGACTGAAAGACGCACAAGGTAAAATGTGACTCGCATGGAATTTTAATTGGCTGCCAGCGGCCGGATGCGTGTCTGTGGCCTATCTCACTGTCTGCACACTCACCGCATCTGACGGACGGTTAATAAGCGCCAAAAAAAAAAAAGAAAAAGAAAAAAGGCCAGCTCTACAGGGACGTGTGCTTGCCGGTAAAAGCTTGACACCAGGTGTCCAATCTTTTGAATTAAGAAGTTGACGCAATGTTTCGGCTACTCCCGTTCTACGGCTCAGGATCGCACTAAAAATGTATTCATCAGAAGATAGCAACCTTTACAAAAGCCTCCACAAACTCCTTACTTACAAAGCCAAAGAGGCAAAGGTAAAAAGATAAAACATGGCCCATATTGAGCTACAACATGTCCCAAGAAATATTAAAAGTCATACATGCTCAACACTGATCCTGACACACAAACTCTGTAGGACTGATGAGATCAGTCAATCAAAAAACAGAAAGTGTCAAAAATGTTCAACGTCAAGGAGTGGGTACGAGTAAAAGATCAATGAACTACCATCAGACTGTGCAATAAATTGACTGTAAGGGAAATATGGTGCTGCATATAGCTTATTCCACCTAAAGCAGTGTATCTGCATGGGTGGGTTGCTGTATGACAAAGCTCTAAAATGTCTGAGCATCAGCAAAGCTGCAGCCACAGAACCAACCAGATGCCAGCCCAGAGCAGCAGCAGCACCCAGTAGTTAGGGCACCACTGTGAAGGGTCACTGAGGACAGACACACACACACACACACACACACACACACACACACACACACACACACACACACACACACACACACACACACACACACACACACACACACACACACACACACACACACACACACGGCTGCGATTCTTGCAACTAATGTCCATTTGGAGTATATCCTTGAATACATTAACAATATTTTTTTTTTAAATGACAGAATATAAATCAGTGTGGTACATTTTTAAGTAAGTATACATAAGAAATACACTGTATGAACGAAGCAGATTGCACTCATTCTAGGGCTGCAGCGAACAATTATTCATTATTATTATTTCCCCCATTGATCGATTCATTTTTTTTGGTCTATAATTTGTCAGAAATTCATGAAAAAAAAAAGAAACAAATACCCATCACAATTTCCCGGGGCCGAGTCCAACTAACAGTCCAAAACAAGAAGATATTCAATTTTAAAATATACAGAGAAATTAAGCCGATTCACAGCTGGAAGACATTTATGTGTGAGAAATAATTCACACAAAATTGAAGGTCATTTCACAAATTCTTCTGCAATTACGTTTCTGTTCATTGACAAGGCAATCAATGGACCAATTGTGTCCGATCCAACTCATTCCATTGTATTGTAAACAGGCTAAACATGAAGCACAAAAACAAACCCTTCTTATGCGCGTCAAAGAGCATCTGTAACCCGCGTGGATTCATTCTCAAGAGGTGTCAGGCGAAGTTCATGCCGAGCGCTGCAAATGAACAACGGCAGACCTGTCTACCTTTGGACACCGGAGGTTATCTTCAGACACCTTTCTTTGCATTGACAGCACTGAGCGTTCACGTTGGTTTTCATTCTGACTAATGCTCGTCCGGATTATTTGTCGACACACTTCAGATCAATTAAAAGATAAGGCCCTTAATGTGTATTCCTGTGCATTAGCTGGGGGTGATGAGAACCATCCATGATTCAGCCTAGAATTAAATGGTGCCTTCGCTGAGATTTGATAATAGCTTGATGAAAGCGGCTCGTTCTCTGCTCGGCCCGGCAGAACGTGCCGGGGAAAAAAAAGGGGGGTCTCAACGGGGGACAAAAAAATAAGAATACTGTAGGGATACCGGCGTATCGGTGTAATGCAACAGTGACTTAGCTGCCAAAAACAAAAGAGGGCACAGGATGCGAGTGAGTGCATATATGTGTGTGTGTGTGTGTGTGTGTGTGTGTGTGTGTGTGTGTGTGTGTGTGTGTGTGTGTGTGTGTGTGTGTGTGTGTGTAGCAGGGTTGTGGAGAAACTGGTTTATGGGTTTGACATGGAAAGAGGGCATTTGGTTGGAGGAAATGACAAGGAGAGATGTTGTTGACAAGCCCGAGGTGGCAGGCCTGGCATTAGGCCCACTGAGCAGCACATAAACACTCTATTCAATTTCATGGCAGTGGTTTTAATGGGGAACAAAAAAAAAACAAAAAACTAAAATCACCACATTCACTTCAAGTCTCCTCTTTGAGCAAACAATGTGTAACTGACTACTGCTCACTTTGAGTTGCAAATCCTTCAGCGGCAGCGCAACACTACAGTCTCCGCCATCCGTTCCAATTGAGTCCCTCTTAAATTACTACTCTGCTACCGCAGCTTCACCCTGCGCTCTAACTGTTGGTTAGAAGGTTTGCTCCGCAGCCGGTAGCAGCCGGTAGCAGCCGGTAGCAGCCGGTAGCAGCCGGTAGCAGCGCGGCGCTCACCGAAAACATTGTAGGTTTCACCAGAGGAGCGTGAAAATCGGACGATGCATTTGTTAAATGGAAACGTATTGCTTGACAGAACGTGACACGTTCAAGGACCGTTGGGGGAAGAAAAAAAAAAAAAAAGCAGTGTTCTAAGAGGATGTAGATACGACTTTGGTTTTCAAAACTTCAGACTCTCTCCTGCTGTTTTGGTCTTCTGACACTCGCCAATGGTGACCAGAAAAGATGCCACTATTCTTTAAACTGCCTTGCATTGTGCTCCTTTTCCCCCCTAACAATAATAAATAAGGACTATCCACTGGAACGCATCTCAAAGCCCTCCCAAGTTAAATATGTTGTTTTGGTGAGTGCCATTAAGCTGAGGCAACATAAACTAGTAGTCAAGTCTTGCCAACAGCGGAAGGAATCCAGTTTCAAGCACCAAAGAGAACCACGGAGTCCTGCCTCTGTACCACGACAAAACACATCTACGGTAGGAGGGTGATGGAGAACAGTGGTAAGAAATGCCACAAAAATGAAACGAGAATGAGTCTTTGTGGATTAGCCTTTGCTGGTGCTCTCCGGTGTTTGTGATCGCATGCGTGCTTTTCTTACCTTACAGACCGTTTCAACATCCCAGGGCAGGATGGTCTGTAGGTCGATGAGCTCACAAGACACTCCCAGTTTCTCTTGAGCCATGTTGGCCACCTCCCTCATCACGTGGATCTAAATGGAAGAAAAGAAAAAGAACACCTCTGAATCTAATGAGCTGACGCGGCTTGCAATTTATCAAGGATGTCATGCCTGCTGCCACATAAACAGTCCAACAGCTATTGTGCATTATACGCGTTTCAATTCCAATAGGCACTAACATATCTAGTGGGATTGATTACCTCCAGATGCTGCGATATTTATTAGAACCCAAGCGGTCTACTCGAGATGCTGTTGCAAAATCCACCCCCCAAAAAAAAAGCAAACAAGCAATTATGTAGTTGGACAATCAAAGACATGCAGAACTGCTGTAGAATTGCTCCAACTATATCCACGGTAAAGTATTGGCACTGCATTACACATAAAGATATTAGCGTGTGTGCATAACAAATAGATAAATCAATAATTAAATAGAGCAATAATAAGTTTGAATGTAAAAAAAGGATATTAAAACAAACTGGTATTTTGTGACGTAACAGTCACATTAGCTACTTTTTGAAATGCTCCGCTGGTACGCAGCGAGAACAAAAATAATAACGATAAAGCATCGTTTCATTATTATAATTGCTGTTAAGGATCGCAGAGCCTCTTTCAGATCACAGCCGAATGAACTAAAAGTTAAAAACATGGAATGCAAGTTATTCCCATTAATTCATCATTTGTTTAGTAAAGTACTTGAGTTCATGGCAGGCATCATTGTAGCTTCTAAATAACGATCACTGTGATCAATCTGAATCATCACAACTAGAGCGTCAACACTCAACGGTCAAGCCAGTGTGAAAGATACAGGCACTGAAATAAGCTCAATAACTTTATTGGTTTAGTTTAATGATGGAATGGTGCCATTACGTTATTTCCAGCTGATAGAGAGGGAGAGGGACTGTTAAGACTACGGGGAATAACTTCCTCTTTCTGGGTGATCAGAAGTTGCGGATTGGCAACTGAAGCTTTCACTCCGACTTGTAAAAGTTGTTTTCTTTACTCTCGTCCGCAAAGGCCTGACAGACAGACAGACAGACAGGAGGGGGGGGGGGGGGGGGGGGGGGGTTAATGAGGTGAAAGGAGAGAAGAGTGGTATTTCAAAAAATACCACTACTTCACTGGATCCCCGTTCTTCTCAGTGCACCCTTCAACGATAATGCTGGCTTTGATGGAGACCTTTTCCTTCAATGCCCTCCGACCCCCCTCCCGTGTTCCGGGTACATTACGGCCTGGATAAGCCTGTTAAAGTGGCCGGGTTCAATCAAAGTCGGGGAGGACACCTGCTGAGTTACAGGCCGCTTGATACAGAGCTGCAGAAAATAGAACCTCTCGGATGAAAAGGAGGGCGACAATGGAAAGTGTGCGGCGGACATGCGGCGCTGACGCACAAAAGAGAGACGAGAACAGCCTTGATGATGTGGAGATGTCTGGGCAGATACGGCCGAAGACCGCCGGCTGAGACAGAGGGGGCTTCTGGTGGACTTAAAGTTAATCCACCGCTCGCCTCTGTGGCTTTAAACGGCATTTAGCGGAGATGAGGCTCCTTTTTTTTTTTTCTTCCTGTGGCCATGGAAAATGATCCAAAGATAGATGACAATGTAATACGCAAGAACGCCTACCTGTGTCCCCCAGGCAACCAGAGTGACATCACTTCCTTCCTGTAGGACCTCGGCCTGCGAGAGAGGGATGGTGTAGGCCTCCACGGGAACCTGCTCCACTGAGGAAACACACACACACACACACACACACACACACACACACACACACACACACACACACACACATATTCAATGACAGATTAGTATTCCATCAGCGCTTTACGTGCAAACACATTACATGCAAGCTCACACGCAAAACTAAACCGAGGTCGATTCTGAACACTATGCACCCCGGCGGTTTTCATGCTGACCGGATCCTAAATGATAGACTAGATGACAAACCGACGGTCTGTCATTTCACCAAAGAACACAATTCCCACTCTAGAACACTGGATCTGGCTTATTACAAATGCTTTCTCGTGCTTTTTCCAGGACCTCGTCCCTCACCAGAAAGACATGGTGTGCTTTTATCGGCACAATCTGATGCATGACCCAACGGTGTCTTCTGCCAGCTGCGAGCCCCTAACCCTGATTAATCCTGACAACAAAACATCGGTGGGACGGGATATCAATCAGAGAAGCGGCCACATAAACGGGGCCTCGGTCCAAAAAGGGGGGGCCTCGCAGCCAGCCTCTCTTTGATCCGGAGTCCAAGACAAAGTGCATGTAAGTCTACGGTTTCAATAATAGTCAATAATAATGTCTTGGAAAACTGAAGCACGGTTATGGAAATGATTACAATGCAAAAACTTATCGTAAACTCAAACTGCCATCGCTTCTAAACATGCAGCTCATTAGCGCCGTTCACGGTGCCAAGACAACATATTATCACTAAAGCATTTTAAAACCATCTTTGAATCTCATTCACCATTACGGCTTTGGCTTGCAAAACACGCAGCGCACGGGATCTTCAAGTGTGAGAGGACTTCGAGCCGAACTGCTGAAAGCATTCCTACACGGCAACGCATGAAGTCCAATTTACAATCAAGCGGAGTCGTTTTGCTCTGGGGAGACGCTGGGTTTGAGACCTTTCTGGAAACCTCGAATGACTTCAGAAGAGGAAAGAAAAATTGCCCGTGCGGACGACTGTATTAAAACAACATAAAGGGGGTTCGCGTGAATCATACGCAACTCCTGTATTTAAGCGTCCAGACGAGACAGAAAATAGGCCCTCGGAGTGGAATAATAGCATTTTGCAGAAACGTCAAAATTGAATCATGAAAACTAGGTTACGGTTTAATAAGTGGAACCTCAGGCCCTGCTAAAACAGAGTGGCCTTGACGAGACAAATGTGTGTGTGTGTGTTTTTTTTTTTATCCTCTTCTGCACGGGAAAAGAGAGAGGCCGCTGCAATTAAGAGCATGACTTCATAATCCAGGCAGAGATCATTACAGGCATGTGGACCTGGCTCGCTCTGCCCCACAAGGAAACCAAAGTAACTCCTGAAACGCTACCAGCACTAAGCCCCCCCTGTGTCAGACGGATGAGTGATTTGTCACACAGCTTTCAAAACATAAAAAAACCTTTAACCACATGTTAAGCATTAAGTGATATGTTCATTCTACGCTGGAAGGAATAACCTGGCAGGCAAGCCCCTCTCTTACATACAGCATATTACTCATGTGCTATCTCATCGCTTCCCGAGGGGCAAATAAAACAAGATCCACATCAACCGAGCGCCAATACGAACAAAAACACTGCCAAGGACTCACACCTGCTCTCTGCTGCCTCGTTGAACCACATCGGCACAAGGCATCGCTCTTGTGTCGTATTATCGTGCCCAGTGACTCGCTCGGACACCGTGCTGTGCATTTTCACAAATGGACCAATCAAACGACAGCTCATTCTTTTTCTTTTCTTTTTTTTCCTCCAGTCTCTGAATCATACACGGCTTTGACAGATTAGTCAAAGTCTATTAGTCCACCGCAGCTGTGAGGTATTAAAGACATCGAGCGTCTGCCTTTATGTTTCCTCATATATTCTACTGCTACACTTTGTGTTTCGTAACAGATGATGTCGTGCCTTTTTTTCTACTATTACCATGTAACTATTAGTCTATAAATCTAAAGGCCACACAGGAATTTAAATTGCAGAAATTTCGCAGCAAAATAAATTGATCCCAAAGAACTCACTGCAATACGTATTTGCTCGCAGGTGCAAAGCAAATCCTCCAGTTCAACACTGATCCACAGCAAGCTGTCTAAACGGTGCTGACCTTTGAGGGGACGGGGAGCCAGAAAGTAAAAGAAAAAGAAAAAAAAAAATGAAGGCTATCGCAACTTATTATCTCTGTTAAACGATCCGGTCTTCATCGAGCTTCTCTGGAGTACGAACACATCCGACTACAGTGGAAGGAGTCTCTGTCGTTATGTCCGGCCTTTTCTCGACAACTGTTCATCCGATCGACTTCACACTTGGCGGATGTATTGCAGAGGACACAAGGAAGTACATACTTAGTATTACGGAGATGCTTTATGTACACTGTGTAGTGTATTGAGAGAGAGAGAGAGAGAGAGAGAGAGGGCTCTGATCACTGTTACTCTTCCTAATGGCTGCTCTCCGCCGCTCACTACAGTACATTCTGAACGCCAGATGGACCTAAGATCTACGGGACATGTTTGTTAGTGATTTTCTCGACAACCGTTCATCCGATCGACTTTAAACTTGGCCCGTGTGTTGCCGAGGACCCAAGGAAGCTCAGTGTCGAGTGTGAAGTCGTTTGGATCAGCGCTTCTCGGGAAAGCTGCAACAGCAATAATTGGGCCTTAAAAGTTATACATCATGTTGCTTTTTGATTAAAAAAAACCAACAAAAAAACCCCCTGAAAATTAAGGAGACGCGATGATTGGAGTCACTCCCTTTGAGCCGAGGAGTGGTTTTAATATCCGATTGCACTGTGACATGAGAAATGTTTTGGACAATGATCACCAACCTCGTGCCATAATTGAAACAATCGCAGCAGTTGGCTGCAATATTCCCCAATCTCATCTGGCTTTTATGAAAGCGGGAAAACTAGCAAAACTTGTGAAAACTGATATTTCTGCTTGGAGGCTGGTAGTACCAATCTGTTCTAGTTCTGTCTTTCATTACCGCAACAGACTCGGTCATCATCTAGGAGCCTCCAACGCTGTCTTAATCATACATACCAAATTAACATCTTGTAGCCAAGGCAGCGCTGTTTTGCAACAGCTGCCGACGACCGTTAAAGAGTTTATTACCACTTTGCTGGACACCGTTTTCGCCAGGCAGCCTGCCCAGAGCCATGCTGGCCTCAACGCTGACGTTCCCTCCGCAGAGAGTGAGGATTCAGCTGGGCACCGTCAACACTTCACAGCCCATTGAGAGCGCCTGCTTCGCACTCGTGGTCCCGCTGATGTAACTCGCATTGTTTGCAGTCAGGCATATTGATTGGTTTCCTGCCTCGCAAGGGGGGGGGGGGGGGGGGGCGAACATTTCAATAAGGGGTTTCTGCGCAAACGGATCGAAGTCCAGCGAGGTCGCGATGGCTTTCCGAGGAAGCCGTGAGCACATCTCTGGTAAACACCGGATTTAGAGCGGTGCTTTTAGGCGATTGTTTGCGGAGAGACTCAGTTTTACAGATCTGCTGATTAAAATCATCTAATTCGCAGGTGAAGCTTACCTGCCGCTCTGTACAGGATCTTGGGCTCAAAGAATATGCAGGGGTTCTGGTCAGCGATGCAGGAGAGGAGCAGTCCCTTGGCCTGCACTGGACTACGAGGTATTACAACCTGAGGGACACACGAGACACACTGTATTAGACCCAGTAACGATGTAAAAACAATCTCAGTTACACTGCTATGTGTGAAAAATAACCAACTCGGATGTTGTAACGTAGAAGGGCTCCAGAGGAAGAACTGCTTCATGTACAGAGTGGACTAAGACTAAACTCTTCACATCAACGTGTCAGATATTAAGTCTCTTAATGGTATATTCGGGCTATCGGGGACAACACTGGTCCAAAGCTGCATCAAGCCCGTCAGACTGTGTGGTGGGACCGACTCCCAGACGGAGCGAACAGAGCCGATTGTTTGCCCAAATATTAACATTTATCAGCCTGACATTTGCTGCCAGACAACATGTTTATTGCTCTCGGTGGTGGTTACTCACAGTGGATGAACTGGAGCTGTAAACCATACAGTCATTCCCGCTCTGTGGCGAGCGAGATACTCTGATGATGATTATATGTATGCTTAGTTTTCCCTTTTTTTTTTTTTTTAAAAGCAGGAAGGGAATTTATATCTTGACATTCAAACTTGTTTACTTGGAGCACATCTCAGAGAAACAGCAGAGTAAACCGTATCCTGCATCAAACCTCTATGAGAAGTTATGATGTCTGTGTGTGAGTGAGTTATTGTTCTCGCACAGAATCAAAGCAGCAGGCTCTCTTACGGGTGTGTTTAGCGGCGAGTGTGAAGTTAAGATACAACTATATTTAAGTGACTGGACAGCTCTTTTTCTCCAGCTGCCAGTACAATGGTGCACAACCCCGTTGTCCCCGGGTGATCCCTTTCTAAATATCGTTTTTTGCTCTTCCTCTAGTTTTGACTTAGCTTTAGTTGGCGCAGAAATCAGCTGAGCTTCCATTGGCAAATGAAAACAAACACGACAGGTCGTCTCCAGATAAGATATGTTGAACCTGGAAGTTGCCGTGGGGCGTTTCCAAAATATTCTTTCAAGGTTTTGTTAATAGCAATTAACAACACCCTGTCACGCTTCCAGTATTTGAGTCTGGAGGAGTTTTGCAGGGGATGAACGGTTGAGTGGACAGCACTAACGAGGAACTGTAGTGAAAACTGATTCTACGGTTCAAAATGTCTTTTGTGGATGATAATGATGTTGCAGGGGACTTAAAAAGAAGCACTTTTTCCGAACGCTCAGCAGCTTTCCTCTTTGTGTGCCAACAATATGTGAACAAGAATGAGAAACCAGGAACTTGTTGTTTCAGCTTGAAGACATTCTTCTCGTGTTTTTACTTGTTGGAACACCGACGTTCAATATAATTAGAATTGATCGTACTTATTTCGCCCCGTTCTGTATTTTACTCTGTCGAGTAGCTTTCAGTATCGTGGTTGTGTTATTGTGGCTATAACTGAGGACTTAAAATTGGGACTGCGCTTCACAAATGTAAACAGAGCGCCGGATACACCTTGATGTTCTCCCAGAATACCTTCTTCCACATGTTTGGGAGCAAGACGTTTGCAAAAATAGGAAAAAAATAAATAAAAAAATTCGATAAAAACAGGAAATCAAATAGAAAAGAGAGTCTGGAATGAACCACGTGGCTGACCTTGATGCCGGGGCAGTGGGCGAAGAAGGCCTCGGGGCTCTGGGAGTGGTAAAGCGACCCGTGGCCGACGCACCCCCACGGAGCGCGGATGGTGAGGCTGCCGCAGTCGAACAAGTTGCCAGACCGGTAGCGGTACTTGGCCGCTTCGTTGACGATCTGGAAGGAGACCAATGCAATTCAGGTTAACACAACCACACATTATTGGTTGACATAAGAAGAAGAAGAAGAAGAAGAAACGTTACTGATCCTTATGGGACATCTGGGTTGTAAACATTATGAGGTTCTTTCAACTGTATGCTGGTTTAATCAATTGCAGATCTATTTAGCAAAAAGTCCCCGAGAAGCTTTCTTCTGGTTTTATGAATAAAAACCCTACACCTGTGGGTACTTCATGTGGCGAGCCATTCTCTCTGCGGTTCCCCTTAAAGCTTTTACAAACCGTGTATTATTTTTAACGAGTACAATAACCTCAAGTAAGTGTCTGGTTTTTTACCCTACTTCTTCAGTTTCTGATACTGGGCATCCACCTAAAAAAGGTGTCCCAAGTTTTCCACCCTGAAACTCAGGTGGGCTGTTAATTCAGCTTTTATGCCTCTCTCAGGTCAGTTTGGACAGCGCCGGTTCTTAAGCGAGAACACAGAAGCAGAGAGAGAGAGAGAGAGAGAGAGAGAGAGAGAGAGAGAGAGAGAGAGAGAGAGAGAGAGAGAGAGAGAGAGAGAGAGAGAGAGAGAGAGACCCGGCACCAGATTTGATCTACTGAGGCTCTGGATCATCGCAGCAGGATTCTCTTAGAAACTGGCCCCATTATCACACGTTCTGTTATGTTGCCTCGACATAGCGGGGGCTCTCCCATTCATCTTGTGGAGGGGCAAAGGATACTCGGAATGAAACGAGTGTCAGCATGTGTGCTGGTGAACGGTAAAACAGCAGCGCCGCCCAACGTCCTGCTCCGCCTGCTAACGCCACATTCTGCTTTTGACAATTTATTTATTTTTTTCCAAGTGTTTCTGTAGATACTGAATTTTGCAACCTTTGCAAGGAAGCCTCACCCCCTCCTATGCAAATAAACCTACATCTGCATAGGGGGGGGGGGGGGGTCATCACATATATAGGACTGGTCTGGTACGAGTCACATGGACGCAAAGCAAAGATGTATTACATAACCATATTCTTTACCGACTCGGACCATGCCGTTCAGGTTCAGTGATAACACTGTTTGTTTGCTCTCAGTCCAGCGCCTTTACAGACCAGGCAGGTATGAAGAGAACAGCTCAGCTCTATGTTCACACGTAAATATAAAACCTTCTTCAGAGACATCTGCCACAGTGTTTTCCTGTTGACATTTTCAGCCTTTTAAAAAAAGCTGCTTTTACACTGGCCTATGGCGCAGTCACTCAGTGTCTTGGCTAGCCGTCCCGCTGGTGTTTTATAGGAATAGTTAGGTCACTCGGATGTGCCATCATCTAGCGTGTGAGGGAACTATATCTAATAACCGTGTAGATGGGCTATTCTTAGCCTTTGTACCAACATAAAATGTGTTCAGTGTTTTTTTTCCACTCATGTTTTTCATCTCTCCCACTCCCATTAGTGATTCATATATTTTGATTTTTGCCAATGCAGTCGTCATCATGCTTTGGGGGATGCAAACAGGATGTTTTCTTGTTTTTTCATTAAATAATATAATCGGAGGTTTTTTAGGGGCTCCATTATATTTAATTTCTTCCTTGAGCGATATCATATATCAAGAGTGTTCTGATCCAACAATAACTGTATGATGTCTGCGCGTCCAGGTTTTCCAAGTTCGTAGTCCAAGTCATGACCGCGAGGAGGATTGTGATGCACAAGGCAGGCTTTAGGAGTTACGTCAGCGTACTTTCCACCGCTCTAACCCGGCCCTTTAACGACAATGCGTGCAACGTGCCACTGCAAAGAGAGAGCTTCTTCCTGGACCTCATCGCCAGTAAAACAAGCACAAGGTGCCTATGAATTACATTTCTACTTTCATGAGTTACTTTGCAGCGTGTAGTTATATCTAGGGGACTTCTTGTCTCTACGACGTCAATAGTTCTCGTGTTGCACTGTATTAATCTGCGATAGCATGAACCTGTAGAGCTGCAACGATTGATCGATTTACAGGAAGTTTAACTACTTTGATTATTAGATCGTTTCAGTCACTTTTTGTTGTTGTTACTTTTTGTTTGGGCTTTGTGGTTTGGGCTTCCAAAATGTGAAAGAAATTACATTTTCTGTGTCATCGTGTAAAGTGAAGATCTTTAGATTTTTTAGACTGCTGACATTTGACCCCTTGGGCTTTAAGAAATGAAGAAAATGGCACTTTTCACATTTTTTTGTTTTTCCACAGACATTTGACGGACAAAGAGACCGATAAAAAAAAAATACAAAATCGAAAAAAGATTGATCGTTAGACTTACCTGGTCAAAAGCAGGATAGATGTAGTCGGCAAACTGGATCTCGGCAATGGCTGTGGCACCAGCAACAGCCGCGCCAATACCAAATCCCACAATCCCCTGCTCACAAAGGGGAGTGTTGAAGACTCTGTCCTTACCTGGGGGGGGGAGACAGTGGTGGGGGGGGGGGGGAGAAAACGTGTAAGTAAATGAAGTACTAGCAGTGGAAGTGGACCTGTGGCTACTGGGTGAGGGAGGAAGCGATCACTGCAGGCTGGGATCACCAAACGGCCCGTTGGATTTCATCGTGTAATTGAGAACACCGACCACAACTCTAGAGCGTGTCTAAGGAATAACAGGCGGTCTTCTTAAAACGGAACAAGGCACACTTAATGACAACGCAGAGAACACTCTCTTAACATGACGAAAATAAATGAAGCGACAAATGATGACTCCTCCTCGGCTGTAGCTAACCAAGCCTGTGATGCGCACATATACACACACACACACACACACATACAAAAAGAAATAAATTAAAAATTCCATCCTCCACCCTATAATCTGAAAAAGAGCCGCAAGAGTGGGACTCTAAATTTGGGTCGAGAGTTGTTATTTTTTGCTCTCATCTCATTTGCTAATCCGGTCTTTTTCTGTTTCGCTGGGAAGATTCCGTCTCCTCAGCGGTGAAGCTCTGCCCTTAACGTGCCTTGCTCTGCCCCGCGGTTCCATTAGCACCCAAAACCCTGTGAGGAGGAACGATCAATGAAGCGATCAAAACGCCGTGCTTCGCCTCAAGTATGCAGCTCCATGTGAAAGTGACAGCAACTAACATGTGTGTGTGTGTGTGTGTGTGTGGTTGTGTGTGGTTGTGTGTGTGTGTGTCATCAAAGCAATGAGAAATAAATCAGTTAATGACAAGAAAAACACGACCGAGGGACGTAAACAACACGTGACCGTCACGTGCATCGCTGGGGTGACGCTTACAGCTGTTCACACGAGTCTTGAGTCAAAATGTTTGGGCAACGTTGCTTTTCAGTGAAAAAAAAAAGAAGGGCTGCACACATCAGGCAGAGCTCGTCGTGAGCATTTGGGGGTCAATCTGTGCTGTTGATTTCAGGGAAACAGCCGGCGGTCAGCATCGGGAAGGCTGGATCACCAAGGCGAAAGCATCCGCCTCGTAAAGAAAAAAAAGAAAAAAGAAAAAAAGCCATTCATATAGTGTCCGCCCTGCATTAACCTCCGTTATGTATAATGGATGTGAGTGGCGAAGGTGTGCGCCATCCCTTTCAGCGGTGAGAGGGATAAAAACAGATTTGCGCTCGTCACTGTACAACAAGGACGAGATGGAAGATAATGATCCCTCTCCAAAAAGGTCAACACTTCTGACGTCAATGAAAACAAAAGGCGAAGCCAGCTACTGTGGGGTGGTTATGACACTCCATGTGACTGAAGAAAACACACACACACACACACACACACACACACACACACACACACACACACACACACACACACACACACACACACACACACACTCACACTCAAAATAGGATCTAGTTTTAGAGGATCTGAATGTAGCTGAAGACGCATTGGGCTGTAAAATGATTGTTTCCAGATTTACTGAATACAAAAATCATTTGGGTCGAAACATAACAGACTTTTTAATAAATCAAGAGAAAATTGGTTACCAACACATACCAGTTTTTGGGTAACGGGGTTCGATACTGTGCTCGTGGTTGTAAAACTACATCCGACACAACCGCACCCCGACACCTCTACAGCAATGTGACCCTAACTTCTCGTCACTTGAGCCCGATGAGCTGCTGTAACCACGGCCTGATGCACAAACAGGTTGTATCCATCATTTCTCACCGGCTGCAGCGTCTCATCAATGAGCTGTGAGGTTGTCAGCTGGGAGTCTGCCCGGCATAATCGTTATTGCAACCCCAAGCTTTAGCGTTAGGGAGCGTCCGCTCGTGTGAAGTAACGTCACAGCTGTGAATGTAGCGGTGCGGCGTGTGTACAGTTTGTTTGTGGGTGAATAAATGCCACTGCTCCTCGAGAATCGGGAGGAGACCCAAGCCGAGTTCCCGCGTCTTGCTCGTCAGCCAGCTGATTGAAGTGAAGCGGGTTCATCGCTAATATTTCTTGTAACTGTTTTCCGATAGCAGCGGTTAATTATTAACACCCCTAATGCAAAGAACTATGATTTGTTTCAACTCAGTGTTGGATGTTAAAATATCAGCAACAGCATCTTGTTGTAAATTGAATTTGTAAGAGTCAGAAAAGTGAGGAACATCTGATAAAACATGTTTTTTAAAGTCATTCTATTAAGTACTCATATTGAAAAATACTCAAATGTAAGTACTTGTAATTGGTCTGAAAAAAAAAAATGGTGTCGGTGCCTCCAACTGGAACTGCCAGTTTCCTTTGAAGGGAAAATCCTCACCGACTAAAAACCAGGAAGACACAAACTACTAATGGAACAAACTGCCGATGCAGTGCTCTCTGTGGGTTCCAGAAGTAGCAGCTCACTGCCGAAACGCCTTTTTAACACGTCACCATGGGAGAAGCGCAGGTGTGTGATGGCTGAATACCATTTAGCTGCCTCAGCTTCCGCTTCCTGGTATCGGGCACGCCGGCTCAATGTCACCGCTTGCTCGGGGACACTTGAATGGAACGGAGCCATTGTTAAATCTATAATTAGCACCTGCGCTTTCCCCTACTGTGACAAGTCAAAATGTCTGCTGTGAAAAAGGCCCAAATGAACTCAAACGCATCTCGGGGCACGTCTGCACTGCCGTTTCCTGCTACTCGTTAGCAGACACATGCGCCAATTCTGATCCATCTGTAATAAGCCAATATGTGCCACGACTGCTACCTGCTGGAAAGAATGGATCCATGGAGAACAGAGCAGTCTTTCCTGTATGCAACTCAGAGCCGATTTACCCTTTAATATGCCCTTTGGAGGCATATTAAAAAAAAGGAACACTTGATTTATGCAAACTAGTTCGGTGGGCTTGATTTTAGCAACATTTGAGCACCAGAGTATAAGAAGCAGCTTCCTAAAACAAACCCAGACGTGGGCATTGACATTCCTCAAATAAGTGCAAACGGATCCTTCTGGTCCTCTAGGTGAACAGTGAACAGTAATGTGACCTTGCAAGAGGGGAAGTGGCGAGGTTGTTCACGGTCCTCTGCTGCCACCTAGTGGCAAAACTCTTCGAATGCAGGCGGAGAACGGATCGTCTCACCATATTTGTCTCTCAGACCCACTGTGCATCGGAACACTCCGCCGAAGGCGACGTCTTCCCCGAAGATGACTGCAGGGAAACACACAACACAGCATGTCAACTTCTCTTCTCCAGCATTGAAGAACAGAATGAAGAAGTCAACGGTTTAAAATGCAAGTCACATGAGAAGGGATAAAAAGAAAATGAGGATTATTTTTTACTTAAGAGAACTGACTGATCTACAAATCCACCCTTCATGAAGAACTCATAACACATTGGGCATCATGCGAGAACATTTTCATCTTAACTTTCTCCTACTTTTATTCGTATGCCGGGCTCGTACGAGCGAGCCATGTCGGATAAACGCTCCTCATTTAAGATAACTGTGTGAACATTATGAATGCATAAATGACTTCACGCTCACGAGAATTGTAAATAAGCACAATTAACCCTCAATAATACCATGTACTGTACGCGTCCTGTCCTGTACGTCTAGACGTCTTCATTCATGAACATGGCACCAAAGAAAAAACAGATTTTAGTCCTGCTTTCAGAGATCCATAAAAGGAAAAAATACAGTTTAACACCGTCAGCAGTGGGATTAAAGTACCTGCTGAATTCAAGGAATGGGAAAAATAACTAGTGCTGACCAGCTAAGTCATCCAAAAGAAAAGGTAGCCATGGTATCCTCACCTCATTACTATGAGAATGCATTTTAAGAATTGTCATTGTGACACAGATTCAGATTCATTTAGCGAGACAATCAAGTCTTTTAAAGATGCAATATTTTGTTAGATATCTCCAGCCTTCAAATTTAAAGCATCGTATTGTAGCGCAGCATTTTGCATGGCTCGCGTGTCTCGTCTTACAAGGATAGGAGAATGATTTAAAAAGCGTTCTGAGGTCAAAAGGGGTTGACCCTTCACAGATGTCCATCTAATAAACACTAGAACACATCTACCTGCTGTCGGATCACTGGCGAGAGTGTTGTCCAAAGCACTTGTGACCGACTGGAACAAGTTCATCTTCTCGGTGGGGCCTAGAAAAGGTTTTAAGAAAGAGAAAACACATTTCTTTAAAAAAAAAAGAAAAAAAAAAAAAAAGAAAAAGAAAAGGACTTAACACAAGCAACAATTCATTATTTTGCATTTGGGAAAAAAAAATAAAAAAAAGAACATTGTTGGCAAACTGCCTTCAATCAAAGAAACAATTCTTTGTTATTCAAAAGGAACAGGTGACATTCCAATAGGTTGTTTGACTGGATCCAGTAACAATGTATTGAGTGCCAACATCCTGGTCGACTGAACTGTAGAGAAAACAATGAGCTCATGGGACCGTCTCACACTATGAGCGGGCGCGCGCGCGCACACACACACACACACACACACACACACACACACACACACACACACACACACTCTCACTCTCTCTCTCTCTCTCTCTCTCTCTCTCTCTCTCTCTCTCTCTCTCTCTCTCTCTCGGTTGAAGACAGAATGTGACGTTAGCCACAGCTCACCATCATTGCTACAAAGAGCAGCATGCACCCTGGTTACAAATACTTCCCTCTGCAGTCAAAACGCGCGGTGTTTAGCTTGTCGTTACTTTGAGCTTGTGTGAGCTGCACTGAGCAGAATGATGCGCGTGAAGAGTTTGACAGCAGAGGGATGTTTTCACATTCATTCATCTGGGGGGGGGGGAGGTTTCTCTGAGCTCACCTTGAATTGAAATAGAACACCTGTTTGGTGATTTTTTTTTTTGTGACATCACAGATAGTTTGGAGACAATAGTGGTCTAACGTGCAACTCATACGAGGACACTTAAAACCTAACAATGCGCATTCACCTAGAACTTGACATCTTGAAATAGGGAGAGGAGCTGTCTCCACAAAGCGTTAGCTGTGTCTCTTTCCCGGTTTGACAGCTGAGTAAATACCGCAAGTACAACCCTTTCATATCTAGTTGTCAATGCTGGCGAGTCGCTTTACTTTTTAACAATTGAACTGTGAAGAGCCTCCAGCGCTACACGAAGTATTTCCTGTTATAGTAGCTAACGTTAGCCGGCTAACCAGCCACTCACCGTACTGTGTGGCTTCGGGGTCAGGCTGGAAGGTAAAGTGCGCGACATGTCTCCGTTGTGTTTTTGTACGGGAGCTGGAGCCCGGCGACAGTTTCAGCAGGGTGGCTGCAAAAGAGCTCTGAGGGCCGGTGCCAACGCCAGAGATGGAAAGTTTCGAGTGTGCACCTCGGATGAAGAACCGTGCAGCGGCCGCCATCGCTGTTGTTATAACTAACCAGGAAGGGCAAAGTGCGAAGATCGTCTATTAAAGCGAGGAGATCACTCTCAACAGAAGCTATCTATCCGCCCACAGTCGTTTTTACACCTGACGCACGATACACGGGGTTTCTATCAGTACTCAAAATTAAATTCACAAATTATATTTCTGTACCGGATAAAAACAAAAAAGTATAATAATATTTTGTCATTATTCAACAATTTTGTCCCATGAACAATATATTTTGTAACATATATTGCTACGTTTATTGTCATTATCATTGTATTAAAATTAATATTTGTGCTACTACTGCTTTTAATCTTGTTATATGTATCCTTTCTGACATATAGATTGACGATATCATTTTATTTGTATTGTTCATTCTGCACACATGACATCTATCACACATCCATCACATAGATAGAAGGCCCTCTAATGCTAATTTGTGTTTTTTTTTATTAGACTATGCAAATTAAATTGAATTCAATATCTTTGAAATAAAATTGTATTGTATTAAAGCACACATGTTGCGATGGTTGGGGATAGAAATCCATTTATCTTGCCGAAAGACCATCGAAAAGTGGAAAGAGAAGTTTCGGAAGAGAAGGAACTTCGGTACTCTGTGATACCCAGGAATAGTGACAGAGTGAGACCTCCTGTTGCTTTTTCTCTATGCCAGCCGGCCTCCACGCGCAGATCGTGATTGGTCAAAAAGGAGGGCGGTGTTGGATACAGTTAGAGCGCACTCTAATGGCAGTGGCCGAATTACGTCATTGTCAAGCAGCAGCTTCATTCTCGGGTGTTTACGTTCATACTATGACAAGTGAGCATCAGCGCCGTCCGTGGACGTTTTATCCATCCTCAGTTTGAGTAGATTTCATGTTTTTTAATAAACTGTCACACGTCACAAAGACTATAGGCAGTGGATGTTACAGTAAATCAGTGAGGTAGGAAAGTTATGCTTAGTGTTTAATAATAATGAACCAAATGTCTCTTTATTGTTCAATTGTTATTTATTGCTTCATGAACTACACATGCTCACTCTTCCCTGACATAAAAATAACAAGTAAATACGTGATGTATATAACAAATTAACCATAAACATCAAATATCAGATGAAATAAACTGCATTAAATACATCTGTATCAATAACCCAGATAATTAACAAAGGCACAGGTGAATATGACTAAATCTATGGTTTGAATACACCTATACTGCCATCTACTGGTGGAAACACTTTTACTTTGCGTCTCCTTACAGTCTGTGCTCTGCGTTCACTAAAGCAACAGCACAATACGGTGGAACAATACCCATCAGTGCTAACAGCAACAACTCTGTGCACAAGAATGACTTTGATTAAACTATATTATGAACTGTATCGCATCAAACAATCCACCGATTAATCGAAAACCTAATTCTTGCTGTGCACGTGGATAAATGCATATTAAACTGCATGTAGTCAAATACTGTTGCTAACACACTCCCATCAGCCACGTTTATTTATTTATACATATGTATTTATCTTCTAATGTTAGGTATGTACTTGCATCACAGACTAACACTGTTCTCGCATACGGTCATTCTATTGCCTTGACTTTTATTTTGACATATTCATACTTCCGTACTATCTTACTTGACGTCTCTCTTCAAAAGAAAAAACAAAAGAGGGATTTGCTAAAACCAAAATCGGCTCGTTATTTGAGTTTTGTTGTCTCTTATTTTCGTTTTCGGATTCAGACAACAAAAACAGAAAACCGGCTGTGCTTGTCCATGGTATTTATGTATTTTCGTTGTTTTCAATTAAGCGATAAAACAAACTATGAAAACGTACACGGACCGTTATTGCGCAGTCACACAGCGTTAACACGTGGTTCATTTTGAGATGGCTCTTCTCAACATGATGCCTTCATGCTCAGTATGGACGCATCAGGTGCTGCACGTCCTGAAAGATGATTTCTAATTTTGATTTTACACTCTTCCTGCGCGAGACAGATCAATATATTGTGAACATAAGTTGACATATTGTCAGCAGAAGATACAATAGCTTCTTCTCTGTATGGACAATGATTAGCTACATGAAAAAACACCCATAGAAACAAAAGACGGACAACTTGTATCATTTATTAGGCTACTTATGAAAATATATATACAGGCTACAGACACATGCATCAGTGAGCTGTCAAGCTCGTCAGTGATGTCAGGGACGTTCAAGCAGAACGCTCCTCGAACGTCCCTGACATCACTGACGAGGTTGACAGCTCACTTAAGTTCAGCAGATCTGTGCACTTTCTCACTTTGCATTTGGACTTCACAAGAGTTGACCTGCAAAAAACCTGATCGCTGGAAAGCTGAACTGTATGGAGCTCTGACGCCTGAAAGCATCCGGAAAAAACACGAGATCTTGTTAGAGAGTCAAACACCAAAAAAGAAGAAGAAGGAAGGAACGAAAACTACTGGAGAAATGGCACCAGTCAAAGAAGAACAGCAACAGCCTGGTAAGACAAACTAAATTATGATTAATTTCATGTGGTTATCACGTTTAATTATCACCCAGCAATACCTTTATTTAATAATACTACGTGTATGATTCATGTTATATTAGTCATGGTGAAATCTAGTGGTATTGATATGTAAAAAACCTTCTTGTGATTATTCAAATATCAAATCTTGTGATATTATTCAAATATCAAATCTTGTGATATTATTCAAATATCAAATCTTGTGATATCATTCAAATTGTTGAACTCGGTTCCGGTACTATTTCTTGTGATGCCTCTGTTTGGTCCCTGTGAATAATTATCCATTTTTTTTAAACGGATATATAGTTATTTTAAGTCATTTTTAAGGTATTTTCAGCATCATACCTAAAAACACATTTTCTTTGATTATTATTTATTGAGTCACTAATAATTACAGTAATGAGGAGTACTTCAGTTTTTCTGTTCTTCATCTTTTTCCTCAGGTGTTTCGCACGTCGTTGAACGTCCTGCAGCTGAAGGGATCCCTGAGGTGCACAGGATCATCAACTATGACCACGACGGTAAGACTCTCCCAATGTATGTCTCCTCTGATGATGAGGAAGTTGACGTTGTTGTTCTTCCTGTAGGTGAGGACCCTGAAGGTGCAGAAGTGGACGACCCTGCTGAAGATGAAGACGCTGTGTGCATCGCCCCTCTCTCCTCCGGTGACGAAGATGAGGGAGAAGAGGCTAAAAGTTTTATATAGTTATTTTAAGTAATTTTTAAGGTATTTTCAACATCATAGCTAAAAACACATTTTCTTTGATTATTATTTATTGAGTCACTAATAATTACAGTAATGAGGAGTACTTCAGTTTTTCTGTTCTTCATCTTTTTCCTCAGGTGTTTCACACGTCGTTGAACGTCCTGCAGCTGGAGGGATCCCTGAGGTGCACAGGATCATCGACTATGACCACGACGGTAAGACTCTCCCAATGTATGTCTCCTCTGATGATGAGGAAGTTGACGTTGTTGTTCTTCCTGTAGGTGAGGACCCTGAAGGTGCAGAAGTGGACGACCCTGCTGAAGATGAAGACGCTGTGTGCATCGCCCCTCTCTCCTCCGGTGATGAAGATGAGGGAGAAGAGGCTAAAGGTTTTATATAGTTATTTTAAGTCATTTTTAAGGTATTTTCAACATCATAGCTAAAAACACATTTTCTTTGATTATTATTTATTGAGTCACTAATAATTACAGTAATGAGGAGTACTTCAGTTTTTCTGTTCTTCATCTTTTTCCTCAGGTGTTTCGCACGTCGTTGAACGTCCTGCAGCTGAAGGGATCCCTGAGGTGCACAGGATCATCGACTATGACCACGACGGTAAGACTCTCCCAATGTATGTCTCCTCTGATGATGAGGAAGTTGACGTTGTTGTTCTTCCTGTAGGTGAGGACCCTGAAGGTGCAGAAGAGGTGCACAGGATCATCGACTATGACCACGACGGTAAGACTCTCCCAATGTATGTCTCCTCTGATGATGAGGAAGTTGACGTTGTTGTTCTTCCTGTAGGTGAGGACCCTGAAGGTGCAGAAGTGGACGACCCTGCTGAAGATGAAGACGCTGTGTGCATCGCCCCTCTCTCCTCCGGTGATGAAGATGAGGGAGAAGAGGCTAAAGGTTTTATATAGTTATTTTAAGTCATTTTTAAGGTATTTTCAACATCATAGCTAAAAACACATTTGCTTTGATTATTATTTATTGAGTCACTAATAATTACAGTAATGAGGAGTACTTCAGTTTTTCTGTTCTTCATCTTTTTCCTCAGGTGTTTCGCACGTCGTTGAACGTCCTGCAGCTGAAGGGATCCCTGAGGTGCACAGGATCATCAACTATGACCACGACGGTAAGACTCTCCCAATGTATGTCTCCTCTGATGATGAGGAAGTTGACGTTGTTGTTCTTCCTGTAGGTGAGGACCCTGAAGGTACAGAAGTGGACGACCCTGCTGAAGATGAAGACGCTGTGTGCATCGCCCCTCTCTCCTCCGGTGACGAAGATGAGGGAGAAGAGGCTGAAGGTGTGGACAACCCTGCTTGGTTCTCAGATGTCTTCAGAAGTCCTGGCCTGGAAGACTTTTTTTCGCTGGGATAGGACGGACCTCCTCATCATCATCACCCTCGTCAGCATCAGCACGCTCTTCATCATCATCACCATCCTCAGCAACAGGAGGCTGAAGAAGGGGAGGATTTCCTGTTTGAAATTTTTTATCATACTTTTCTAAGTAAAGCTCATCCACAACAAAGAGAAACAGAAGCTCCATATTTCATCAGGAGTCTAAAGATGTTACTGCTCAAATAACATATCATAATTCATGATGACTGTAAAGAAAAACAATAACAATTTAAATAAAACAAATGAAAAACATCTAAATATCATCATTTATCAAATATGTTCTAAATATGAACATTTACAGGAATCAACATCTTGAAAAATGTAATTTAAATTTCACTGGGAAGACTTTTAATCTACCTTTTGTTTAATGTTAAATGTATAATGTTTAATATATAATGTAAGCACGTTTTTTCTCCTCTTCATAAGAGTTTGATATTATTATAACAGGTGAAATAGCAATAAAATGTCAAGAATTGTCTTTATGCTTGTTCTATAATTTCATAAATACAACAAACTATAGTTTTTGTATATATATAATATATAACTTTATAAGCTGTGATATCAAATAGATTTTTGCGGCTCCAGACGAAATTTTTTTGGTGAAAAATAGGGCAAAATGGCTCTTTGGATAGTAAAGGTTGCTGACCCCTGGACTAACGGGTAACATGACTATAGACTGATTAACAGGTCACTTGACTATAGACTGACTAATGGGCAACATGACTATAGACTGACTAATGGATCACGTCACTATAGACTGACTAACGGGTAACATGACTATAGACTGACTAACGGGTTACATGACTATAGACTGACTAACGGGTCACGTGACTATAGACTGATTAACGGGTCACTTGACTGTAGACTGAGTAACGGGTCACTTGACTATAGACTGATTAACGGGTCACTTGACTATAGACTGATTAACTGGTCACTTGACTATAGACTGACTAACGGGTAACATGACTATAGACTGATTAACGGGTCACTTGACTATAGACTGATTAACGGGTCACTTGACTATAGACTGATTAACGGGTCACGTGAATATAGACTGACTAACGGGTAACATGACTATAGACTGACTAACGGGTCACTTGACTATAGACTGATTAACGGGTCACTTGACTATAGACTGATTAACGGGTCACTTGACTATAGACTGATTAACGGGTCACGTGACTATAGACTGATTAACGGGTCACGTGACTATAGACTGATTAACGGGTCACTTGACTATAGACTGACTAACGGGTCACTTGACTATAGACTGATTAACGGGTCACGTGACTATAGACTGACTAACGGGTCACTTGACTATAGACTGACTAACGGGTCACGTGACTATAGACTGACTAACGGGTCACTTGACTATAGACTGACTAACGGGTCACTTGACTATAGACTGACTAACGGGTCAGTCACAGTTCATTTGGTTCACAGATTATTGATCATGTTAAATATAAAGTGTGGAACGTCTTCATATAAATTATGTTGTTAAATATGAATTCATACTACATCACATTATGAGTCTTTCACCATTTTTTACTTTTCTATATTTGATCATATATTATCTTTTACTTTATTATTTTATCTTTTAATATTTTATCTTTCATTATCTATATTCATTATATGTTTTCTTTTATTATTTACAGTTTTATCCCGTTAAAGTATCCTTCGTTTATTTACTTGAATGTTATTTTAAAAGCTAAACAGGAAGTAGTTCTCAGGCTCCTAAACCAGGTTGCTGGTTTGATTCCCAGTGAACCGGACTTCCTCAGTGCCGTTGAACATCTGATCTCTGTGATGTGTGTTTACTTCATAAAGACTGACATCAAGCTGCTGTTTGTTTGTTTTATTATTATCAGAATCATGTTGAACAGAATACAAAGTTAAACACTTTCACTTTTATGTTATTATAAATGTAATTATTATATTTAATCAGAAACGTCATCAGATTTCATCCAATAAATTATCAATAATCAACATCTGACATTGTTTATGTTGTGATGACATCATCACTCATAAAAAGTGACATCATGAGGAAAATAACATTTTATCAAATGAGCCAAAGTGATTTTAGATCAAACAAACTAATTAAGATAAACATCTAAAAAATGAACATTTATTAATTCATTGATTCATACGGATCATTCATTTCAATAGAAGCTCAAATCAATAACTTCATAATTCATCATACAAATTGATGTGAACAGTTTTAAATGATGAAGCAGAACAGCAGAGGTCAAAAACAAACTCATAAAGATGAAGTTATTAACACACACAGGGTCCTCTGATGATCAATACAACTGATTACATGTTAACAGATGAGAAGAGAACAATCCTGGACAGGTAGGGGGCGGAGTCAACAGGTGCTGATTGGCTGATTAGTCTCTATTGGAGTTGTTCACATGCCACTGACGGAGGAGTTTGGTTTATTTTTGATGAAGAAGTTTAATTGAAAGAGCAGAGCTGTTACTGGTTACTGGTGGTTACTGGTTGATGGTTACTGGTTCCTAGTTACTGGTGGTTACTGGTTATTAGTGGTTACTAATGGTTACTGGTTGATGGTTACTGGTGGTTTCTGGTGGTTACTGGTTATTGGTGGTTACTGGTTACTAGTGGTTACTGGTTACTGGTGGTTACTAGTGGTTACTGTTTACTGGTGGTTACTAGTGGTTTCTGGTGGTTACTGGTTGAACTACAAAATAACTGGTTTGTACGGCGTGTTGTCTGAAAGAGATGAGTTGTGAACGTGGAGAGAAAAGACGTAATGTAGAGTGAAGTTTAATTGTAAGAGCAGAGCTGTTACTGGTTACTGGTGGTTACTGGTTACTAGTTACTGGTGGTTAATGGTTATTGGTGGTTACTAGTGGTTACTGGTTGGTGGTTACTAGTGGTTTCTGGTGGTTACTGGTTGGTGGTTACTAGTGGTTTCTGGTGGTTACTGGTGGTTACTGTGGTTACTAGTGGTTACTGTTTACTGGTGGTTACTAGTGGTTTCTGGTGGTTTCTGGTGGTTACTAGTTGAACTACAAAAGAACTGGTTTGTACGGCGTGTTGTCTGAAAGAGATGAGTTGTGAACGTGGAGAGAAAAGAAAAAAAAGTTTAATTGTAAGAGCAGAACTGTTACTGGTTACTGGTGGTTACTGGTTGGTGGTTACTGGTGGTTACTGGTTGGTGGTTACTGGTTTCTAGTGGTTTCTGGTGGTTACTGGTTACTAGTGGTTACTGGTTACTGGTGGTTACTGGTTGGTGGTTACTAGTGGTTTCTGGTGGTTACTGGTGGTTACTGTGGTTACTAGTGGTTACTGTTTACTGGTGGTTACTAGTGGTTTCTGGTGGTTTCTGGTGGTTACTAGTTGAACTACAAAAGAACTGGTTTGTACGGCGTGTTGTCTGAAAGAGATGAGTTGTGAACGTGGAGAGAAAAGAAAAAAAAGTTTAATTGTAAGAGCAGAACTGTTACTGGTTACTGGTGGTTACTGGTTGGTGGTTACTGGTGGTTACTGGTTGGTGGTTACTGGTTTCTAGTGGTTTCTGGTGGTTACTGGTTACTAGTGGTTACTGGTTACTGGTGGTTACTGTGGTTACTGTTTACTGGTGGTTACTAGTGGTTACTAGTGGTTTCTGGTGGTTACTGGTTGAACTACAGAAGAACTGGTTTGTACGGCGTGTTGTCTGAAAGAGATGAGTTGTGAACGTGGAGAGAAAAGACGTAATGTAGAGTGAAGTTTAATTATAAGAGCAGAGCTGTTACTGGTGGTTACTGGTTGGTGGTTACTGGTTATTGGTGGTTACTGGTTGGTGATTACTAGTGGTTTCTGGTGGTTACTGGTTGGTGGTTACTGGTTACTAGTGGTTTCTGGTTACTAGTGGTTACTTGTTACTGGTGGTTATGTAATGGGAAAAAATATATTCTTATATCATGAAATGTTTTAAAAGATGTAAAACTGAAAGGTAAGGTGAGGAACACAAATACTGACATAACACAGCAGTCCTATAGAAGTAGTTAATCAGTTTTATTGAACACAGTGTCTTGTTTCTCACGGCTGGTCACACATTCCCACTTCGGACAGAGGAAGTGAAGACACAGTGTCTGACAAGTTTGAGACAGACCATAAAACCATCACTGATTCCCAGTAAACACACTTGGCGTGTGGTTAGATAAGAACGATAGCCAGGGTACGAGAACATCTACTCCTTGTCTATGATTTATCCCAGGGCGTGAACTCATGTGTGCATAAAATGGTTTGGTATCTTGTACGATGTTGAACTTTTCACCACAGACACTGACTGAGGTGGCTGTGGTGCATCTTTCCCTGGCAAGCAAAATAAAATAGAAGGGGACAACTTTGAATCATTTGAGGACTTCATTATTTTCTTTGAATCTGTGAACAAAACTCTTCTCCCGATTTATAATTAGAAGTTTTTCCAAAACAGTTACTAGCGGTTACTGTTTACTGGTGGTTACTAGTGGTTTCTGGTGGTTACTGGTTGAACTACAAAAGAATTGGTTTGTACAGCGTGTTGTCTGAGAGAAATGAGTTGAGAAAAGACGTAACGTAGAGTGAGAGGAGACGTGATGTTGTTTAAATATGATATCACTTGTTCTAAGTGTCGACCTCAGCTGTCACTGAGGTAGTAACTGTTCTGACTTTTAATTTCTGTTATATAGTTTAAGTTTTGACTTTTCAATTTAATTTTAGTTTTGTGTTTGCTAGTTTTAATTTAGTTTCAGTTGGAGCCAGATGTAATGTGAATGCAGCTACATATAGAATACATGTTGGAATAACTGCAGGAATGGAAATAAAATCTTTTGATTTGGGAATCTATTGTGTCCTCTGTTACTATTGCATTATTTATTATCCATTACATTCACTTTTTACTTGAGAACACAATGATTTAGTTTTGCCCACTAACTGTTTTAAACAGTTCAAGTGTTAATGTTTATTGTTTGATTGATGCCTATTAGTGCAACTACAATCAGAAACAGTGATAAACTTTTGATTTTATGAATCTTTACAAAACGCCAGATTCTTTCCCATCTTCTGAAAAAACTGCGACCACCACGACCGCCTGACTGAGTTGTCCTGAACATGTCATCAGTGAAGTGTTGTCCACCGTTAGCTGTGACCATCTCATCTACTTTATTTAGGAAGGTTCTAACCTGCTCTCTGTTTCTTTTTGCTCTGTTGTTAAACACACAGTATCTACCACCACACAAGGAGACCAGATCTGACACATGAGGGTTGGACTGGATCAAATCCTCCATGCTCTGGTCCTTCAGCTCATCTCCATAAGTGAAAAGGACCATGGAGTACCTCAAAGCCTCACTGTTGAACAGTTTTGGAAGCAGCTCAAACAGTTGGATGTCAGCGTTGGTGATGGTGCCTATTCTGACCACAATGATGAAGGCATGTGGTCCAGGACTGGCTGTTACTATCATCTTCATGATCTCCTCATACAGCTGTTTAGGATTCAGAACTTCATCAGTGAATCCTGGAGTGTCGACCACTGTGACTTTACAACCCTCCACGATGGCTGACTGAGAAACACTCTCAGTACTGACTGAATCAAAGCCACAGCCTGATTTGAACTGATCTGATCCTAGGATGGTGTTGCCTGATGAACTCCTTCCTCCTCCAGGTAGACCGAGCAGCATGACCCTCCTTTCTCTGAAAGCATTAGCTGGAAGAAAGAAAACACAGTGAGTGTCCAGATGCTGAAACACCAGCAGTTTTTAATTACAAACAAATGTCTTTCTATACATTTGCTGCCTCTTTTCTGGCGCCGGTCCCATTGATAGACAGTTAAATGAGGTTAAATACCTGGGAAACTTCTAAAGGGAGGTCGCCCAGGAGGATCCTGATCAGATGTTGAACCACATCAACATGATCTGAACTATATCGGTCCAGTACTAGAATGGCACCAATCTGCCTGTTGATCTGATGCATTGTTTTACCCTCACTGGTGAACAAGATCCTGAGATTCTTTAACTCCTTGACTCACTCCAGAGGAAGCAATTCAGTTTTCTGGTGCAGAACCATGACCTCAGACTTGGAGGTTCTAACTCTCATCCCGACCTTTTCACTCTCTCTGAAAACCGCCCCAGTACTGCTGAAGGTCAAGGTCTGAAGGAGCCAACAGAACCACAACCACAAACACAGAAATGCATTTCGGAGTTCCCCCAAACCCCTTTTCTGTCGTGACAAGTGTCAACCCTGGTGGAGGCCAACACCCACTGGAAACATTTGACTTCCTGACAAGAATATGGACACAGCTCTCACTACAAAACACAAGGACCGGATAGCTCCTTGTTGTAACCTGTAACTTTCTCAAAGTCTACAAAATTCATGTGAACTCAATGGGCAAACCTGCAACCGCCATTTCAAGGGTAAAGAACTGGTCCACTGTTCCACAACCAGAATTGTTGTTCAACAATCGGTCGGAGCCTCCTTTCCAGCACCTTAGAACATTTTTAAAAATGGGAACCTCTTGACAGGCAGTGTCTGCGACCCCCATGCGACTGAAGAGGAATGTCAGCCAAGACAGCCTGACTATGTCCTTCAGCATTTTAGGACAAATCTCATCCACTCTGGCACATTGCTGCTGAGGAGCTTCATAATTACCTCAGTGACCTCTGGGTGAGTCTTTTCCAAAATCTTAAAACTCTGCCTTCTTCTTCGAGAGGTGGGACCTTATATCTCGCAGACATGGGCCTCACGTTCCCAGTTCACCCTCACTACACGTTTGGGTTTACCAGGTCTGTCCAGCAGCCTCCCCACAATCTGATCCAACTCACCACCAGGTGGTGATCAGTTGACAGCTTTGCTCCTCTTTTCACCCGAGTGTCAAAGACATACAGCCTCAGATCTCATGAGATGACCACAAAGTCGATCATAGAACTTTGGCCGAGGGTTTTCTTGTACCAAGTACACTTTTGAATTGCCCTATGCTGGAACATGGTGTTTGTTATGTCCAATCCATGACTAGCTCAGAAGTCTAATAACAAAGAACCACACTGGTTCAGATCAGGCAGGTCATTCCTCCAGGTTTCTCCCTCGTTGCCCAAGGGATTGTTGAAGTACTCCAGCTACACTATAGAGTCTATAAGCATAATGGGAAAGAGTGAGCCCAACCATATCCAAATATAGCCAGAGAGGTGATGTTCCACATCCCGAGAGCCACTCTGTGATGACAGCGGTCAGCACACCTTGGTCCCCACCTACCGCCTGGCTGGCAATGCACTTGACCCCAAAGCCTATCCCTGTAGGTGGTGGACCCAGAGGGCAGCGGCACCAAGTAGATTTTTTGGTTTGTGCAAAACCAGCTCTATGTGTCAAGGGCTTCCCCCCCAGGTCTAGCTCCAGGAGGGGACCTCGTTTTCCCTGTTCCAGGAAAGGTGCTGCAGCTCTTTTATGGCCATTTCATCTAGGGTTGATGAATCACACTTAATCTGGCCCCTCCCCTTGGAGCACTTTGCCTTGGGAGACCAGGAGCTACTGCCCCCAACAACACATTGTCAAAGAGGCACCCAAACCCCTCCACAACGTTTAGGTGCTGGTTCTTGGAGGAGCTAAAAAATGTCTTCAATTAAGTGTACTTAAATTAAACACAAATGTAACAATGAATCACCAAAAAAGTATGATGAAGCTATCGAGGCCGCATGTTGCTAGAAAATCGTGTTGTGGATGTTTGTGGTGACCCAAATGCAGTTCATTGCCAAAACGTTACTCAACAAGCTCTCTCAGGTTCAAGAAGACTACAAAGAGAATTACTTTGTAGCTTTGTCGGCTCTGGCTAAAGACAAATATGTGAAAATAATTTAAGATGATACCTGTTGAATCAGGTCTGAGGTGGTCTGACTTCATCAGCAGCTCTCTGACTTGTTCCCGTTTTCCATTTTCATTGTTGAACAGATGATAGTTCCCTGAAAATGATGCAACGTGTGATTTTGTTTCTTGATCTTCAAAGATAAAGTCTTCCAAAGACCTGTCCTTTAAAGAATCACCACCTGTGAAGAGCAGGAAACACTTTTTAAACTCCTGAGGCCCGAGGACTCTGTTAACTGCTATCAGGACCTTCCCTTGCTCTTTGGTGAACCGTCCCACACTGAACACCACCAGGAACAAACAAGGTCTGGAGGACTGCAGGAGCTCCTGACACCATGTCTGAATCTCCCTCTCAGATTCTAATATTCCTGGAGTGTCGATCACTGAGATTTGTTTCCCAAACACAGTTTCAGTGGCCTCAGAGATTTGTGTTGTCACCGAGCTGAAGGCTTGTCTTGACTCAAACGCTGGTCGTCCCAGGATGGTGTTTCCTGAAGCACTTTTACCAACTCTTGTGTTTCCCAGAAGGACGATGGTGAGACTTGGATCCATGGCTGGGTAACAATAAACCTGTTGGAGACAAGAGAGAAGAGACACTGAAATAAATATTCATCATCAATGGAGCTTCGATAGCACGACTCACCATGGCAACAGGTAAACATGTCAAGAGCAGAAATATCAATGTGTGTATTCTGACTCTAACATTTAAAAAACAGCAGAGAAAGAATCCAAGTTGAAGAAAAGAGGCAATAACTCATTCATCATTAACCAGACTTGAATTTACTTAATGGTTGATGGATCAATATGGTAACTATGATAGGAGTCAGTCCAATCAATCACGTCATGATGAATAATTATTAACTGATCAGCGTGTCATGTGTCAAAAGCTTCATGCAGACTTTTACTGCAGTAATGTGCACAGACTCAGAGTTATCAAGGACGATGTAAAGATTTGATTCTGAGCTGATGGTGAATCCACCATGTTAATATTTGAGTGACAGTGATCACTCTGATCTCTGTTCTCACATTATTGACTGATCATAAAAGCTGTAATGAAACAAACGAATATCCAACAAGCATGATTGAAGAAATGAAACGTCAGGAGAACTCTTCCGGGCTCTGTAGCTAATTCACAGGGACCAAGATACAACTATAATCGATATAAAGATATAGAGGCGTAATAAACATATAGATCATTAATATCTGATCAATAACTATCATCTATATAAAGATATAGAGGAGTAATAAAGATCCAGATCATTAATATCTGATAATAGATATTCAGCCGGTGTTCACAACTTTATTTTCATGTGTGTAATAGATGCACTTTGAAATATACACCTTGAATACTGTAAACCTATCTACGTCATGTTTTTATGTTTGTTAAATTCTCAGTAGCGATAACTAAATGATTTGCTTATTATACATATTCCAAACAAAAACACGTTAAAAACTCTAAATTATTTAAATGAATAATTTATTTTTGCTTTTTTTGGTATTTGGGTCAGACACATATGCAACACTGATTAGCGTGTAATATGTGTGGTATTTGCTATAAATGTACGTTGGTATATAGAGGGTGATAAGAAACTGTACGGAAGGGACTTAGGACCCAGGGGAATGTAGGTGAATCATAGAACCTGGAGGGAGTCTGTACCGTGGCAGTAACATGCATGTGGAAGTTATGCTGATAAAGAGTTCACTTAAGAGCAGTTTGTTCTCACGTGCTTATATGTTTGTAAAACACGACAATATGTATTTTGATATTGTCACGTTTGATCCTGTAACGAGACGATCACGCGCGTGTGTGTGTGTGTGTGTGTGTGTGTGTGTGTGTGTGAGAGAGAGACAGGAGGGACGACGGTGACGGAGTGAAGGGGGATTCCGGACCGGGCGTGTCCCCGGGGGGGGGCAGCAGCAAGAGACGCCACACACACCGCACGCTGCGGTTCTTGAGTTAAAAATGACCACTTACTAATAATAAGCGGACATATACATATATATATATATAATATAAATTATATATTAATTACATCTGTTGTTGTTTGTGAATCCAGAAGTCAGAGAGGAAACCAACTCTCTGTCTGTCTGTCTGTCTGTCTCTCTCTCTCTCTCTCTCTCTCTCTCTCTCTCTCTCTCTCTCTCTCTCTCTCTCCTTGGTTAATATACATAAATATATGCATATAGATAAAATATATAAACATACACACATATATATATATATACATATATGTGTGTGTGAATATATCGATTAACTCACGTGAAAACAGCGCGACGTCGGTGTTACTTTCCCTTTATTCTTCCTTGTTTCACAAACTTCATCAAGGTAACGGTTTGAACCGTTACATTCGGCGGAAGAAGGGATGGTACCTACACAATAAAAGCACCACATTGGTTCTTTGTATTGTGAATGATGCTGCTGATTTTTAATCTACCTTTTGTTTAATGTATAATGTATGTTTAAAGTTTAATATACAAAGTATAATGTATAATGTTTAATGTGTAATGTATAATGTATAGTTCAATGTATAATGTATAATATTTAATTATTATGTTTAATGTAAAATGTTTAATGTATAATGTATAATGTATAATGTATAATGAATAATGTTTAGTGTTTAATGTTTATTGTTTACTGTTTAATGTTTTTTTATGTTTATTTATTACAAACACCTTCCATGTACATTTAATTTGTGTTTCTTTTGTCCAAAATGTTTCATCAGTTATGGTTCAACAGGATAGATTAATTAGTCTTTTAATCTGTCCATTAAATACCTGCAGTCGTTCCACACAAACTGGATCAATACGTGCAGATCAGGGTCATGAGTGTAGAAACACAGCAAAAAAATTTAATGAATGTGAATTATTGAAATCAGCTGTCAGTGAAACGTTTGAAAGATTTGTCTTCAGAATTCTATTTGGTTTTCAACTAAAGTCCAAATAACAGATTCCACCTCTTAGTAGAATCATGAGGTGAGTTTTAATGTGTTTTTAGTTTTTATTTGTGTATTTAACTCTTTATCTTATTTAACTCTTCTACCATGATGATGTATCCATGTATTATATATGTGTATGTATAATGTGTGATCATAATGTATATTATTGTATTATGAAACTCTTCAGTAAACTACTCAGTTAGGTTTGAACAACCAGCTATCATCACAACACATATTAGATTAGATTAGAAAACTTTATTAACACTGGTACAGTAACAGTAACTTCATCACACAGATCACTGGTTCACCTTTAACTAATAAAGTACTTTACTGACTTTACTCATGTTGGTGGATCTAAACACAACAAAGCACAGCAGCAACAAGCTCAATAGTTATGATGCACAACAGTGAACGGGACTCAGTGATCTTTAAAATACACACTGACACAGTAAATAGTCCAGTTAAACTTAAACAAAGCAAAACAAGGTAACAGTTTTTATTCATAGATGATAATCAGATGTAAATAATCTGTTGTAAATTGTTGTTCTCTGTTCCTCTCAGATCACATTTCATCTGAACTTTTATCAAAAGCACTTTTACTTGAGTTAAATATTCCATCCCAACAGTGAGTTTAGAGTATGGTGCTTTTATTTTGAAAGGTAACCTTGTTCTGTATATGTTCACATCACTTCAGAGAGAAACAGAAAGCAGTTCAGAAGAGAAAGAGACATCGTCAACGTGGTCGCTGTTGTTTTACTGGTGAGTCATCTTCTGTTGTTTTTACATCTGAGCAGGTAAATCTAACAATATGTCATCATATAAATCATATAAGAATGTTTTATTACTTTTTATTCTTTTATTTTTCCTTTTTCACTGCGGACTTTACTTTCAGTTTTGAAAGTTGTTTTTATGTTTTTATGAAGCAAACATCTGATTGTGATTAAAGGTTTTATCTTGTTTCACCTCCATATTACTGTGTACTACTACAATAAGTACACATAGCAGCGTCTCATATTAATGTGTACTACTAAAATAAGTACACATAGCAGCGTCTCATATTAATGTGTACTACTAAAATAAGTACATATAGCAGCGTCTCATATTACTGTGTACTACTACAATGAATACACATAGCAGTGTCTCATATTACTGTGTACTACTAAAATAAGTACATATTGCAGCATCTCATATTAATGTGTACTATTACAATAAGTACACACAGCAGCGTCTCATATTACTGTGTACTACTACAATAAGTACACATAGCAGCGTCTCATATTACTGTGTACTATTACAATAAGTACACACAGCAGCGTCTCATATTACTGTGTACTACTACAATAAGTACACATAGCAGCGTCTCATATTACTGTGTACTATTACAATAAGTACACACAGCAGCGTCTCATATTACTGTGTACTACTACAATAAGTACACATAGCAGCGTCTCATATTACTGTGTACTACTACAATAAGTACATATAGCAGTGTCTCATATTACTGTGTACTATTACAATAAGTACACATAGCAACGTCTCATATTACTGTGTACTACTACAATAAGTACACACAGCAGCGTCTCATATTACTGTGTACTATTACAATAAGTACACATAGCAACGTCTCATATTGCTGTGTACTACTACAATAAGTACACACGGCAGCGTCTCATGTTACTGTGTACTACTACAATAAGTACACACAGCAGCGTCTCCTATTACTGTGTACTACTACAATAAGTACACATAGAAGCGTCTCATATTACTGTGTACTACTACAATAAGTGCACACAGCAGTGTCTCATATTACTGTGTACTACTACATTAAGTACACACAGCAGTGTCTCATATTACTGTGTACTACTACAATAAGTACACATAGCAGCATCTCATATTACTGTGTACTACTACAATAAGTACATATAGCAGTGTCTCATATTACTGTGTACTATTACAATAAGTACACATAGCAACGTCTCATATTACTGTGTACTACTACAATAAGTACACACAGCAGCGTCTCATATTACTGTGTACTATTACAATAAGTACACATAGCAACGTCTCATATTGCTGTGTACTACTACAATAAGTACACACGGCAGCGTCTCATGTTACTGTGTACTACTACAATAAGTACACACAGCAGCGTCTCCTATTACTGTGTACTACTACAATAAGTACACATAGAAGCGTCTCATATTACTGTGTACTACTACAATAAGTGCACACAGCAGTGTCTCATATTATTGTGTACTACTACATTAAGTACACACAGCAGTGTCTCATATTACTGTGTACTACTACAATAAGTACACATAGCAGCATCTCATATTACTGTGTACTACTACAATAAGTACACACAACAGCGTCTCATATTACTGTGTACTACTACAATAAGTACACACAGCAGTGTCTCATATTACTGTGTACTACTACAATAAGTACAAACAGCAGCATCTCATATTCACTTCTGTCACTGACTGCCTCTGTGTTTTATTTTGAAAAACCATGTACATTTCATTTGTGCTTCTTTTGTCCAAAATGTTTCATCAGTTATGGTTCAACAGGATAGATTAATTAGTCTTTTAATCTGTCCATTAAATACCTGCAGTCGTTCCACACAAACTGGATCAATACGTGCAGATCAGGGTCATGAGTGTAGAAACACAGCAAAAAAATTTAATGAATGTGAATTATTGAAATCAGCTGTCAGTGAAACGTTTGAAAGATTTGTCTTCAGAATTCTATTTGGTTTTCAACTAAAGTCCAAATAACAGATTCCACCTCTTAGTAGAATCATGAGGTGAGTTTTAATGTGTTTTTAGTTTTTATTTGTGTATTTAACTCTTTTTCTTATTTAACTCTTCTACCATGATGATGTATCCATGTATTATATATATGTATGTATAATGTGTGATCATAATGTATATTATTGTATTATGAAACTCTTCAGTAAACTACTCAGTTAGGTTTGAACAACCAGCTATCATCACAACACACATTAGATTAGATTAGAAAACTTTATTAACACTGGTACAGTAACAGTAACTTCATCACACAGATCACTGGTTCACCTTTAACTAATAAAGTACTTTACTGACTTTACTCATGTTGGTGGATCTAAACACAACAAAGCACAGCAGCAACAAGCTCAATAGTTATGATGCACAACAGTGAACGGGACTCAGTGATCTTTAAAATACACACTGACACAGTAAATAGTCCAGTTAAACTTAAACAAAACAAAACAAGGTAACAGTTTTTATTCATAAATGATAATCAGTTGTAAATAATCTGTTGTAAATTGTTGTTCTCTGTTCCTCTCAGATCACATTTCATCTGAACTTTTATCAAAAGCACTTTTACTTGAGTAAAATATTCCATCCCAACAATGAGTTTAGAGTATGGTGCTTTTATTTTGAAAGGTAACCTTGTTCTGTATATGTTCACATCACTTCAGAGAGAAACAGAAAGCAGTTCAGAAGAGAAAGAGACATCGTCAACGTGGTCGCTGCTGTTTTACTGGTGAGTCTTCTTCTGTTGTTTTTACATCTGAGCAGGTAAATCTAACAATATGTCATCATATAAATCATATATATGAATGTTTTATTACTTTTTATTCTTTTATTTTTCCTTTTTCACTGTGTACTTTACTTTCAGTTTTGAAAGCTGTTTTTATGTTTTTATGAAGCAAACATCTGATTGTGATTAAAGGTTTTATCTTGTTTCACCTTCATATTACTGTGTACTACTACAATAAGTACATATAGCAGCATCTCATATTACTGTGTACTACTACAATAAGTACATATAGCAGCGTCTCATGTTCACTTCTGTCACTGACTGCCTGTGTGTTTTATTTTTAAAACCCTTTGATGTAATGATACATGTAAAGAATGATGTCATTAAATGTTCTGAGGGTTCGTAAATGTTCGTCTCACCAAACAACAGGAAGTCATAGAGACACTCTTTGACGGTTCAGTGAGCTAGAGGATCTGATCATCAGATCAACTCACTGTTTATGGATCAGTTCATGTTTCATCTGATCCATAAACATTACAAACACCTTCCATGTACATTTAATTTGTGCTTCTTTTGTCCAAAATGTTTCATCAGTTATGGTTCAACAGGATAGATTAATTAGTCTTTTAATCTGTCCATTAAATACCTGCAGTCGTTCCACACAAACTGGATCAATAAGTGCAGATCGGGGTCATGAGTGTAGTGACACAGCAAAAAAATGTAATGAATGTGAATTATTGAAATCAGCTGTCAGTGAAACGTTTGAAAGATTTGTCTTCAGAATTCTATTTGGTTTTCAGCTAAAGTCCAAATAACAGATTCCACCTCTTAGTAGAATCATGAGGTGAGTTTTAGTGTGTTTTTAGTTTTTATTTGTGTATTTAACTCTTCATCTTATTTAACTCTTCTACCATGATGATGTATCCATGTATTAGATATATGTATGTATAAGGTGTGATCATAATGTATATTATTGTATTATGAAACTCTTCAGTAAACTACTCAGTTAGGTTTGAACAACCAGCTATCATCACTACACATATTAGATTAGATTAGATTAGATTAGAAAACTTTATTAACCCCAAGTGGGGAAACTCATTTGCCAACCACAACTTTTACAGACAGCAATATACTCATACAAACAACGATAGACTCATACAAACAACAAGAGACACAGTCCACAGTGCACAACAGACAAAACCACTTTACAAAGAATAAATAACACAAAAAATTCAATATAAAACATGATTGACATCAGAAAGAATAATAAAAACCTCTAAAGGTGTTCATTAAAAAATCAAACTGCTGCTGGAACGAAAGACCTTCTTAGTCGTTCAGTAGAACACTGAGGCATCCTGAGTCTCTCACTAAATGAGCTTCGGAGTCCATTAAAAACACTGTATAGTGGATGACCTTCAAAATAAACAATTCTTTTTAACTTGGCCCTTGTTCGCTTTTCAACAGTGACCTCTAGTGAGTCTGGGGTAAGGCCAATCACTGAGCCATCCTTCCTGATCATCTTACTGATCCTGTTTTTATCATCCACAGTGATATACACACAAAATAATGTGTGTGTGTGTGTGTGTGTGTGTGTGTGTGTGTGTGTGTGTGTGTGTGTGTGTGTGCGTGTGTGTAGGAGGGGAGGACAGAGAAAAAAAGAAAGATGGCAGACATAGTCTCATCAGTGATAACGCCACACTAGACTTAATGGAGGAGGAGAGAGGAAAGAGAGAGAGAGGACGTTATCACATGAAGTAATCACGTCATGAAGTACATAGCTATAACTATAAATAAATGGCTGAAACAAAGAAAGAGGTCTACATGTAAAAAGAAAAGTCTGAACTGGTTTAAACCAAGACAACTCACATCAGGTGTTGAAATCTCTCCTATGAGTGAGATTTGGTTCAAACCAAACACTGGTGCAGTAACAGTCACTTCATCACACAAATCACTGGTTCAGCAGTCTGGACCTTTAACTAATAAAGTAGTTTACTGACTTTACTCATGTTGGTGGATCTAAACACAACAAAGCACAGCAGCAACAAGCGCAACAGTTATGATGCACAACAGTGAACGGGACTCAGTGATCTTTAAAATACACACTGACACAGTAAATAGTTCAGTTAAACTTAAACAAAGCAAAACAAGGTAACAGTTTTTATTCATAGATGATAATCAGATGTAAATAATCTGTTGTAAATTGTTGTTCTCTGTTCCTCTCAGATCACATTTCATCTGAACTTTTATCAAAAGCACTTTTACTTGAGTAAAATATTCCATCCCAACAGTGAGTTTAGAGTATGGTGCTTTTATTTTGAAAGGTAACCTTGTTCTGTATATGTTCACATCACTTCAGAGAGAAACAGAAAGCAGTTCAGAAGAGAAAGAGACATCGTCAACGTGGTCGCTGCTGTTTTACTGGTGAGTCTTCTTCTGTTGTTTTTACATCTGAGCAGGTAAATCTAACAATATGTCATCATATAAATCATATATATGAATGTTTTATTACTTTTTATTCTTTTATTTTTCCTTTTTCACTGTGTACTTTACTTTCAGTTTTGAAAGCTGTTTTTATGTTTTTATGTTTTTATGAAGCAAACATCTGATTGTGATTAAAGGTTTTATCTTGTTTCACCTTCATATTACTGTGTACTACTACAATAAGTACACATAGCAGCGTCTCATATTACTGTGTACTACTACAATAAGTACATATAGCAGCGTCTCATGTTCACTTCTGTCACTGACTGCCTGTGTGTTTTATTTTTAAAACCCTTTGATGTAATGATACATGTAAAGAATGATGTCATTAAATGTTCTGAGGGTTCGTAAATGTTCGTCTCACCAAACAACAGGAAGTCATAGAGACACTCCTTGACGGTTCAGTGAGCTAGAGGATCTGATCATCAGATCAACTCACTGTTTATGGATCAGTTCATGTTTCATCTGATCCATAAACATTACAAACACCTTCCATGTACATTTAATTTGTGCTTCTTTTGTCCAAAATGTTTCATCAGTTATGGTTCAACAGGATAGATTAATTAGTCTTTTAATCTGTCCATTAAATACCTGCAGTCGTTCCACACAAACAGGATCAATAAGTGCAGATCGGGGTCATGAGTGTAGTGACACAGCAAAAAAATGTAATGAATGTGAATTATTGAAATCAGCTGTCAGTGAAACGTTTGAAAGATTTGTCTTCAGAATTCTATTTGGTTTTCAGCTAAAGTCCAAATAACAGATTCCACCTCTTAGTAGAATCATGAGGTGAGTTTTAGTGTGTTTTTAGTTTTTATTTGTGTATTTAACTCTTCATCTTATTTAACTCTTCTACCATGATGATGTATCCATGTATCCGATATATGTATGTATAATGTGTGATCATAATGTATATTATTGTATTATGAAACTCTTCAGTAAACTACCCAGTTAGGTTTGAACAACCAGCTATCATCACTACACACTCAAACATACACACAAAATAATGTTTGTGTGTGTGTGTGTGTGTGTTAGTTGAAGATGAAAGCACTCAAAACAAGGCAGATCCCCCCCCCCCCCCCCCATCAGGTGTTAAAATCTCACCTATGTGTGACACCTGATGGGGGTTAGCGTGGTTTAAACCAGTTCAGACTTTTTCATTTTAGGCCTCTTTCTTTGTTTCAGCCACATGGTGAAGTCCCAACTTTAGAAAAGATCCTCGTTTGGGTTAAAATAACTCCAGAAGTATTCATGTTTTGGTAGTGAAGAGCTCCAAAAAGCACCACTGTGTTACCTCCCCACTTCTGTCACAAAGTACCTGATCCTCATTTACAGCCTTGGGGGATCTGATTGAAGCCACTGTTCAGGCCTGACAGGGTCGGCTGACTCCACTCCATCTCACATTACATGTTACAACAACAACAATGGTTGAAGTTTCTCCATTGAAAATATTAAATGTAATTCCATATTCTTATGTTTTGTTCCATATGATCAGAGCAGACAGGTAACAACCAGTTAAGGAGATTTACACAAAATACAATTTAAACCTTTTTAACTTCCTGAATCTGATTCTTTTCTCCAGCAGGTTTTCTCATCGTCAGACATGAACCCTGATCAGCATCCAGATCTCACCATTGTCCTGCTTGGAAAAGCAGAAGTTGGTAAAAGTGCTTCAGGGAACACCATCCTGAGACGACCAGCATTTGAGTCAGAGAATGCCTTGGCACCAGTTACAAAAGACATCTCTGAAGAAAAAGGAAATGTCTTCGGGAAACAGATCTCAGTGGTCGACACTCCGGGAATATTTGACACCATGGAAAATAAGGTAAAGATTAAAAAGTACTGTCAGGAGCTCCTGCAGTCCGGCAGACGTTGTCTGTTTCTGGTGGTGGTCAGAGTTGGACAGTTCACAAAGGAAGACCAGAAGTCTGTGGAGACAGCCATGGAAGTCCTCGGGGAAAAGGGGTTGAAAAATACTTACCTGCTCTTCACTGGTGGTGATGGTTTAAAAAACAAGTCACTGGATGAATTCATCTTTCAAGATAAAGAAATGCTTCCAGATGTTGTTAAATGGTTTGGGGGGGCGTGTCACCTCTTCAACAATGAGGATGACAATGAAGAACAAGTCAGAGAGCTGCTGCTGAAGTCTGGCCACCTCACACCACAGCAACAACCTGATTCACCAGGTATCGTGTGATCTAATTCTTACATTTATTTATCTGAAGTAATGCCGGGGTTTTGGATGACGTTATGTAGTGATTGACATAAAGCGTCCTCATTGTCAGAGATAAGAATGAACTCTCACAGCTGGTGGTGTTTGGAGTTACAGCCTTCATCTCACACAATGAACAACAATAGAACAATAGGTTTGAACATTGGCAGGTGGTCAATATAGCAACCATGTTATTAGCCTGATGTGTTCTTGCTCACTGACCACAGTTTGTTTGGATCAACTCTGATTTAATGTATTTAACCCTCATGTCCACTGGATGTGTGTCTGTCTCTGGGTTAAACGTGTTTCAGAAACATTTCTTTATTGTTGAGGAGATGTTTCACTGACATGTTCCCATGTTGCAGACTGTAGTAATGAGAAGGTAAACTCATCTGTTTTTAAATGTTTTCTTTCTTCTAGCTGATGTCTCCAAAGAAAGGAGGATCGTCCTGCTCGGTCTACCTGGAGCTGGAAAAAGTTCCTCAGGCAACACCATCCTGGGATCAGATCAGTTCAAATCAGGCTGTGGCTTTGATTCAGTCACTACTGAGAGTGTTTCTAAGTCAGCCATCGTAGAGGGTTGTAAGGTCACAGTGGTTAACAATCCAGGAGTCACTGATAAAGTTCTGACTCCTGAACAGCTGCACCTGGAGATCATGAAGATGACAATAACAGTCAGTCCTGGACCACATGCCTTCATCATTGTGGTCAAAATAGGCAGAATCACCAACGCTGACATCCAACTGTTTGAGCAGCTTACAAAACTGTTCAACAGTGATGCTTTGAGGTACTCCATGGTCCTTTTTACTCATGGAGACGAGCTGAAGGACCAGAACATGGAGGATTTGATCCAGTCTAACCCTCAGGTGTCAGATCTGGTCTCCTTGTGTGGTGGTAGATACTGTGTGTTTGACAACAAAGCAAAAAGAAACAGAGAGCAGGTTAGAACCTTCCTGAATAAAGTAGATGAGATGGTCACAGCTAACGGTGGACAACACTTCACTGATGACATGTTCAGGATGGCTGAGACGTTCTTAAGGGAAGCAAGGAACCAGAATGTTGACGGTGGTGATGTGAAAGAAACAGTATGGAAAACATTCAGGCCTTATTTGTTGATTGAGGGAAGACTAGCAGGAACAGTAGCAGTAGCAGGAACAGTAGCAGGAGCAGGAACAGTAGCAGTAGGAACAGTAGTAGGAGCAGTAGCAGTGGCAACAAGAGCAAGAGCAGCAGGAGCAGTGGGAAAAGGAAGAGAAACAGGAATAGGAGCAGTGGGATCAGGAACAGAGGCAGAGGGAACAGGAGCTGGAGCAGGGGGAACAGGAAAAGAGGCAGAGGGAACAGGAGCAGCCGCAGTGGGATCAGGAACAGGAGCAGAGGGAACAGGAGCAGAGGGAACAGGAGCAGCCACAGTGGGATCAGGAACAGGAGCAGAGGGAACAGGAGCAGCCGCAGTGGGATCAGGAACAGGAGCAGAGGGAACAGGAGCAGCCACAGTGGGATCAGGAGCAGAGGGAACAGGAGCAGCCGCAGTGGGATCAGGAGCAGAGGGAACAGGAGCAGGAGCAGTGGGAACAGGAGCAGGAGGAACAGGAACAGTGGGAACAGGAGCAGCAACAGTGGGAACAGGAGCAGAGGGAACAGGAGCAGGAGCAGAGGGAACAGGAGCAGGGGGAATAGGAGCAGCAGTGGGAACAGTATTAGTTGGAGCAGTGGGAGCAGCAGCAGCAGCAGTGGGAGCAGCAGCAGTGGGAGCAGCAGCAGCAGTGGGAGCAGCAGCAGCAGCAGTGGGAGCAGCAGCAGCAGCAGTGGGAACAGGAGCAGTGGGAACAGGAGCAGTGGGAGCAGGAGCATCAGCAGTGGGAACAGGAACAGGAGTAGTGGGAACAGGAACAGGAGCAGCAGTGGGAACAGGAGCAGTGGGAGCAGGAGCAGTGGGAACAGGAACAGGAGCAGCAGTGGGAGCAGGAGCAGTGGGAACAGCAGCAGCAGTAGCAGTAGTGGGAGCAGTAGTGGGAGCAGTAGTAGGAGCAATATTAGCAGTAAAAAGAGCAATCGCAAGAGCAATCGCAAGAGCAGGAGCGGGAGCAGTAGCGGGAGCAGTAGTGGGAGCAGTAGTAGGAGCAGTAGTAGGAGCAGTAGTAGGAACAGGAGCAGGAAAAGGAGCAGTAATAGGAGCAATAGTAGGAGCAGTAGTAGGAGCAGTAAAAGGAGCAATAGTAGGAACAGGAGCAGTAATAGGAGCAGTAATTAGAAAAGGAGTAGGAACAGGAGCAATAGTAGGAACAGTAGCAGTAGTAGTAGTAGGAGCAGTAGTAGGTTTAATTGCAGGGACAGGAGCAGGAGCAGTAGTCGGAGCCGTAGTAGCAGCAGTAGTAGGAATAGGAGTAGGAACAGGAGAAGTAGCCATAATGCAAAAAGTCATGAAACAAAAGAAAGAGTGATACAGTTGAACTCTCAATGAAGACCCCTGACCTTTAGAACATCCTGACACGTTGAAACTCAAACCAGTTTCTCATTGGTCATCTCTGTGTGTCAGGTGTATTTTTACATTTAAAATTTGTTTGCAAAACATAACCATATTGTTCACAAGTAAAAACGTAATCAGTCACGTAACCCGTTAGTCAGTCTATAGTCATGTGACTTCCACCGTTATGTCCCAGGATTGTTCTGCTCTCACCTGTTAACATGTAATCAGTTGTATTGATTGTCAAAAGACCGGTGTGCGTCAATAACTTGATCTTCCTGAGTTTATTGTTTTTGTCCTTTGACTTCTGCTCTGTTTTTACAATCAGCTGCACTGTGAGAAAGTTTTGCTTTGTCATTTAAAACTTATTGTTCACATAAATTCATATGACTATCAATTTGTTTCTCATGTATTTACAAGTTCTTCAAGTTTGTTTTATCTAAAATCACTTTGGCTCATTTGATAAAATGTTTAACATGAACCTTTTATTTACCTCATGTCAGTTTTACAAGTGTTTGAGTATGAAATCAGTGACTATCTTGATAAACTCAACATTATGAACCCTTCTCCTATCACAAAGACATGCGTTGAAATAGCACACCTTGTCAGGTTGCCCATCCTTCTTTTCAGTGGAGACAAATAAATGAACAAGTCCGAAGGATACAGAACTTCTATTTGACTGTGGTGTATGCTTACATTTATTATCAGAGGACAGGAGTAAAAATGAAGCAATATAATGACTTTGTTTCAAAGTCACAAACATACAAACATAGATGTGTTAGTTCTACATCTCACAGAAAGTACTGTTACTGTACTGAAGTGGTTAACAGGGGTTAAAGGTTGAGGACTTTGCGCATTCTGCCACATCCAACTTCCTGCCGCTGCTGCACATTTTGGCCAGATTCTGTGAAAAAGCAGAAAGCAAGAGTTATTATTTCAGAAACTCGTGGACGGAGTCAAAGATCTAAAGTTACGCCTCGTAAATCTCACGTTAGCAGCTCGGACGATGCTGTTTGGAGACCGGAGGGCTGCGAGGTCCGTCAGGATCTTCTGGAGATCACGGTTACTCGGACATTCTGAAACAGCTGAGTCGAGTACGGGTCGGCGTCACATGGTGAACGGCAAAAATACAGTTTGATGAGAGTGTGTGTGTGTGTGTGTGTGTGTGTGTGTGTGTGTGTGTGTGTGTGTGTACATACCTGGTCCAGGTGATGCTTGTTGCTTCAGCTGCAGGTACGGATGCTCCAGCAGCTCTGCAATAGAGATTCGCTCTCTGGGGTTTCGTACCAAGCACCTCTGAAACAACCAGATAAAAACAACTGATTTGTATTTCACATCACTTCAACAGCACTTCTAAAGTAGCCAGTTTTAATCTATGGACATCAATATTATTAGTTCAACCTGTAACATACATGAATGTATGTTTAACCCTTAAACAAATGTATTTGATAGGATAAATATTAATTTAATAAAACATTTAAAGATTGACCTGCACCCTACATTTATCTGCACTGTATACTACATAAGGGCAAGACACCCAAATTTCTCCCGTAGCTGTGTCCTACGATGTGTGAATATTAGTTAGTCCTGATGGGCAGGTGGCATCTTGCACGGTAGCCCCTACCATCAGTGAACAAATGGGTGTGAATGGGTGAATGACATGAAGTGTTAAAGCACTTTGAGTGGTCGAGAGACTAGAAAAGAGCTACAGTATACAAGTACAGTCCATTTACCATGAGTGTATGGTCACTACAGTGGAAGCACAACTAACATGCAAGCTTGTATACCAGCAGGGTTACCTCCACTATGGAACCACAATGAGCTAGTTTACCATCACTTCAACAACTCTAAACACTTGACATGTATCTTTCGTGTTCACTTCACACTAATATAGTTCAGTCACCTTCAACACATCCAGCAAATCCTTCTCGGCGATGTCGGGGAATTCAATCCCATGAGACCGGTCGATGATGGCGTGCAGCTTGGCAATCTGATTGGTGATGCTTTGGAATGGAGTTTTCCCGTAAGTCATGCAGTACAGGATGCACCCAAGGGACCACACGTCACCTTTGGGACTGATCTTTGGGAGAAACAAAAAAGAGAAAAAGTGTTTTCACAACAGCGCTGCAATCAGAAAGGATCGCTCCGAATGTTTAATCGACTACGCTTGGTACCTTTGAGCGAGCTTTTCCTGCCTGGGACGAGGTGTCTTTGATGGCTTCAGGGGGCATGTAGTTCAAGGTTCCGACCTGCGTTTGACAAACGACCATGCGTTACATGTGTGGAGACCTTTCCACCCGGGGTATAGATCCAATACAGCCCGATTATGTGTTTTCACTTCCATACATTTAATACCAATCGAATCACGAGTGCTGCATGTTAACACAACAAGCGAGAGACTCGTCGTGTTCATTCAGAACTCTTACCTGAGAGTCCTTCATAATGCTCGTAACATCTGGCTGGATTCTGTTGGCGATGCCGAAGTCAATCAACTTCAGCGAAGCGTTCACAATGACAAAATTTGCCGGCTTCAAGTCACTGTGGACAATGCCTGCATAAAAAAGACACAAAGAGGACATTTAGTATATTTGGGGGATTGTTAGAAATGAAGACCGCATTCGCGTGCCATTTAGTAAACAACACTGAGATTGAGGGAAGAGACGTGAGAGCTCTGGAGGAAGGCGGACCGTGTTTGTGGATGGTGTGGACGGCCTCCAGCATGTTCTTCCAGTAGAACTTCCTCTCCAGCGGATTCACAGTCTTGCGGTTTCGCAACCAAGTGTTCAGATCCAAGTTTCCACACTCCATCCGCATGTAGATGTAGCTGTTGGTTATTTCACTGCAAACACGCAAACATTCGTCATGGTTATATGACCCATTATATTTCTTTATTTTGTATACAAATGTGACTTAAAAAACTGTTTCAAGGTGACTTGGATATGTGCTTACTAGTCATAGAGCTTGATAATTTGATCGCTGTACTGCTGCAAGTGGTTCAGATGTTCAATCTCATTTTTGTAGCTCTCTATTGTCTGGGCGTCGGCCTCCTCGAGGTCGACGTATTTCACAGCAAACAGCTGCTTTTTGTGATCAAGGACCTGGTAGACCTGGAACGAGCGGAACAACAACGCCCGCCGATTAGAGTTGCAAACAAAGCCGATGATCGCTGCAACAGAATATGAATTTCCGACTGATTTCTTTTACCTTACTAGATCCACCACGTCCAATCATCTTGAGTATGAAGAACTGCTTGCCCTTGATGGTAATGGTTTCGTTTGAAAACGCAGAGAGGGACGCCTAGAATTGAATTCAAGCAAAAGTCATTTCATCATGTCATTAGTTTCAAATGATTGTGTCGGCCATTTCCAAACAGAAAACGTTTTTCATACTTCAAGACAAGCTAGGTTCATCTTTACATGTACAGATGTATCGTGCATTTCATCTCTGCTGTATAAACAGTACAAATCTGTTACGACAGGTGCTTGGTGTCACGGAAAACATTGTGGACACATGCAGTATGTCCTCTGAGCCTAAAAAAAATAAATAATTAGTTTAGTATCCAAGATGAGAGCAAAAGTAGGGCATGAACATGTCGTACCTGTGGAGTTTGGAAGCATGGCACTTGGTTTAGCGGTGTGCACGGCTGCTGAACGGGTCCAGCTCTGTGTGCTGCCACTGCAGAGGAAGACGCCTCAGGGCCTCTCTTTAAGACAGGAGTAATAAAGCTGAGAGGGGGGAGGGAGATGGAGAAGGTGTTATTGGTAGCTGATTAGGTTCCAGACCAGCAGACATCCAGGTCAAGATAATACCTGCTAGCACTGGGGTTCCTGTAGCCGTTTGGTGTCTGACAGACTGTCTGTGGGTTCATTCTTGAAGGAAGATGGAGGGATGGAGTGGGGAGGGACTCAAGCATACGGGGAGCAGGTCTGGGGTCAGGAGGTGTCGTTCGTTTATCCTAGGAGGAAAATAATTTGGAATGATTTGATGAGCGCCAGGGTACCTTTATGAGACTACAATTGATAAATAAATGATGTGAAGTGGTCAATTTAAAAAGTGGAATGGAGACGGCAAACTTGGAGGAAACACTGACAAATAAGGGAAAGTAGTTATTAGTCCCCAAATCTGACGGGAAGAAAGAGCAGTTTATGAAACATTTGACACATTTGCTCTCAATGCATTGCACAGAAAACAGCAGTAACGAGTGTCAGCAGACCTCTGGAGACACGTGCCGGTTGATGTTGATGAGAGCTGGCATCTTCCACTCGGATGAAGGCTCCTTGCTGGCAGCTTTAGGCTGTTCAGCCGACCGGTTCACAGGGACCCGAGCAGGGAGCTGAAGTTCCGGGTTTCTCCCACAACTAGACGCACTTAGCGCAGCAAATGTTTGCAAATCTACGAGAAAAGACCGTAGAAATGAAAACCATTTCAGTTACAATCCATCTCAGTGTTTTAACTTTATTAACTCTCCTCAGTTAATCTCTACCTGCGGGACGTTCCTCCTCCCTGGTGAGCACGAGCCGGTTCTCCCCAGCTTTCAGGTTACGTATGGCCAACTCCAGGAGCTCTGCTGGCCTGGCATTTAACGCCTGGGCTTTGTGCAGAATCGAAGTTGCTTTGATCACATTACCTTAAAAGGAAAGGAGGAAAAAAACTGTTGTAATTTCACTGTTTAATCAGTAAAGTCTAGTCAACCTCTCTGTAAAATAAAGTCAGAGCTTGTACGAGTATTAGGACACTGGCACATCTGTACAAACAACTCAAGTTCATTTAAAAGTTCGTCACATGAATGTTGCCAAATGTAAACCCGCATGTATTCCATTAAACGTGAACTCATAACTGCGTTAATCTGTGCATTTGGTCCGTGTCAGATGAGATTTATGGAAAGTAAAATACAAAGCCAGTCTACCTTGAGAAAGCTCAAACTGGGCATGTGCTATGTGGACAAAGGCAAAGGCTTTACAGTTGGATCTCGCAACTATAAAGTGGTCCTGGGCCTCATCTGGGTCTTCAATCCTGCAAAAGGAACAAAACAAAACAAAAAAAAAGACAGAAATGTGGTTATACTTTACAAAGCGGTTGACAAAGCGGTTGACAAAGCTTATTAGAATAAACATGTTAAAATCCACAACTCTATTTGAGAGGGTTAAAGTGCTGTATGCCCTGATTTTAAATGATTCTGAATGATCAGAAATAAAGGTTTGCCAAAAATCTTCAACCGTGAGAAAACTTCAATACATAATTAAAAAGTAGAGTCTGAGCTTCAAGTGAATCGCTGAAAACTTTTTTTTTTACCGTGCATTTTTAAGTGATCGCGATTACACACATTGATGGATAAAATGCTGTGAATCACAATCTTAACGTTTGTTCTCCTCACCCCTTGAGTTCCGCATATCTGACCAGTATTCTGGCATAGCTGGCGTTTTTGCTGAATTGTCTTATCGGCAGCCTGGAGAAGATTTTAGAGCAGCAGTCCTTGAGCTTATTCAGGAGGTTGATGTCCGTGTGAGGGCTGCCTCTGCTCTCCAGGTCCATCAGATATGTCCAACACGACTCGGGGGAATTTGAATTGACGACCTGGTCGAAGATGAACGTCACATCTGCCAGGTGAGGGGAGAGGAGGGGGGGAGAAAAAACTAAATGTCATCGAAACGGTCAAAACACTAAATGCACATTGCTCCCACGGCTCTGAACGTTTTATTTGGCAACTCAACAAGTAGTGTAGTACCGTCCACTCTCGGGGCGTCCCTCGTGTCGTGTGTGTGAAGGAGTGTGGTGGTGGAGTCCACAGCTGCCTGGTCCTCCCAGGGGCAATGCTCGGGACTGACAGCTGGTGGCTGGGAACACAGCGATACAAGAGAACACTTCTTTCTTTAACTCAATGTTGTGATGATTCGGATATTGCTCGACCCAAACTTCTGCAGCTCGTTTTTTTTTTTTTTTACTCACTCTATAGTATAAACGATCGACATCTTTTTTCTTTGAAGACGACGGCCCAAATAGCGGGTTCACGCTCGAACCAGATGTTTGCCTGAGACAAAATGAAACAAATGAAGTATCGGTAACACATACAACACTTGAAATGAATGATTACACATTTGAAATATTTAAGAATTTGCATCCAAAGTGAACGTGGTAAGTGACAGGTATATCTACAATGATCAATGTCTTTCTCTTATAAACAAACATCAGACTTCATTTTCCATTTAGAGGAGTCGCCCCCTGGTGGCCATTTAAAAGAATGAAACCGGAGGCATATCATATTTTATTTGGCGACAACAGTGTTTTCATGCAGTATTCCTCAAGACATAACACAATTAAAACACATCTGCAAATAAATGTCGGTATAAAGAATTACCTGGACATGCTGGTGTGGATTGATGCATTATTTCTCTTTGAGGGCTTCTCATTAATGTCGTCATCATCATCCTTTTCGGGGATAGAGAAAGGTACTACGGGAACTCTCCCTGGCTGGAGTACAAAAGTACAGCTTACAACGCTAAAACTTCAAGGGTTATTCTGTAGTGAATTTCATACGATCTTTGGAAGGAAAAAAAACATGGTTAAAGGATCACACAGGGGGGAAAAAAGCATGCGTAAGAACACAAGTAGGATGAACTGGAACGCTCACCATGCCAACTACTCTCTTGCAATGAGATCCAGATCTCCAGCCTGGTAGTTGGTCATCTGATGATCCACCGAGGGATTCCGTCCTGCAGGGCAGAGATCGACGTGAGATGTGATACTTCCTAAATCAAACTGAGGTCTTATTAAATGCTGGAAAGTGGCGTTTTATTCTTACCCTGAACCAAAAATGCTGGAGAGCTGCAAGTCGCCCGTGCCGTCCGATGTTCTGCATACTTTTTGGAATACTGAGCCCTTTTTGACAGAACCGTGGACATTACTGTTCGACAACTCTGGCAGGAAGAAAACACAGCAAAAAAATCAGAGAATCAGACAATGAGAAGTATTGGAACAGTATTTTGGAAACGGCTGTACAGCAGTCAAGCAATCAATGTAATTCCATGGAATAAATAAAAAACTCACGTAGTACATTTTCCTTATCCTCTGAACAGAATAATAGTGCTTTCCCCGTCTGCATGCTTTGCAAGGCAGCCTCCAGCAGCTCCTTTGGTTTGGCATCCAGTTCAATAGCATTATGCAATATGTAAATGCCTCTCTTTGTGTTGCCTGGTCAGATGATATAGCAGACACTGAAATACCCCAGAGAACGTGTCAGGAGAATGTGCTTATATGCACGAGACCAACAAACAAACCTACCTTGAGAATGTTCAAACTGCGCATGTGCAATGTGAACAAATGCAAAGTTCTGGCTGTGAGATCTTGCCACGTTGAAGTTGGCTTCTGCCTCATTGACGTCTTGAATTCTAATTTTTAAAAAAAAAACAGGAAAAACAGACTAAATGTCCAACCTACAGATGATTTATTTAATCCGGCCTAATCAATCTACTGATGAATACAGAATTAAAAAGTAGAAGAAGGATAAAGGTATTGTATATTGAAGTAATAACGTGGTTACTCACGCTTTTAGCTCTGCAAATCTGACCAACAATCGGGCATAGCTCTCATTCTGACAGTGTTTTCCCAGCGGCATATTGGAGAATACTCTGGTATAAAAGTCAATAAGTCTGGTGAGGTGGTTACGATCCAAGTGAGGGTCCCCTTTCTTCTCCAGGTCCGTCAAATAGGAGAGGCACGACTTAGGCGAGTTTGAGCCGATAACCTGTTTAATATTGTCTGTGTCATCTGTAACAAGTGCAAGGTGTTATTATGATTTGATGAAGTATGTACATATGGATACTGGTGCATATGGAGCTTACAGTGACGGGACTACTGGGTCGTTACCTTTATGGAGATCCTTTGTAATGTTGTTGATCTTTTGAAAAAGCATGGCAAACCGCTGCTTCCTGTCTGTATGCTCCTCTTCTTCCATCTGAAATTGAGAAGCAGATACGTAACATTAGCCCGGATATGCATGCTGTCTTGAACAGAAAGCACGCCAAACCCCGTTTAAAGAACGAGGATTTAATGATTCCTTACTTGGTATGGTGACAAAGTGCATAAGTGATGTGATGACACGATTTTAGACCTTTTAATAGGACACTCTGCTAAACCGGTAACATTATAAGTGACATTTAGCATATCAGCCAGGATGTGGGTTAACTGAGTAACGTTAAGAGAACTAAATAAATATATTGCACGTTACCACAATGACATGCAGCTTTATGGACCGTTTATTTATTCACGTATTAACTAACTTTCTTAAAATACCTGGCATTTATAATCGCTGCGAAGCAAGTCAGAGTTCCACTGACATATGCAAGATAGATTATAGGACACCGTTCTAGATTTACAAACGAATTTACTCTTTCGTGTGTACAATAGCTCAGTTAGCTAGCTAGCTAGCTAGCTAGCTACATGTTGTTAACGCTTTTGTTAGCGTGTTAGTAGGTAGCGACTTGGTTCCACTATGGGCTACGCAAACTCAAGAAGTATAAAGAAACACGTATAAAGACATTCATTCACATTAAAGGAATATTATTATTATTGAGAAACACCTCACCTTGTTTACGATGATATTAATCCTGTTTCACTGGAGCACGAAAAAAGGTTCGCCTTCAACTGCCAGTTTTCAAATATGCCACTTCCGTCCCAGTCGTGTGTTGATTGGATAGTCTGTGGTGACGACAGCGTTGGTTGTGTTTACAAACTAGCGCTTACCCTCAGACACAAGACACGTTTCCACACAGTCACGTTAATATGTGTAATACATAGTTTACAATTAATTATCATAATACATTATATATATTTAGAGTTACGTTATGGTTTATTTTCATTCTTCAGGTTTTCTATTTCTATCAATAAAGTTAATTATTTTCGATAGAAAAATGACAGCAGTGACTGTTTTTCATGAACCTCCCATAATTGTAAAAATAAAATAAACTAATAATAATATCAGCGTGACAATGATAATGATAACTTTATTTATATTTATTTTCCAAGCTTAAGCACGACGTGCTTTCCAGATTAAAAGATTTCACAAAAAAATGTAAACAAAGATCATCTTAAAATGACAATGATAATGTGTATAACATATTCAGACACAAATGTAAAGGTTTTCTGTCATTGATTTATCCATGGGGATTAAGTAAAGTTGTTGCACGCTCATATTCCGACAGTACTTGAATGCAGCAGCTCCACGCTGCACTTCCCTGTTCTAGCTTCCTTGGTTCCTGCTCCTCCCAGCTCAAAGATGGCAGCCATGGGACAGAGATGAGAGACGACACCAATTTAGGAGTTTTGTTATGAAACCGCATGGGGGGTACAGCTGATACATGCATGGTTTTAAAATGACAGCGGTATAATTTGTCACTGCCAATGTGTCGTTTCACCAAGTCAATTAAAGGATTCAGAAATATCATGTTTTTCTGTGGGCTAAGCTAGCAAGCAACGGTTAGCAAATACATGAACTTGCCTCTTCTGCCACACAAGAAGAAAGCAGCTGCTCGGCATACGGTGTGTTGACATTTTGCAAGGTGAGTGTCTGTGTGATGGCTAGCGAATCTAATGCCAACATGTGTTGTGAAGGCATAACGTTTACGCTGTTGCGTTAATTTAGCATAAGCTAAATGTTGGCAGAACTTGTCTTATAGCGAACAGTTGGCGTTAACCTTAGGTCTATCTTTTGTTGTATGGTGAAAATCGCGTATCTGTCAGTATAATTGCATATATTAGTGTTTAAGTATGTTCATTGCATCTATCGTTAACATTTGTATGCAATCTACGAGCTAGCTAAGTGTATCCGTGTGCCCATAAGCAGCATTTGAATAAGATGCTAGTGTCTCAGCTCTCCACATGATGGATAATATGGCTCGTTATTGGGACGTAACGTTCACGTACGCCAGCACGTTTCTTTTTAAGGACTGATTCCCGGCAGACTATCTTCAATTTCATGCTACCCTGCATATTAATCGGTCTAGCGTTACTGGAGGCTTGCTTTACTATACATCCTGGTGCTTTGGCGCAAAACAAGTCATGGTTGTGAATCCAAATGCCTAATATATTCTCTTTCCTTTCCCACCAGCTCAATTTCATCATGGCCATCACTCAGTTCCGTCTTTTCAAGATCTGCACATGTCTAGCCACCTTACTGTCTTTCTTTAAACGGTTGATATGCAGGTGAGCACAACTGAACAAGTACCCCCCGAGACACGCTATTCTCTTTTCATGAAGATCTTGTCAATGCAAACATAAAAACGTCAAAACAATCTAACCAAATACCTTTGAACAATTGACAAGATGTACTGATCAGTGTTGAGCCACAACCAAATAGCTGTTAACTTTTAATATGTAGTGCTTGTTCATCATTTTGGTGGATCATTGGATTCGTGGGTCACATGCATGCTGAAAATGTAATTGGCAGAGTTTACATCCCTGTCAGTGGATCAATCTCTCTACACTAAAGCGATCTGGCCTTAGTGTTTGGTAGCAACGTTGCTGCTGCTATTTCCAATGCTAAATTTGTTACCTTTTGACTTCCAGGACCGGACGGGGTCGCAAGCTCAGCGGTGATCAAATAACTCTCCCGACAACAGTGGATTTTTCATCCTCGGTACCAAAACAGGTCAGTATCAATCAAATCAACCTGCCCTGAGAACGTCAGACAGTCAACATTGTGCCAACGCTAACTAAAGATATAAGCGTTCAACAACAATTCCAGACCGTGCTATATTTGCTTATAAACTACACAAACTCCTGCTCTTGAATTCCTTGTATGCATTTGACCTCAAACAGTGTTTTTATCGTCTATTCTGCACAGCCAGAGATTGAAGAATGGAGCTCTTGGGATGAAGAGGCTCCTACAAGCATTAAGATCGAAGGTGGCAACGGAAACGTTTCCCCCACAGGCAACGAGATGGACGAAGAGCCCGACTACTTCAAAGACATGACGCCCACCATCAGGAAAACACAGAAGGTATGTCCGCAGACGGTGCAGCAGGTCCTGTTTGAAATAGTGCATACGCTCGTTGTTCCTTAAGGTTAATGTTTTATTTCATAAAAGTGTCTCCATGTTGTTAGTGGAGTTGGTCTTGGTTTCAGGCCTCGCCTGTAAAACACCGCTCGGCGGCAAATAACACATTTCCAAAGAAGTAAACAAAAATGATTCTGCAATGATAGCTTACATAAAAACATGGACCATAATGCACTAAACTTGCATTTTCTGTTTCTAGAACTTTTATTGAAATATGAGGTTAGACCAGTGGGTAAAAGGAATATATCAGCTGACTGATTGCAGTGCTCCTGTCCTCACCTTTTTTTTCCTTTCTTTTTTTCTGGAAAGTTTTCTTGAGATGCATATAATAACAAGACATTATATAGATATCATATAAGCGCATGACATAGCGTATCTGCATAGTAAAAAAAATCGTATGTATTTACATTATAATTTGCTTGAATTTAGTCAATGTATTTGACGGATCCGAGTGGGATTGTAATGCGTCACAAAGTGCTTCAGTTTAAGTTTCAGCCGCTGTCTCTCTGGGTCCCGTGTTGCAGATAGTGCTGAAGAAGCGGGAGCCTCTGAACTACCTGGTGCCTGATGGCTCAGCAGGTTTCTCCAGCAGACTGGCAGCCTCTCAGGATATGATGACCTTCAGTCCCCCCTCAGTAAGTTACAGCTTCATAACCATTACATTTATTTAATGCACCAGAGATTTAAAATACAAAATCTGAATTTTGTCTTTTTTCAGTAGAAGGTCAATCACTAACTCATCTCCCTGTCATGCTTGCCCGTTAGATTGTGTGGTGATTACAGTCAAGGGGTGATTACCTGAACTAGGACATTTACATTGGGAAGTAGCAGAGATGCAACAATGTGAATTGTAGATCGTTCATCTCTGGCAAAGCTAGAGGAGACATCCAAAACAATTGTTTAGTTAAGAGGCAGTTTTGGCCCAGTTCCCCGAAAGTGTAGCTCCTGCAGTAGAAACGCTGTAGTCGTGGGTATAATCTGTAAATGCGTGTGTGCAGGCTGAACTGGGAGAAATGGATACCTGGCAGGGGGACTCGAACGCCTGGGAGGACGAGTCTGATGCTGCGTGGGAGGCAGAGGTGGTGCTCAGGTAACATTTCAAGAAGTTCCCCCGCCTATACACAGTACGGAGACACGCACCAGTACCGGTTTGTCAGCATTTTTCAGTTGCCCAAATTTATTGTTCATCATTAATAATGCACCAGTCATTTAAAGGAACAGTTGCACGAGTTGTGTGTTTTGTATGTAAGACGAAGGGGGGAAATAACGACTATTAAGCTTTCTCACATAAGGCAGTCTGCAACCATCCGGTATTGGTATCAGTGTACCATAACACACAGGACTTGGTCAGCTCGTCTCTTGTTGAAAAGACCACTTACAGTAGGCGTCCTGGCCACCTTTTCTAATGATGACGAGACTGTAAGCTCCCTTTCCCTTTTGTGTTGGAGGGGATGCAGGTTCACACACGGACCAGCGGGTGGCAGTGTAGGCCATTGTTACAACACAGCAAGTAACAAGATGTTGTTTTCCCCACTCCCAGCTGGCCTCGCGTCTGTTGATGTGCTGTAGTGACATTGCTTTGCAATTTGCCTTTCCTTCCTATCCAACAGACAACAGAAGATGGCTGAGAGAGAAAAGAGGTCCATGGAGCAGCAAAGGAAGAAGATGGAGAAAGATGTTCAGAGGATGATGAAGAAGGAGCAGAAGATTGCCGTCAAGCTCTCGTAACATTATTAGAAATGCTCAGTTTTGAGCCAAAGGGATGGGAGGGGGGAGGGGGGGGGGGGGCGCGCAAGGACACTGAATCAATCGTCACTCTGTCTTTGAAGTCATCATACCAAACAGGATTACCACCCTTCACTACTTATCTCTTAGCCAATCTGTCCTACGCCACCCTGTTTCCAGCAGCAGCCATTTTAGTCTGTTTCCCAGCTGCAGCAGCGTGAGACGCATCACTCTCGAGGTCAGATATCGCTCCCTGGTGTTCCTCCTGTTCACGCGGCGAGGTCGTTTTGGTCTTCGAGGGGAGCGCCGTATTCATGCGATCCGGTTCATCTGAGGTTAAAAGGTCACATGCGGCATTAGCGGGTACCATTTAGATTCTGATTAACATCTGCTGGGTAGCGTAGAAAAATGTTATTTTGTTTCTTTCCCAGGAACATTTGTAAATAATCAGGTACCTACCTTTTTTGAAACCCAAATAGGGAGTACATATCCCTTTCTTTGTCGTATTTATAATCTCAAAGGACAAAGGCGTTAAATTAATTTTAAGCATCACTGTATACCAGTGACATCGCTTGGTTTGCTTGATTGTTGTGTTTTTATATTCATGTCTTTCACTGTCTGAAAACTTCTTTTTTCTTTGTCTTTTTTTCTTTTCTAATGAATATTGCTCGATATTTCACATTACCCCCCTGTGCTGTGCAGCCCTTCGTACACTGGACATCTCTATTAGAATGAAGGCTGAAGATTTTCATTATGAGTATAAGGATGAAGGACCATAGACTAGAATCTAGCCCAACTGTAAATGTTAGCTGTGGGTTCCTATGGTAATCTCATGGCTACTGATCTGCCATTTATTCTCCTCCTTTGTCAGCTTTTGATATTGAAGGAAAAACCTCCAGTGATCACTGCTTTCATTTTTTTGGGGGGGGATTTTAATTCTTTTTCGAGGTGGTGGGAATGTTACTGTGCTCCTAAATAGTTGTTACTCTCACTGCACAGACGGCGTCTCTCTGAAACCCGGATCATCACAGTGCGGTCTCTGAGCGTTTACCTCGTCGATATAACTAGATGACAACGGCTTTCGCTGATCATCCCGTTATGCGTCGTCGTAATGAATTTACCAGTCAGTGTTGGAAACAAATCGGCACCACTGCCAATAGGCAAGCTGTTGTCATGGAAACATTGGAAGGTGGAAAAAGGCCATTTCTATAAATTGAAATGTGTATAGACAATGATTCCTGATAGAGGAGGTGAATTTCTATACTGAATATTCCAAAAGTAAATGCTTCACAAGCTAATTGATGGCTTGATGTTCTCAAGCAATGACATACTCTGTTGAAACTTGAATGATTAAATGACTAGTGCATGATCAGGTTTAATTGAAAGTGGGGTTTTTTTAAGGGAATTTGGCAAACTATTTGTCCAACTTATTTGTCATGGAGTAAAGCTGCAAGTTTTGTCTTTTTGCACATTTCAGTTTTACAAAAATGAATCAGTTTCTCGCCCATTTATTTTCTTTTTTTTCCCCATTCATGTGTAAGACTTCATGTTAAAATATTTGTCATGATTGAGCACCAATGAGGACCGTAAGCTCGATCAATCCAGAAGGATGTGGCAGATTGTACACCTGCTGTATCAGTCCGACATGTTTTTAATAAACTGATTTGATTCATACCTCGTAGAGATGAAACGCGTTGGTCATGCGTCTGCTGCTTGATGTGCAATTTGGGAAACACTAGATGAAGTGTTGTCACAATAGGGTGACAACATAAGGTACCCTTTGGCTACAACAGAAGGGTTTTGGGCTTTTTATCAGCTATGCTAGTGATGTGGCTCCAGGGTTTTTAGTCAGTCACTCAAACACTCAGACTGAAATATCTCTACACATCTTGGACGGTGTGCCATTCAATTTGGTACAGACACACAAACATACGTACTGATAGTGAGCTTGTTAGCATGCTGATGTTAGCATTTAGCTTGAAGCAGTACAGCTTCCATGTACAGCCTTTCAGAGCTGTAACCATACACTCTAGACTTGTTCATATCACTGTAACACCAATGTGGCCTTTTAATTTGGATTGACAGGATGTTGCCGTCACTCATCTGACCCCCCCCCCCCATCATAATGATGTCACTCCCATCTGTCAGGGGCCACTGCCTGTCTGCCAAAACCTCTCAGAGACCGACCCACTTTCAGAAACGGATAGCGCACGTCATTAGTCTTCAGAAAGGAGACGAGCTAAACGGCTGAATGATTGTCCCGAAAGACTTTGAGAATACCGATGGTACAAAACCGGTGTGTTCTCAGCTGGTTCCACTTAGAACCACCGCTTCCCACTCCAGCATCCACGGACCACGTAGTGCGGGGATTACACCATCTGACGACTCACTAGTCTGATGCTTTTTGAACCGAGAGGTCACGCTTATGCAATTTAAGACACATCACCATATGGCTGTGTGGATATGCAGTAATCACGGCAAAAAACGCCAAGTTCATTTAGACTTAATTCACTTTTTTTTCCCCAACCCACCCAGATTTCAGTGAAAATGGGAATATGTTATGCAATGACTAAAGAAAGCAGTGGTAGTTTTTGCAGGCTAACATTTGCTCTGGCACTGACCCAGTTTTCACTAGTATTAAAAAAAAAAAAAGGCACAGATGACATTTTACAGCCGAGAGATCCCAGTTAAGTGGATCTAATGCACTTCACATTGTCAGCTCCACAACCCAAGGGACGTCTGCAAACACAGGCCAGGAAAGCTTTTACGTAAGCTGAGCCGTCATGAGAACGCCGCTTCGTTGCACTCCGCTTCGATAGTTTTGCTTTTTATTAATTCATGTGAACATCTTGTGCAAATGAAGAAACTTGGGCTCTCCCAGTCTTCACTAGCATTTTTTTTAAAAAGGAGTCTTACATAAGTCAAACTTAACAATTGTCCCTGTTGAGTCATTTCCTCCCCAAATTAAAACGACATAAAAAAGTCAGAATGCGTGGCCAGAATTTATCATGCTTTATTAATAAAGATACAAGGACATGACCAGTATTGCACATAGTTCAGGCACATAACAAGTGTCAATTGCTCTTAACCCATCAGATTATTTCTATGAACAATACACACAGGCTGTACCAAATAAAGCTCTACTCCCAGGGAGGAAAAAAAATAAATAAAAAAATACATATATTCACACACACTTCTTCACAAAACAGCAGTGAACTCACATTAAAGCTTTGGCTGAAGGTTTCTTTAGAACAATAACTCAAAACTGTTGACTTTCCAAACCCATCCAAAAGAATCTAACATTCAATCTTTCACCCTAAAATCTCATCCGAACATAAAGAACTTTTAATAATAATTTAAATTTTTTTTTTTTAATTTTAATTTTTATACACAAGGACAACTAGGGACACCACACGACAATGATAACACACAACCATCTACCCAGATGATCAGTTTTTAACATGTCAATGATAATATATAAATAACCCTCTTCATAAATAATCCCTTTCATGTCACCATTTTGCTTCAACTCATGGTAACTGTACAGTGCAAAAGTAACAGTGTCGGAAAAGAAAAATTACCGCATTAATACCGAGTGTTTAACAGAAAGCGCAATAAATCTCGCAAATACTGAAAAGATGCTTAAGTGCTTTTTAGTTCAAAGGTCAGGCGTGTGCATGCGGGGTTGAAGCCTTTACGCATCCGGCCTGCGAGTGACGTGACGAAGAGAGTGCAATCCCATGATGCAACAGCCCCTGATGAGAGCGGCGATGTTGTACACCGGAGCGCTCCCGTCCACGCCGTGCCGCGAGTACAGCCAGGCCACCGTCGGTAGCACAGGGCCTGCCACCGCGACCAGATCCACCAGGAAGCTGTTGCTCCAGTAGCGCTTGCCGACCACATCCAGTCCCGGAGACAGACAGGGTTCTTCCTTGCCGACACTGAAATCCAGCTCCTCCATGAACCGTCGGCTCTCCACGGGTTCCGAGCAGCACAGGCCGGAATCGGCGGAGATGTCGGGGCTCTCTGGGGCAGCAGGACCGGGCACGCTGGGTGGGGGAGGTGTTGAGTCGGGGAGACTGGCAGTGGTGGAAGTGGAGGTGTGCAGGTCTGGGAGACCCAGAAGACTGCTGGGGGCTGACAGAGCCGTGTCCCCCCCTTTTGCCCCATGGATCTTGAGCAGCTGGAGGAGCACGGTCTGCACGTCTGGAGACATGGACATTGTGTCAGTCTGGATTCCTTTATCTTCCGTGTTCTGCTGGGAGGGCACGCTCGAGGCGATGTCGATGGTGGTGGAAGCCGTGTTTGGTGGAGCCATTGGGGGTGCAGTAGATTCATCGATCAACTGTCCCTCTTCTGACAGCGCAGACACCCCGGGCCCAGACTCCGTCCCCGCACCCAGCTTGCCACTACAGTCCTGACTAAAATCCACCGCAGTGGACATGAAGACCTGCTCCAAAATGTCCGCCCTGTTGGCCATCTCATCGTTTACCAGCAGCCCGCTGTCCGCCAACGCCTCCGCCCCCTGGTTACCCAGCTCTATTCCACCCTCCTCCTCCCCCAACAGCTTCTTCCCGCAGCCGCTGGGGCTGTCGCAGATGAAGTCCAAGGTGTTGTCGTCCTGGAGGCTGGCGCCGCTCTGGGCAAGCTCCATGCTTTGCAGCAGGGACTCCAACTTCCTGTTTTGGATGTTGATGTCGATAAAATACTTCTGTATTCCCTTATCCTTCTCCATCAGGCTGCTCTTCATCGTTTCCACCACCTGGCGCAGCTGCTTGATCTCTTTGCGAGCTTCTTTGAGGGACAGCTGAGCCTCCACCCGGTGACACTCCTCTTCGATCCAGTCTTCCCTCATTCTGCCGAGCTGGGACTTAAGCTCCTCGACCGCCGTCTCTCTAACGAAGAGGGGAAGAAAATGTCCACAGGAAATGAAAGAATAGTTTGACATTTTGGAAAAATCTGCTTGTCGGTATTCCCTTTGTTGCCGAGAGTTGGATGAGGAATTTGATGCCACTCGAAGTGAGAAGGACATCGATCTTTTCACCCAACTCTCGGCAAGAAAGTAATTCATAAATCAGATTTAAATAAGTTGCCTTGTGCGTTTCATGTACAGTGCACGTTTTGTGCAAGTAGCATCAATGCAGATGACATAATAGTAATTTCCCAGTGGGTTCACAATCCAGAGGATTGGAATAGTTGAGCAGGGCTGCAGTATGTAGGCATTACGTCACAACCATGGTTTCACCTTTTCCTCCATCAATACGGCCACCGGCATCATTCCTCAGAACCATAACAAATTCTTTAAAAAAAGCTACAGATACAATCCCAGGAGCTTCTGTGCTGCTAAAGCTGAACTAACCTGTCGCGGACTGTGTTCTCAGACTCCATCAGTTTGGTCTTCAGGTGTCTGATGGCCACTTCCTTCTGCTGTAGAGGGGTAAGATACTGCTCAGGGTTCGGGGGTCTGATGCCATGGTTGTCCCCGCAGGAGTGGAAGCGGCCCGGGTTCACTCTTCTGTTGGTGAAAGAGACCATTAGGTTGATTAAAAAGATAAAATAAAAAAGAGGCAAAGTTTACCCCTTTAGAACCAACGGTTTCCCCATCAGTTTCCAAGAAACGGCAGAAAAACCAATTTGGCGCTTAAAAAGGTAAAATCGCTCCCTGCAGACGGTAATTTGTCTGGCTGAGAGAGAGTGCTGTCAGGGCAGAAGCTCTCTGAAGCCTGGAATTACTGTCTGACACAGGATTACTGGCATGTAGACTAGAGGGAAAAAAACAACTAAAACGCTGGTTTATCTAAATACAAGCACAGTTGGCAAGGAAATCACCTTACTAGAAGAAAAAAAAACACCTTAATCTAGATGCTAATTGCATTTGCATTCAAATGCCCTTTGCATTTCCTGATCTGCGTTTCATCAATCTGTGTTTCATCATTGTCAAAGAGAACTGATAAAAGGATTCGTGATTCTCTACTACCCCCCCCCAGGATGAGTGGGTGGATTTGGACAATATGCAAAGCAGCATGTAAGCCCCTTCTTCCACTAGCACAATATCCTAGCAACCTGGGATACTCGAAGCCCTGCTTCCCTGCCAGAAATAGAAACAGCCCAGGAGAAGGTAGCATGCCAGAGGAAAAGATGTCACATGACTCTAAGAGAAGCCGACAGCACGGCGCCCTGAAGTGACAAGAGTGGAGGGTTATGATGCATTTATGGGGCGCTGTAAACATGAGATAAAGAGGGCAGATTCCGCTACTGCATAAAAACTCAAGGCTGTGGGTTGAAAGTTTGTGTCATTCATACTGCTGAGAGAGGATTTTCAGGGTGAGCCGTATGCAGGTCGGAGCTGCCAACAGACCTAAGAAGTAAACCTTACAAGTAATGCAGAGCCTGGAGCACCATGTCAGAAATCAATGGGCTTCACTTTGGAGCTTCAGGCTATTCAGTTCACTCATCAATTCTGGCATTTTTAAATATTTATGACCCCGTTCTCTCCTCCAAACCAAGGTGCGATCTCTGTAATCCTGTTAGAAATGGGATGCAGTCCGCAGGGTCACTGTCTGGTTACCATATTCAGACATTTGCTATATTAAATCCTCATTAATCCCAACCACAGCCAAATCATGGCCGATATAATCCCAGACGGCTGCAAGAGAGGAACTGATAAAAACAATCCGAGTTTAATCCAGCCACCCACTCACTCACTCACCCACTAACTCATCGTTATGCTGCACATGAACCACAGTCCAAATCTCTCCAAAAATCCACTTGTTTCAACTAGGGAAGGTTGGATTTGTAATGAATCCAAGTAGGAGAAATGTGGAAAGGTCAGACATGACCAGGATTCAACTCCAAAACCTCCCCCCCCCCACCATTGTTATTCTGCTTGACGTGAGAGCCGTGTTTGGTATACCTGGAGGTGGGGCTGGAGTTGCAGCTGCTGCTGTTGGTTGAGGAGGCGGCTCTGGGTGGAGTCTTGTAGGGAGCGTAGAGTTCTGCATTGCGGTTGGCTGTAGGGCTCCCGGGTGGTTTGAACACTGGGAGCGGTCTGGTGTGGGAGCCGCGACTTGATAAAAGAAAGCATTAGAGAATCAAAAAAATAAATAAGTCACTGACTTGTTAATGAAAAGGAAAGAGGAAGAAATGATTTTAAGTTAAGCTAGAAGTGTCTTATTCTAGCAGACCATACGGATGAACCTCATACCTGCGTGAAGGAGCTCTCTTTCCAGCTGAAATGGAGGCGAGGCCCTCCCTGGTCTTCAGGCTGCCTGTGCTGCTGGAGGAGCTGAAGTCGGCCTCACTACCTGCAGGGAGAACCATCAGTGTTTTAGCGACACTACATCACTTTGAAAAGGTGATGTCATACAACCTTCCTCTTTAAATTAAAAAAAAGTTGAATTCATAAGAAATAAAACACCCTTGCTCAATTCAACACACACACACACACACACACACACACACACACACACACACACACACACACACACACACACACACACACACACACACACACACACACACACACACACACACACACGGTTTTTCCTGCTGCAGCCTCACTTGGTCGGGTGTGACCGAGTGAGTATTTAAAAATGTATGAAGCAAAGGAAAAACAATGTGCTTCACTAAAAGAAGCACATTTGTTGGCGCCTGCTTGTGGTCTGATTCTACCACCCCTCAGTGGTTGCGGTTCAGAAAAGCTTTAGTCTTACTTTTAAGCCTCAACATTCAGCCCAACATGAACACAAACGTTCCTTTTCAATTTTTTATTTTTCTCCATCTAAGCACCGTCTACGTCTGTTAGGATCAAGTGCAGATTAAAGCAGGACTATCATGTTACAGTGTCTGTAAAGATGACTTCCATCATGTCTCCCTAATGGAAGGGACCAACTAGAACAGCCTGACACATTCTCAAGACAGCAGCTTTTGGATGGCCTACATCCCATAATATAACCTTTGAAGAGCGGGACATACAGGTAAACCCCTTCATGTTCATTACGAATACCATTTACGCTGCAGAATTAGCCGATAACATCCAGTCACTGTGTGTAACAGACGCTGTATGCAAGAGGCCTCGGCACAATGCAGAAGCCGAGAACATGTCCAGCTTAATTGTTTAAGCAGAGAAAAACTGCTCAGTAAATTTATTGTGATGAAATTATTAAAGAAGAAATTCAAAGTCGTACCTGAGCAGCATCCTTTACCATCAAACAAAACCATATTAGTGAATCCTGTGACGACTGTGACACGGAAAATATTTCGAAACCAATGTGATCCTCCGCCACCACTTTGTGAGTCAAACTGCTGCTCGGCGCACGTTCAACCAGTGAACTAACCTCCTGCTAATCAGCCTAATTGGCTAAGCTCCCAAACCTTCTCCTCAACCAATCAGCTGTCCTCCTCATCTTGACTCATGATCAAGCAGTTTTTTCTTCTTCTTCTTCTCTTTCCTCAAATTTAAAGTGGGGAGATTTGGGGATAACGGTTTCACTCCAGTTATTATTCTCCTTTTAGGCAAGCAGCTGCTTCCCGGCGACAAAAACTAAGTTATTGTAATTTGGTCTTTGGGGAAACACTGGCAAGCATATATATATATATATACATATATATATATATATATATATATACATATATATATATATATATATATATATATATATATATATATATATATATGTATATATATATATATATATGCAGTGTGCTGTGTATAAGTCAGTGCGTATGCAAGAATCAACACACCCAAATCAAATGATTTTCTTATTATAGGATCAGATCATGGTAGTGCAGGCCCAAGGTAAGGTTTAGAATGTTGTTGATACTCATTCTGCTTTTTCTGAAAAACCTAAATCATATTCATGCGTTTATCTTTCATCCGCGCATTCCCCTTTACCTCTGGCTTTCATGGCCGACCTCAGCTCCCTCTTGTGCCTCGGGGCGCTCCGTGGTTCGCCGCTCCACTCGGCCATCACCCTCACCTTCTTCACTTTGGTCTTGCGCTCGGGCAGCGTCGGCGAGCCGTGGGCACTCCGCTCTGAGCCTGACGGGGTTTTGGAGGGGGACACAGACTGACTAGTGGGGCAGCCGGTGTCATCTATTGTAGACAGGCACACAGACAGTAATAGCCGAGAACAGGCGGCGCGGGGCAGGCAGCGAACACAGGCAGTCAGAGCTCAAGGTTCAAGTCTGGCTGTTATCTGACAGATAGCAAGATCTGACAAATTTCACAACGGCTGCTCAGAAAGTTGTCAGTGTGCTTGTTGCGTGGTTGTTTTAACAGTGTACACACACACACACACACACACACACACATGCACATTTACCCAGGCATTTTCTGGAGTGTAGCCTTGTATGTCTTTAATTTCCTGTGTTTGTTAAAAAAAAAAAAAAACCTCACTATTTTAGTTTGAGGTCGTATTATCCAGCATGCAGGAAAGTATTTCAGTTAATTTACTCAGGAAATACATTTTAGGGAATAATCACAAAACGATCATCATATAAAACAGTTAAAATCCGCTCCACCTTGATCAGCTAACAACAACATGCTGCTCACATGTTTATGCACACATGATCAAATGGAAAACACTCTAAGTGCCCTTTGGCATTATGAGTACTTTTACTTGTAATACTTTAAAATCATTTGGCTGATGACACTTCTGTACTTTTACTATTTTACTGGAATATTTTCACACTGTGGCACTGATACTTTTACTCAAGTAAAGGACCTGAATACCTTTCATCACACATACAGTAAGGATTTCACGTTTTCCCAACCAACCGATACAATCTTGCACCTGCAAGCCTGTAAATTCAAAGTTCAAAGCATCTGGTGTCCTCAGACTGGAGCTGAACTTCTTACCAGAGCAAAAGCTGTTGGTGCTGATGGTCCTTTTGGAGTGGTCTGAGCTGATGTCACACTCCTTCCCCTCCTCCTCTGAAAACGGCGAATCAGACAGAGGCGAACCTTTGTCCTTTGGTCGGAAGGGATGGAGAACCAAACGTGGGATGCGGCTGCGGGGGCTTCCTTTCTCCGGCGACTTCTTTTCCTGTTCGAAGCAACATCTGTCAGAGCTGCAGGCAGGGCTGTAGCCACCCACCTTCACTCAGTGGACCTTCTTTTTCACGATGGCTTGTTTTCAAATTAATAAAAGACTGGATTTTGATTTATTGTTGGTTGTGTGCCTCATGATGACAGCTGTAAGGTCACGTTTTATTCATGGTTTTCTTTATTGCATCGCTTAAAAAAAAAGACACTTTTCTTTGGGAAAAAAACTCATTTCAACGTGCAGAAATCTGTCAACAGTGACTAGAAGTAATTGATAAGACATACCTCATATTCTTGGAACGGTCCCATTGTGCTTCACTCAGCGTTTTCCTCTGTCAAATGAAAAACGAGGAGAAATATCAGCAAAGTTATTTTTTCTGTGGTCTGTGTATGTGGCAGCGTTTCGACGTGGCGCTCAAACCCTTTACAAACAAGGGCCCTCTGTCTGAACTCTGTTACGCCACTAGACCCCTCACGCACACACACACACACACACACACACACACACACATCCTGCCTGGTACAGACGGCACAAGAAGCCCAGAGCCAGCCACGACCAACACACACTGAATTTATGGGAGAAATTCTACATGTCAACCCTAAAAATAAACAGCCAAGAACCTTTTAAAATCAGAATGTGTCAAGTCCTTTAACTGTCAAATGAAGACAAATACATTTAACAGCAAAAACAAACAAGAAGGTGTAAAAATGTGACATAACAACAAGTACGTAGCAACGCTAGTGGCTTAAGCACAGCTGTGCTTTGAGTGCTAACATGCTCACATGCTCGCAGTGATGACAATGCTAGCATGTTGACGTTTAGCAGGTCTTAGCTCGGCTTGTTAGCACGCCCGTACAGCTGAGGCTGCTTGGAATGTCATCGCCTTTGCACATATTTGGTTAGTTGTCGACATATTTCAATAATAAACAGAAATGTCAACCTTGCGGGGGAACTAGAGGAAAAGTCAGGGCTTCTCCAACTCATAGGATATATATCGTCTGTGGACCTTGAATGTTTGTACAAAATTGCAAGGCAATCCATCAAGTGTATGTTGTGATATAACCCTGAATGAAATGAAAACGTTGACCTGCTGGTAGCACTAGATGAAAGTTAATATGTCAAGTCATTCAGGTTTATCCTCAAGGGACCATGTGTGTCTGTACACAATTTCACAGCAATCCATCCAGTGGTTGTTGAGATATTTCACTCTGAATTACAAATGTCAACATGGTGGTGGTGCTGGAGGAAAAGCCTCTGGGGACCATGAATGTCTGTGCAAAATTGCTTTGCAATGCATCAACCAGCTGTTGGGATTTTCAGTCTGGACCAAAGTGGTGGGCCGACCAATAGATTTCCACAGAGCCATGATAGCGTGGCTAAAAACCGAATAAGAGATAAGACAAATGCAAATGTGGAGTTCAGAGTCGCCACAGATACAGCTATAAAGGCGAAAGATTGGTATTAATCGTTTCATATTCTTGCTTCTCGTCAAAGCCATCTTGGTTTCAGATGATCAAATGCAGCACAATGCTAGATGAAAGGTGTCCCATTTCAGTGCGCTGCACTAACTCTCCTTATCATCCTCCTGTGCCAAAACTGTGGGGCTGCCGGCCAAAAGCTACAAAGTGCCTCTATCATTGGGATATAATAGACGATGGAGCGATATAATAGGACATCCTCTTCGGAAAAAAAAAAAAGGGTCTCATGCAGAGACCAAAGTAGTGGTGAACTCTTGTCAAAACTTTTCGCAAATGCAAATTCAAACAAGGAAGAAACATATCTTATTGATGCTTTGAAGCTAAATAATGCAGAATTTCTCTCACGCTTGAATAAACTTTATACAATCACTTCACGTCCTCTCGCCTGTTGATTTCCTCTCAGCGTCGTTGCTTAAGGGGGTCAGTTGCGTAACAGCATCCATGTGTTTTTTTTTTTTTTTTTTGTTGCATTGGGGATGATGTAATTGACCCCGAGGCCTGTGTGCTGCTGCCGCGTCGGTGAACCCGAACACTTGCTTCATCCAGATGGTATACTTTTTATAAGATTTTGCCTCGATCATCTGGATTCCCCAAACAACCTCCTGCCGATAGCAGAATGATATCACCGCTTGACCTAATATAAGCCACGCACCCTGAATGAGCAGCCTAGACTCGTGCAAAATCCTCTTTCTTCAAACCACAGAGGATTGCAAAAATAGAGCAGAGGCTCCTGGGAATCAAACTCAAACCTCCTTTTTTTTTAATCAGACTCAAAAATAGATTTGCGTGCCGTGTGGCCAGCACCGCCTTGCCTAAATTTTCACTTTTATTTCCAGGCATCCACAGTATCACCATACCGAGGCATTGCACAGCTGCCTGACGCACTGGCACAGCAGAATCAGATTATAGGCACCAAACAGGGCAGAGCAACCACAGCCGTGCCCTAGCAACAGTCTTAGCAACCGAGGGCAAAGCGCTGCACGAAGGACTCCAGCTAGATGGGACCAATTACGTGTAAATCTGCAAAAGACTGTAGACTTTTGCTGCTCATCCTGAGACGCTGTCCTTCACTGAGAAAATATCTCGAGTGTGCCGAAGTGGTGTGGGGGTGTTCGCCATTCAGCCGTACTGTGTTTTTCTCACACCGAATGAACATTGTGTCCTTGAGCGAGCGTTTGTGAGCTCAGGAAAGAAAAGAAACTAGAGAATTAGAAATGAGATCGGAGGCAAATGAATGAACAGGTGCAGAAATAATTCAACAAACAGGGTGTGGTTGAGAGGAGAGAATGGCGTTTTTCTGTTTTAGGAAGTGATTTTTTTTTGTTATAAATTCATGCAACTAAGCACCCTTATGAAGGAAATGCAAAAGGCTTCATGCAGTGAAGCGTCAGAGATCAGACTGTGGCATCAATGAGCCAAATCATTCAAAAAGGAATCGCCTCATGTTATTTGTACTCATAATATGCTGAAAGTCACTCAATAGTGTCAGCTTGTGACATGAAACCCTGAGGTATTTGGATGCGGACGCCTGCCCATGCATCTGAGCTGTGGTGACATTTTGTGCCCGTCTCCCTTGTGTCTGGACTAGCCCACGTAAAGCAGGATCATGCACCCGGATCCTCTGCATGACTCCAGACAATGTTGATTGGCTACCCACTGGGCGACAGGCTAAGCATTATCTTAGTTGCAAACACAGGATTTTCAGCTCTCTTGAGCATGAAGAACTGCTCCAATCTACCTGATTAGGAAGTAGATGAACTGGGGTGAGGTAGACTTGGATACATGCATGTCGGTGGGATGCTGAGATCATGTGTACATGACTAGTAAACAAGACTTTAAGCCTCCGCTGAATCTATTTCCCGTGTCCAGATGGTCTGCTTTTAAAACAGCATGGCGTGGGCGTGAATGATAAATTCCCCTTAATCCATCCCAGTCTATGTGCTTTTTAATGTTGATAACGCACACGGACTAATGTGAAAGCTGTTTATTCCAATTTGACATTAACCCCATCACTCCATCTGTTAAGTTGTGTAATGTCAGTGTTGACGACGTTGGACGCACACTGTGTGATCTTAACTGAGCATCTATGTCCAAACGCAGGAAGCCTGTGCTCTGAAAATGGACATTTGTCATTCTTTTTCGGAGCTCATCAAGCCCTTAAACAGTCATCACTGCATGACATCAAGACTGAGTAATCACTTTGACTTTCAGTGATCATCCCAGGGAGCAGAAAGCATAGTGAAGCCAATGCCAACACTGATAAAATGGATTCCTGATAGTCCAAAATATGTTCATTAGGTTCATACATAAACAGCTGACTGTTATGATTACACCCTATGTCATCATTCTCTCTGTTTTCGCACCAAATGGTTCCACACAGGACCTTTACGGTGCTTAACCCTTTTAAAAACACTTGCAATTCTCACAATAAACTATATTCAACAAATAATATCACCCACCGAATTAGAACCTGCTCCATCCATTGAGAAGTCCCTCCCACATGTTTACATGTTTACATGTCCTCCCTTCTGTTTTCCACATCTCACTTCAAAGCCATTCTCATTATAAAGACTCAGGTTTCTGACTCCTGATATCCTCTGACAATGACAACATCTTCTCCCACACTGCCCTCAAATGGCTTGTGTTATATTCTATCATGACGTAGGCAGCGATTGGGGATTTTGGTTTTGTTTCATCTGACGCACCCACAGTTCCTGAGAATGTTTTTTTTTTTTTTTTTTTTTATGCCTCTAGAATAAAAGGCACGCGAATTATACATGTGAGTGTAACCAATGGAGGTGATGTAAACATCCAACTTCAGACCTCGCGTGTCCTCATTTCACCCAGAACCACCCAAAACACGGGTGACGGTAAGTGCGTACATGTGGGTGATTCGACAAAAGACTCGTTCCTGGACTTGTAAACAACCCCTCCTCTCCTCAGCCCACCTGCTCCCACCCTGTCAACAGTTTAATTTGAATGTGTCTATATATTTTAATTTTAACCCACCGGTAATGATGGATTGGTTAGAAATGATCTTTCGTGAAAGAATAATTAATGACATGCTTGCCTGGATGCGTGACGGTGGTTTCTTCGCAGAAGGATGCGCGTCGGTCGGTGAAGCACAAAAGGATCGTTCCGCTGCTTGTGCTGGTGCTCCGGTGGTGGCAGCCTCCGATCTGCTGTTTGTATGTTGGGTGGAGGAGAGAGAGAGAGAGAGAGAGAGAGAGAGAGAGAGAGAGAGAGAGAGAGAGCTGCGTGCGGAGAGAGGAGGACACACACGATTGGACAGGAAGCGAGACCACTGACAGTGCACGCGCGATATGACTATACCATCCCGAGGGTGTTACATAACGCGAGAGGCATTACTTAACCACTCACTCCCCTCCATCACATAGAGCCGGCTGCTGACGTATACTATGGCTATATGCAGTGACATGTTTGTTTGGCAATCTGGCATATGATCAACATGTAACTGACACACCTGATATAAATGTACATGCACATTTTACCACATGACACACGCCTCGATATATTGTTCATAAATACACGTTCTAATATGATATGAACATATCCTCATTTTAAATATTCAGAATATTTATCCGAGCGGCTCTGGCGTGGATTTGTGGATAGAATGTCTTAAATTCTTATGTTGCTGACTGAGTCACATTATGGGATGCCAGCTGTAAACACGTGACATAGAGGCCGAGCATGTGTGTTGAACACACGCAGGGGGTCTGTGTGTACAGAGACGGGCATGTGCGCGTGTTGACTTCCTCTCTGCGAGTTTGTGCTCTCCGTGGTGCTGAAATCAGGGAGGCGCTCGCGGTTCCTCTCCCAATTTATAGCCGTTTATATTCAGCGCCACCGGGAAGCAAATAGTGCCACGCATCTCTCTGAAGCGCAGCCGTCGGGCCACACGTTAGTGTCGTGTTTGCGGAGGTGTTCACCGTTGCGTCAGATTGGGTTCCGAAGAAGCGCTGGACACTGGTTGGTACTGGATCAAACGTTAGCATGTGACTTATGAGCTGCAGTTTGTCTTCTTATCACTGAGGCCCTCTGCTGGAACGAGATAATGTCACACAGTTAAACGCAACTAAATGGATTGACATAAAGACCGCCATCACTATGACCCGAATCATCGCAAACTCACAACTTTAAATCCATGCATATATTATTTGGTCTTAATGCAAATCAACTTAAATGTTTTATGATTTACCTTTCTTTGTTGATCTTTCACGTCATTGTGTCTTCTTTCAGTTGTTTAGGAGCAGACAAAATATTACGAACACGTGTAATATGGCAAGTGACTGCATGCGGTACAATATGAAGCTGTTTCATATGGTCCGGTTACTTTAAAGAGTCAGAGAAACAGAAATAGTTCACCAAACGCACTATGAGTTGGGAAATCACAAAAGTACAAATCTGTTGGTTGGTGGCACGCGCGTCTGGCCTTGATGATGCATTCAGGTAACATGGAGATAACATGTTCCTACTTGATATTTCTGTCATTGTCAGAACTGGTCATTGAACATAAGTTTGGGGGAATTACATGATCACCTTGAAATCAGTATAACAAATGATCAGACAAGCAATCAGATTTTCCCAGAGGACGTGAATGCAGCATTTGTCCTGGTTTCTTTCTGGTTCACATCGGGTTGTAATAAAAGACAATGTCCACTAGAGGTCACTAGTGTTATTTAAAACATGTTTGGTGCATTTGAGTGACTCAACATTTAGGCTAACATGTTGAGAGTTTACTGTGGTCACCTCTGAGTTACAATTAAAATGCACGAGACCTCTGCCCTTCCGTTAATTCTCTCCTCTTAAAATGCTATCCGCTCAACACAATAGCAATACTGACATTTCACCTGATTCGTTATATTAATCATATTATTCAGTATTCCTCAAATACATGCATTAAATCGAGTAGAAAACAAGGCATGTTTCTTTAAAAAAGCCGCTGCTTTATGATCACCTGGTGCACATTGCGTGTTTTCAGTCTATCTGTGCGTAAAATCTAATCTAATCTGATTTGACGTGTCCTTGGAAGCTTTCCGACTTTGTGATAAGGAGCACTTTAACTCTGTTCAAGTGTTTCTGAAAATTGTTTGGACCTGCATCTTTGGTAAACTTTATACACCTGCAGTAACGGAAGTATCTCTATGCTGCTCAGATGTGCTTTTAGCCTAAACCATTTGTCCAAAATAACTCTTTGAGGAAGGAGCAAAACAGTTTCATTTTATTGTTTACTAATAGACGTCACAATCTGAATTATTGTCATCCGAAATGAAAGGGAACCACAATTCTCTGAACGGTGTAGATGAGTTCAGCAATTGGCTGTTAAACCACCACCACCACCAACAAAAACGGACACTGTCGTGTCTGTGTCGGTCTGTTGGCTCGCGAGCGCGTCTGTTTGGAGGTCTGTGACATGAAATGGTTTGAGAAGCCCTGCACTGAGCGACCATGTGGGCGTGTTTCCCTCGGCCCAACAGTCTCCGCTCTTGTGTGGAGTCCAGAGCGCAAAACGCACTTCTTCTGGTGCGACCGGAGGGCGCAAAAGTAGCAGTTCTCCGACCCTGACGCGCACACCATCTCCGACTCCGGCGGCCCCACGAATCCAACTTTACTAAGCGGGAGTTTCTTAACATCTCCCGGTGACTCTTCCAGCCATGGACGCATCTCGACTCGTGACGCTATATCTGGGCCTGCTCCTTACTTTCCTTGGGAATATACCGTGTTTCCAGTCTGCTGCTATTATCTCTCCCTCTGCGCCGAGGAGAAACCGGGGAGCCCGGATCTCTCATCGGGACGGACAAAGGTCATCCAAGATCCTAAAAGACATCCTCGCGTCTACGCACCCTGTCGTGGGCCATCACAAAGAAGACCTAAAGGACGCTATTGTGCCGCATGAATACATGCTCTCCATATACAGGACATACTCGGCTGCAGAGAAGCTCGGACTAAACGCAAGCTTTTTCCGCTCCTCTAAATCTGCCAACACCATAACAAGTTTTGTGGACAGAGGAACAGGTTGGTTTCAGTCCGTTGCCAGCTCCATCAGCTCATTCTTGCATAATTCGGTGACACAGTTTTTCCTTAACATTCTGGTCTAATATTCTCTTGTATAGATGTTCATGAATTGTGGCTTACAACTACAGTCACGCATACTAAAGTACAGAAAAACAAGCTCGCAGCGGCAACTTTTACGCACGTTTTAGAGCAGGCAAATATAATGTGAAAGCGCACTTTTACGCGCACAAAACATCAATAAAACATACGAATAAGTGTTAATCAAAAGAAAGGTTGGGACGCTGCAGGATTACATGTTGTACATGAGCACTGTTGTGACTGTATTGGGATCAATTTACCGCACAGCCGCCGAAACACGTAACTTGTTCCAAGTATTTACTTATATTACACTTAAATTAACCTCTAGATAACACGACAGTAAAACACTAATTAAGGCGCTCTGTAAATGAAGGCAGTAAATCACTGTCAGTGGACACTGCAGCAACAACTGATCTGCTCCCTCCACGTGAATACAGAGGAATCTTTTTTTTTTTCACTTCAGTTGTTGTTTCATTTACAAACGCAGACAGTGAAAAAAAAAATCCCCAAAACATTTCAAATACTAACAGAGGCTAACATCCCCAAAAACCCATCAGTTGCCTTTATGCTGTCCGGTTTGGCCAACTCGTGCTGACAAAGGGAGTTGGGGGCCAAGGCAGAGCGGCTCGGTGTGAGAAGCAGGTGTTTGGGTCAGTTAACGTGTTGTAACCAAGTGATTTGACTCGGCCTGCGAGGACAAACACAATCTGATAAACACAAACACATCCAGCGCACACAAAGGGACATAAGCCGAGTTAATCTTTGCAGGAGAAATAAAAGCTATCTTTGTTTGCGTTCCCTCCGGTCTGGAACACTCCGAGACTGTGCGCTGCAAAAAATATCCATCATCACGACTTATTTAGTCCGGAGTCGGCTGCTTGAATCCACTTGTCATCTGCCTACATGGTGAGGTGCAACTGCAGACATATCCAGCGCGCAACTTATTTTTCAAGACAGTGAAATGTAATTTAGAACAGTTGATTAATAATATTTGATACATTTTGCTGAAAAAACCCCCAACAACCTATATTTTATATATGTGGTGTTCTCTCTCTCTCACTTGCTCGTTTTCACAGAAACGTTTAAAGACTGAATATAAAGCTAAAAGGCTCGTCCGTGGGGCCATTTCTTGCAGTGTGAACTGATCTGATAGGAAAAACGCCTCACTTTCTCCTGTGATTTTGATGTGATGTGTCACTGGCCCTGACCCCGAGCTGGACCCTCTGAGAGCTGCTTGGCATCGACCGGCTGATTGGAGTATTTGAACTCGGTGATCTAATTGAGTGTTCATGTCATAACATATCCAACACTGTCTATTCTTCCATAATGACCCAGCTCGGCCACGATGGGCACATCACCAAAAAAACGACGAGGGGCGAAAAATGAAAGAGCACTTCCTCCGCTGTGAAGTGTTTTTTTGTTTTTTTTACTGCGGAACCTCCCTTTGCGAGCGCCACTTTAATTACGGAAAATTATTTTTTTCTTCTCGTTCTTTCAGCTCAAGCGCCTTTGGTTTCTTGTGGGATTCCTCCCAGCATCCTCTGAGTGTTGTATTGCATGAACCTGCAGAATGGACCTCAGCTGGGAGCTCTCGTTAGTTCAACCGCCTCCATCAGGAATAGAAATGCACACGGGGGCAGCTTTTTGACGCGTAAAGTAACAGGTTTTGCGTCTTTTACGCATTATTCATGCGCGCAGAGACAGGTTTTACTGAGTGCACCTATGATCTACGGCCTCTTCGGCTCTCGCACTTTTGTAGGTAAATGGAATTTGCTTGTAAAACCAGGCAGGGTGTTTCCTGGAGGTCAGAAATGGCAAGATCAGAAAAGAATAACCCGAATTACAAAATTCGTTTTGGCACTTGGGGTAACTCATTAAAGCGCAGATGGTGCACCCCGGCCTCTCTCTCTCTCTCTCTCTCTCTCTCTCTCTCTCTCTCTCTCTCTCTCTCTAAACAGAGGCATAGATGACAAAAATATGTTTTGCATTGGATCAAATACAAGCAACAAGGTCAAACTAAAGTGCACAGGATGCCATTCTGACCAAGCAATAAAGTCCACCGCACTCTCTCCCTAATTATCCGCCGTCAAGCATCTTACGCGTAATGGAAAAAAAATGGCTTTTTACATAATAATGAAATTAAGAAAACTCTCTACATTTTTTTAACTGTCAACACGAATATCTCTCAATAATTCCAACAGTGTGTGCAGTCAGTCAGTCGGTCCGTGCAGGCGCGTTTTAAGGGGAATGTTGTCGTTGGCAGGATGAGATGAAATATAAGAGGGGAAGTGCTTTAATGAGGAAGTTGGGAATTCAGAACTGTTAATTATTTGGTGAACTTGCATTCGATTTGTTTGAGGTCTTATAACAAAAAAAAAAGAGTCCTAATGCAGACCATACGGGCAAAGTCACTGAAACGAGCACAAGGTTTCAATCTGATTTTACTGTTTCACTCGGCAGGGTTCACGGAGGGAAACTGACAACTAGATTCAAATATCTCTTAAGAGCAAGTTTTACTCATTTTATGACAGGGGTTCTGAGATTTAGGTTTGCCACTTTGATTTGTTTAAATGTCAGATAGAAATGGAGACAATCAATCGAGGCGACATGCTTTTATTTTACAAGAAAGAAAAGACCACACATCATTCATCTCAACAAGCAATTTAATTCCGCTTTTTAGGTTTAAATCCTTGTAGTTTTTGATGAGTGGAAAATGTGACGTTTAAAAGAGAGGATTTCATTTATCCCTTAATACACCTTTTAAGATTTTTTTTTAATTTTATGCAATTTTCTTGATACATTTCCTTGATACATTCTGCATTTACTTTATCAAAATCTCGGGAAAAAAAGGGAAAAACGCAGGAAACAAAAATGGTTTCACTCCTACTTGCCGAATTCTTTCCGTTTTACGCGAGAGAAAAAGATATAAACGGAAAATGATACAAAAAAAGAAGAACTTGTTATAGTTGATATTGGAGCAAAACCAAGAACATTTTAATTGCGTCTTTACTTTAATAAGCTACAGCTCTCTATGCACGACAACACATGTCAAACATAAATGATTCTGATCAAACATGCATTCCGTAAAAAAAACACTCGGACTTCTTAAATGCAGACATAGAGCGTGTTCTGCAAACGCTAACTCTTTTTCATGCATTGTCCCACAGTGTTATATTCCAGTCTCATTGATGGAATATTTGCAGACCTCCTCGGTCTCCAGCAGAGAATAATGCATTAATTGTGTATTGTTCAGTTGAGTGTACAGTATGTCGCCTTTGGTCCGTTGTGTCTGGCAGCACCCAAGGGGCCTACAAATCACTAGGCCCCTTGTTTTTTTTTTTCCTTTTTTCTTTCTTCGCCTTACGACGCTGCGAGAACACATTTGTGATATTCTGACTGCTTCTTGAGACCGTTTGAGACCGCAAAGAAGGGAAAAACTGTACTTCCACTCTGCCAAAGAGCTTGAAATTAGTAATCAATCTGTCATCAAGTGGAATGAAAGCAGAGCCGTTTGCATTAAAACATCCTGCCTTGATTAAAAGTGACGTGGCATTACATTTTACTCAGATGTTATTGGATTATTGTCACTGCAATATCAAAAAACGAATTCAGCCCTGGAATAACAGGTGGATAAAAAATGTATATATATATATATATATATATATATATATATATATATATATATATATATATATGAAGATCACAATACAATCTCAAGCAACAAATATGTATGGAATTAAATTAAGAAACCGTAAAGCAGGTTGAACTTAACCCTCACATATCCTTAAGTATTACAACATATTTTATTATCAAGATAATTTTGTTTGAATGGAGTCAAATCAAATCAAATTAGAGGGAAATACTGGATTTATAAGTATAATATAATCATGGATTTAGTCAGTTTTTTTTTATCAATAATTAACGTGTTTATTTTCCATTCATATCCAAATTGAGGACTTGTCAGCTGTAGTTTGTTTCAGGCAGGTTCAGGGTGGACATTTGAAAAACAAGAGGCAGAGAGAGAGAGAGCGAGAGAGAGAGAGAGAGAGAGAGAGAGAGAGAGAGAGAGAGAGAGAGAGAGAGAGAGAGAGAGAGAGAGCGAGAGAGCGAGAGATGCCTCTGTGGGAGAATGCGCCCCCCACCCCTCTGAACACTGTACACCCTAAGTGAATCTGACTGCAATTATTTTCTTCTTTTATCCTTGCAGACGATCTTTTGCACTCTCCTCTGCGAAGACAAAAGTATCTGTTTGATGTCTCAACCCTTTCAGACAAAGAGGAGCTGGTCGGGGCGGAATTAAGGATATTCAGGAGAGCGCCCGGGAATCTGCAGACTTCCCTGCAGACGACGGGCCTCTACGACATCCAGCTCTACCCCTGCCACTCGGACAGGCTGCTGGACTCCAGGTCTCTGGACCCGCTGGACTCCACCAAGGCCGGCTGGGAGGTTCTGGACGCGTGGGACATGTTCAAAGCGAACCAGCATCATTACCACCACCCTCACCATCATCATCACCACCAGCAACACTTTCAGCAGGGGAACCAGCTCTGCTTCCAGCTGCGCGTAACTCTCCGCAAATCAGACACCGAGGTGGACCTTAGACAGCTGGGGCTGGACAGGAGCGGCCGGTCCCAGCAGGAGAAGGCCATCCTGGTGGCCTACACGCGCTCCAAGAAGAGGGAGAACCTGTTCAACGAGATGAAGGAGAAGATCAAGTCGCGAAGGTCGGCCGGCGAGAAGGAGGAGGCGGCGAAGCCGGCGGCGGCGGCGGGAGAGGAGGGGGTGTCGCTGAGGGGGGTCAAGGGGGAGGGCCCCCGGCGGCGGCGGAGGACCGCGCTGAGCAGCCGTCACGGCAAGAGGCACGGGAAGAAGTCCAAATCCAGGTGCAGCAAAAAGGCGCTGCATGTGAATTTCAAGGAGCTGGGCTGGGACGACTGGATCATCGCGCCCCTGGATTACGAGGCGTACCACTGCGAGGGGGTGTGCGACTTCCCCCTGAGGTCGCACCTCGAGCCGACCAACCACGCCATCATACAGACGCTCATGAACTCCATGGACCCCAACAGCACCCCGCCCAGCTGCTGCGTCCCCACCAAACTCAGCCCCATCAGCATCCTGTACATAGACTCAGGCAATAACGTGGTGTACAAGCAGTACGAGGACATGGTGGTGGAGCAGTGCGGGTGCAGGTAGCGGTTCTTACGCATGAACAAAAAAAACAACAACAACAACACCAACAACTTTAAAAGACAGAAAAAAAAAAAATCAAAGATGAGTCTCGATGGGTCCCAGGTTGAAGATATAAAGCCCTCGCAGGTCTGAGATTCTTTGACGCGCCTCGTCTTTATTCAAAAGGGATGCACACAAAGGCGATACCTGCTATTTATTCAGACGAATACAGTCACAGTAATTCACACTCTCTGCCTTAACGTGTTACGCCTTCAGTCCCATCCACGCAACAAGTCGTCGCTCATCAAACAGGCTTTTGTTCCCCAGAGAGAGCGAGACCGTGTCCATGTGGCACGAGGGGGTGACTCTCTACGAGGCGAGATGATGGGGGCCCATTGAGTCCGACCGTGCACCTGTTCGTGCCGAGGCCAGAGGACAGCGGGCTTTTTGCCTGTCAGCGGCTTTTGTTGCAGCTCTGCCGCGTGATGCTGCCAGCACAGGCCGGACTCTTTTGGGTATGTGCATCCAGGCCGTAATTGCCACCGTCCAGCTGGAGTCATTACAGGCCAGAGCTAGTGCCCTGTTATCCAAATCAAGGGGGTGAATGTCTAATCTACCACACACACACACACACACACGCACACACACACACACACACACACACACACACACACACACACACACACACACACACACACTGGCCTGAGGAGAGGAGATAAGATGTGGTGGTAATGCCTTCAAGAGATTTTCTTTTTTTTTTTTTTGCCTTACTGGAGACCAGTTGAGAGGCGTCATGCGCCTTTGTGGACAGGAAGGACACAAAACCAGACTTGTGCCTGACTGGAGCCCTCTTGTAAAAAAAAAAAAAAAAAAAAAAAACAAGAAGAAGAAGAAGAAGAAGAAGAAGAAGAAAAAAGCACACATTACTGAGGCGAACTTTTTGCTCAAAAGTCTGCATCTTTACGAAATGCACTTCCGCAACTGACTGCGCCAAGGACACGTGGTCAGGGTCAGCGAGAGAGTTTGTCTTCTCTGATGACGAACATAAGAAAAAGAAGAAAAAAAAAAAAGACTCGCAAACGAGGCGATATTTAAATGCACATTAGCTTTGAATGCACTGCTGTTCATTACTTCTTTTTTTTTTGAGCTGTAAATATTTGTACAGTCGAAAACTTTACAAAGTGCAACGAATGAAGAAATGAGAAAAAGGCATTTCTTTGTAAATATACAAAATGCACTCAAATCGGTATAATTTCTATTCTATAATTATTTTATTATTTGTGATGTACAGAGTTCCATGATAATCATATATTTCTTACATTGATAAGAGTAATTTAAGGTGTATTCGATATTGTCTTTTTTTTTTGCAGAGGGTGGAAAATACCATTATTAATGTCTACCTCATAATTGCATATAGGATCTGAGTTTTGAGGTGCATTCAGTTAGAGTGTAAAGAGCTTTTACAATGATATATAAGATCATTTATATACATATATTACTGGATAATATTCCACACCATTACTGTACAAATAAAATTCAAAACAAAGTCTACCAGCCTGGTACTTCTGATGATTCATGCAACTCTTTTTTTGGCATTCATTTCATACATTCAAGTGTTTTGAGGATATTCTCACTTCCCCAGAAAGCACAAAAAAGAAGTATCATATTTCTTTATGAGGGAATAAGAGGCCAAGAAATACTTTTTTTTAATCAATGGATTTATAAATACGTTATGTAGGCCCAAATAACATTCAAAAAAGAATATTTTTTCTTCCTGGATGATTATGCTTGAATGGCACACAGAACTTAAAAACACATGCTTTTAAAATCATAGTGAACAGCCTTTCAAGAAAGAAAAAAAAAGACTATATTCTGTCAATTTAAGACCATTCCTCGTAGTTATAGAGACTTTCTAAACTTGAGGTTTTCAAAATCAACACCAGAATTCCCCAATAAGATGTGTTTAATGCGCATATGGTGCCTTCAGGTATGCAAGCTAATCTATCCTTCCCTTTTGTAAACAGTCTCTCATCATAGACAACAAATGTCATCATTCAGTGACTGGCTGGGTATGCGCCATATAAACATATGGTGGCCATCCAAGTAGAAAGAAATCCACTGACTGACTGTCATTGATATGGCAGCGAATGTACGAACCCCAGCTATTTCCCAATGAATTAGCCTGCCTGGGTCAAGTTTACTTAACACTTTAATGTTTCCCAATCTGTGGATGAAAAAAAAAAAAAAAAAGTTTGAAAGAAGGGATTGCTTCCATATCGTCTATCGACCTTGGCCTGGAAACAATTAGGAAATTGCTTTGAAATGGTATATGTTGTCCAGGCTCTTGTACAGTATCATGTCACTCCCCACATGTTTGCTAGGGGGAAACAGAGGATGCTAAGTGCACTCTTTAGCGGTCGCAGCAAATGACTGACACAACAACCATTCCCCTGAGTGTAACCAAATGGCCCTCCGGGCTATGTGTCTGGAGCACCATCGCCGGGGTGCTGCAGCGAGCCACGCTATCCCTGCTGCTCACAAGTGCACCATGGGAGATATACTGTGCACCACTGTAGCGGCTGATTCTAGATTAGAAACACTGTAATGTTGCACAGTGGAGTCTGCATTTCTAAGCAGCTTCATGTACGTCGTGGGATAAACCTTTTCCTTTTTTTGATTTATATTTATTTGACAAGTTCCCCCGGTCTGGTGGGCACTGGCCTGGAGGTGAGACCGAATGTTAAGGGAACAGTTAAATGGTGATGAAAGGGAAAGGAATGCTTTGTTTACCCGCTTCAATCCCTCACTCTCAAGTTAAATGTTCCTATAAAGTTCTTCATCACAACCGCCTTATTGTCCCTCCGCTCTACGCCGAGGCAGAGAGAGCAAAAGCAGAGAGTCGTGTTTATTTGAAACTCGGCCCTAATATATTAGTCTAAGCAGACCCGAAGTTGGCAAAGAGACGGGTCCTTTTCATCAGAAACACAAATAGTCCTGACACCCCACATCTGTGCATTGGAGGCTCCTATTTAGAGATCGGCGAGGCTGCATAAGTGAAGATCTACTAGGTGTTGCTCCGAGAGGAAGGTCCCGGGAGCCTCTCCAAGGTGTAAAAGAAGGCCTTGGCTCATACGGAGGCACGACTGATCCTCATACTTAACCGCTCCGTTATCAGTGATGTCCTCATCAGCGACAGGAAAGGCATAAATCGCGCTGAATCTTTCAGACGGGCGAGGACCTCGAAGCAAGCAGAAATTTGTCAAACCGGCATTAAAAGAGCATTAGAGAATTTATCGCGAGGATTTAGATCTTGTGCTTTGATTTGTTGAACGAATGCAATTTAAATGTAGAGAGGGGAAGAGAAAAGAGAAGCCTTGGACGCTGCCAAGGCCGGACTTTCAAACTGCTACTGATATAATCCAGCAAGAAGTTATTTATTTTTCTGTGACTGTTTCTCTCCTCGTAGGTTTTTTTTAATTTTTTTTTGCCTCTAGAGGGGTCCCTCCTTCTCTGGTTTCTTCTAGTTCCCACCGTTATGGTTTGCAGATACTGCAGTTCCCTCCATAATAAAGCTTGACACCTTTCCTCCGGCCAAGAACACGGGCCAATGCAAGGTGGTGCTTCTCTGCGCTAAACAGATGCAGAATTAAAACAAAAACCACCCTGACAGACGTGCGTGCCTACAGTACATTCACACGCAACATTAAGGAGCGTTCTCTCTTTCTGTATGCTTCTTTTTTTTTCCGCGTATGAGTGGACAGAAGGGCAGCAGCGTACACAGATGGACAGCTGAGTGGTGCAGGAGAGCAGCAGATGCCTGAAGTGACCCCTACTGCCGCCTTTCATTGAACCACTGGCTTCAACACAAAAGGCAGGGGCGGCCCCAAACATTAAATACACTTGCTTGTGCCTTGATGCCAGAGGTCACTGTCTTTTTTTTCTATTCTTCTGCGGTCAGATTTGAAAAAAAAAAAAAAAAAAAATCAAAGATGTGCCTCGTAGAATGTTTTTGAAAAGTACTTGTCGAACGAGAACCAAAACTGAAAAGACGTTTTAAGAGAGTGGCGGTTGGTTGCACTTGGCAGCTGCTGTTTAAGCAGAGACAGATAATAAAGGCCAAACACAGCAGCCATAGTGTAACAAAAGATCAGGGTGTTTCCTCTAACGGGGCATCTGCCCGTCTCTTCCTCTGTGGTCCCACAGAAAGCCATCCCTCCCTCCTGTCGGACCATACGGTAACAGGAAGAGAGCGGACACCTCCACTTCACCACAGATAACCTGCTAATTGCATTAAACTCACTCCCAAATGGCCGTTTGAAATGTGAGGATGAAGCCGTGTTGCTTTTTTTTCCCCCCATTGCATTAGAAACTTTAATGTGATTTTGTAATTGGGGGGGAAAAAAAATGCATTAAATGCATTTATGTACTTGGAAAACAGCAAAGACTCAAGTCAACTTGATAGATCTGCTTGGAATACCTGTCCAGAGAAGCCTGCTTTTGTTCTGTTTATTTTCTAAAGGAATGTCTGAGGGTGCCCTTTCACCCCTCCTCATCCATTTACTGCCCCTGGTCTATGTTACAGATGGTGACCCGGGTCCTCGCCATCCCTGATTAACAAGTACACCTTTAGATTCTCCTGCAAATCTCCGCAGAAAGGAAGCTCGTCTTTTTGTATATGCCCGCAGTTCATCTTTTTGTGTGTTTGTGTGAGGGTCTGAATGAGCTCGAGTCAAAAGTAAATTTACACAGTTAACTCTGACAATGCTCGTGTTTGGGAGCAAGGCGAGGACATGACCTCGCTGCCCATTCACATCCGCGGAGGCTTGTGGAGAAGAGAGGGAGGGTCGTTGACCAACAGGGGCCAGACAATGGCATTCACTGGTCTGAGCACTCGGACCGCGAGAAGGACAAATTAGGACTAAAGTGAATGCTTTGGCTCGCAGTGTCAAAGGGAAAAACTGAAATTGAATAGCAAAGCCGCTCCACGGTAGCTTGGGACGGCTCTAAAAGTGAGGAAAAAAACCCCAGAATCTCAAGAGTCAAAGGCACAATTCTCTCTCTCCTCAATCAATGCCCATTAACTTTTTCTCTTCAATATACAAAACATACCCAAATCTAAAGAGGGAGCTGGGTGGTAAAAAAAAAAACGAGGTTTCGGTTCTGTATTGTAAAGCGAGACATGTAGGCAAACAAACAAGGGTCAGGGGCAATGAGGCAGCAAGACAAGGATCTGACTTGGGAAGGAGGGATGGCGTTGGGGTGGAGGGCGGAGGGCGGAGGGTGGAGGGCGGCGGGGTGCAGGAGGACTTGATGGACAACTCCGCAGCTCGGCAGAGGCAGAGCTTTCACTTAAAAATGGTGCCTGGCCTATCTCAAAAGGTCAGAGCCCAGAACACTAACGCACTACATTAATCATGAGAGGCTGCGGCTTACCTGTCTAGCGTTTCAGCCGTGCCGTACAGTTAACCTCAATTATGCTTGATTACGAGGTGTGGAAGACGCAGGGCCCGGTGCAAAAGATCAGGCATCAATAATGCAATTTCAGATTAGATGTGCCCGTCTGTCAGTGTGCCGAATGGACGGAGTGGTTCAATGAGCCGGTAAAAGGGGGGGGGGGGTGCAATGGACCTCGCTCTGCGCCTCTTTCAATATCTTCACATTACGGTCCTGAGCTGGAATGAAGCGCCAACATATGCATACACACAGACATATGCATATGAGACACAAACACATACACCAAAGCATTGTGTGGTGTACCAAAGAGAGCTAACGGCTTCATGCTGTCCCAGCCCCCTTCTTGGTAATTGCCCCATTATGTGTTGGTGGTGGATGGAGCCATTACAGATGTTTTATGACGGGGGCCATTTTCGTTTTGTCTCCCCAATGAGGGACAGATTTATGGTGCAAGGCAGTCTTCCATTCAGGGGTAAAAAAAAAAAAAAAAAAACCTCACCACCGCATTCCCTAATACACAAACACACACCGAAAAACAGAAATGCACATAACTTCACTGCATTATTATCTTTTGCATGACTGTCACAACTGTGAGCCTGACCTGCCTTCACTTCAGCTCACCGCAGTGCCCACGGCTGTGAGTGAGGCTGTTGGCAGCAGCTTATGTGATGAATAAATGTTTGATGGCCCCCGCGGAACAAGGCACACTTCCAGGCCGGTCGTCAGTCTGTTACCCAAGGGGTTGGGGGGGGGGGGGGGGGGGGGGGGGGGTTGCTGGGGGAAGATCTTCTCGAAGAGTCCCTGGTCTGCGGGGGGGGGAAGCGGCTGGCCTCAAGTAAAACCGAGTCTGACACTTTCTCACCAAATGTTATCCTGCTGAAGGGAACCATCATAAAGGGCAAAGTAAACACCGGTTAGCTTTTCAGAATGAATCTCTTTTTCGCTGGCAGTAGAGTGTTTGAAGTGCTGAAGACTCTTTGGCTGTGCGGTTTCTTTCCAGAGGCTGTTTTGGTGTGGTTCCCCCGGAGTTCCCGCTTGGAAATCAAGTCTTAAGCTCAGTAGCTTTTGTGCCAAGAAAAATATCGGCCATAAATTGGTGCCTGAACAGGCAGTCTAATTACAGGGCTGCGGACTGAAAATGTATGCTCAACTCATGGCTACAATTATTAAGGTTAACAATAGGGACGCTGGGGTAGAGATCGCGAAAGCTTCAAAGAGCTCAATTTATTCTATGACTCGTGCAAATGGGATATAGGAGTAGGTCCCTGTCTGCGTCGGAAACAGTTTTCATTCGGTGCACGAACTGTGGAAAGCTGTCAGGAACAAGTCTTCGAACAAACAAGGTCAGCAGAGGAACAGTGATTATTAATGATTTACTGGAGGAGCACAAAGAGAGCTGGAGAGACTAGATAGCCCAGAGGACCCAGGGGTTTGTGACTGAAACACCGCCTCATCGTGTTACACACACCGGGCCACTGTGACACCTCTGACACCTCGCTCCTATCAGCCCTACCTGCCCAAGAATGATTGACTTTCTCATTGTGACGGTCACCTCGGACAAGTCGCCCCTTGTCTCGTGATTTGACTTTTTTGTAAAAAAAAACAAAAAACGACACCGTCGTGGCTCCAAAACTGCAAACTTCTGCCGCAGCTGTTTTGAGCCGCATCAGGAAAATGAAGGATGGACGGCCGACCATTGTTCCATGTTAGCTCCCGTCAACTCGCTTGAATGCCGCTCTTTATTCGCTGCAACGTAAATTCTCCCGCTCTGGCATGAGGAATGGAGTGAGGTTTGTTTGACCAGATGTAACTTTATCAGGGACTCTCTCTCTCTCTCTCTCTCTCTCTCTCTCTCTCTCTCTCTCTCTCTCTCTCCCCTGCTACTCTTGTCTCTCTCACATCTCTCAGCTCAGGCACAAAAAAAAAAAAGTGAGCTCACACACAATATTTCTGTTTGCCGTAGTCTGACCCCTTTGTGAACTGCGGCAAAGTGAAAGGCACTTTCAGCCGAGGGGAATCGGATGGCAGTAACCATATGCCTTTCAACTGATACAAAGGTGGGAAAGGGGGAGGCCAGGGGTGTGTGTGTGTGTGTGTGTGTGTGTGTGTTGGGTGGGGTGGGGGGAGTTGCATGCTAGGGTGAAAAGGAAAGTGCCGTGCTGCATCTTTTTGTGTTGGTAAAGTGGTGGCGGTTTAGGGTCGGGGGGGGGTTTGGGGTGAGAGAAGGGGGGCTGTTGTCTGGATGTGGTGCTGAACTCAAGGCAACGTCCGGCTGACTGACTGTTGAGATGGAGCCCTCTTATGGATGAGTGCAATGAGTAAACAGCATTCCTTTCTCTCTGTCTGACCCTCTCTGCCTCCTATTTTTGTCTCTCTCTCTCTCTCGTCTTTCTTATAGTCTGTCTATATTAGCAAAAGCACTTCGCCTCCCAGTTTGTATCTGCTGCCTGTTTTCCACTTCTTCATCTGACCTCTGACCAGCCTCCTGAATACAAAAAACAACAACTATGTACCTATTTCAGGTGCATTTGATGAAGAAATGTGTGCGATCGTCATGTGAATTAAAGTCAAATACAGTCTGCACCCTTTTCCAACAATACAGATGTTGTGTGCAGAAAACGCTGCTTGTATGAGTCTCCTATGAGTCGAAAAGTCAGTTAAGCTGAATGACTTGGGAGTAAGAGTCCACGTCGCATAAATATTTTGGTGAAAACATTTTGACAGGGATATTGATTTTTTTGGATTACACACATCCAATGCAAAAAAAACCACACACACACACACATGGGCTGCTATTTGAGATTCGCCCATGTGAATATCTGATGTCGTCTCCACTCAGAAGAAGTGACACGCTAAATCTTTCAGGAAAAGCTAGAGAGTCAGCAAAACAATGTTTACGTACAATTCCTGTGCTGATGCAGAAATCATACAGTATATAATACGCAGACTGCCTCCCCTTATGACATACAAGCGTACAGAATGTGCTCACATGCCTTTCCTATTTAGTTTGAGTAACTCAAAGACGTATAGATTACATTAAATCTAGATTACATCATGCTCTACAGAAGCAAGCATTTCATGATATGAGAATTAAGCTCAAATGCCTTATCAGTTTGAAATCTCAGCCGGTACAATGTTGAAACACACACACACACACACACACACATCTTCAAATGATTTGCTGCCTTATTACTATACAGTCGGTAATCTCTGTGAATGGTTCCAGTAGATATAGGGAGCCGGCGTGTTTAGTAGGAAAGGACAGACAGGAAGAAGGTTTGTTACAGAAGCGACATTAATCTATTCCTCTCCGCGCTCTTTGAAGAGCAGCAGCAGCTATGACAGGCTAAATGTTTCCAGAGATGTCACATTTCCACAAAATCTAAAAAGGCTCTCGCGAGCACTCATCCTTTCATGTTTGATTGTGTGTTGGAGATCCTATGATAAACAGACGAGGGTGGTGGTTGGAGGGGAAAAAGGGGGGTTGTGGCGGGGAGGGGGGGGGGGGGGGGGGGGGGGGGGGGGGGGAGGAGGTTGTGGGAGAGGGGCTGTGGATGGGAACGTGCACTCCGCTGCTCGGCCCGGCTTCGCCACCGGATCCAGATGCTTTTGCAAATTACCCCTTTTGTCTACTTCAGAGGGGTTCTGAAAAGTCTGAATTAAGATCCAGGGTTTCTCCTCAGACTTCTAGGATTGCAGGGTTATTGCACTGAATCCGATTAATCTGGGCCGAACTATTCCATCCACCCCTGTCACTCGTGCACTTATTGGCCCTAAAAGTGTGTATCCACCCTCAGACGGACATTGAACAGATGCGTGCAGGGCTGCTGCGAACCATTAAACACGTGAGATGTGGCTCATCAACGTCAAAAAAATTGGAGCACAACTGGGCAGAGCAGGTACATTTAACACCATATGTCCTCTGGAAGCCAGATACACGCTTCCTGTGAGATTTGGAAATGACTTTAAATGATAAAGTAGAAATGCTTGGTCATCAGGCTGAAATTTGTTGCACACACACACACACACACACACACACACACACACACACACACACACACTCTCTTCCTGTCTGCCTCCATCCCTCTCCTCCTCATTCCTCCTCAAGGCTTTGTGTCCCTGTTTTGTCGGTCCTGTCCCGTCGTCTTCTCCAGTGCTGCTCAAGTGTTTTGTGTCTCAACACTCTGTTAGAGAGAGTCATAAAATTCTTGTGGAGAAAACAGAGCACTTCCAGCTGAACTCCGGCGAAGAGGCGGTAAAGAGAATGTAAACCGAGGCAAAGAAACAAAACGGAAAAGGGAGGAAAGAAATATGTTCTCATAAAAATAAAATAATAAAAATACCAGAACAGTAGTGAAACATCTTTTCAGCATTTTTTAATAAAAACCTCTTAACAAGCGCATGCATTGATGGATACAGTTTCATGACAGAGTGCCATTCACTTGTGTATGACGGCATTCAAATTGGGCCAGTGCCTCCCCACAGGCTATAATCAATAGTTTATGAATGGAAACGCCAGATGCGTTCTGAGAGATGAATAGCATCTCTGAGCATCTCGTCTTGTTCTGTTCGCAAATCGGAAACATCGGCGCTCTCTGCATGGAACTTCGACCTCTGGGGACATGCCTCCGCCTCCCATTACATTTAGCATTTGTAGAAATAGCAGTCTGGCATGCACAGATAGAAAGAGCACAGATGCAAAGCATTTGCGCTCATAATCCTCCACCGCTGAGGGGAAGTTGGTGGCCGGTCTCCACGTGGTCCCGGGGATGGTGCGGTCACAGATCTCCTGGTGAGTTTAGTATGAGCCATTAGGAAGGGAAGGAGGAGGAGGAGGAGGAGGAGGAGGAGGAGGAGGAGGAGGAGGGCATTCCTGATTTCCAGCCAGGCTGATCGGCAAAAGCCCGCTGTGGGACAGGTGAGGACCTGTCCCACAGCGGCAATGCTCTCTGCAGCCAGCAGGGTGTCCCGTGACTGGCACGTCTCGTTAGCGCGGGGAGGAGGGGACGAGAGAGGGTGAAATTGAGAAAATTAGATTTAGAAAAAGCAGAGTTAGTTGTTCTTTTTGTTCTCAAGCCTGCAGCCTGTTTGCGTTGGTTTAAATCAGCAAAATTACTGAAGAACCATAACTCATCAATGAAAGCCACGTGAGAGCCATTCCTTCCCTCACTGCCCAGCTATCTGGGACATTAAAAGACTGTCTTCCGGCCTAAAACCTTAACCCATAATTCATGGCACATTGAACCCATAACGCACAGTGCTTCCTGTCTCTGGGTGGGATCACCGGTGGATCAGAATCCAGATTGTTGTGTTCTTGTACAGCTGGACATACCCCACAGAAACACTTTAGAAATAAGTGTTTTCTAAACCCTTGTGTTTTGTTGACATCGGCCTTTCTTCCTCATTGACTGGGGTCACGCAGGCCTCACTGATGTATTTGTAAAAATACTTCTTTTTTTTTCTGTCAAATGGGTTTTTTGTTTTTCTCTGACCTCGGTAAAACCCAGCATGGAGAAACGTATCGAAAAGGTCAAATGTTCCTTTGCAACAAATACAGAAATGAAGTTTGTCCAATAACATAAATCAAAGTAGTAGGTGGTGCTTTATAACAAATACTGTGAAAACCAATCACACACATACAGAATAGGATTCATTGTATGTTTCTTTGATTAACAGTTGAGGTCTCTAATGCCCCAAACAGAACTACATAATGCATCATGTCCTGTAGTGGACTTCTGAAACATTTAGTTGACAGTTCTTGTATAATTAGGAAAACTCATAAACCAGATTTTTTAAGCTGTTAAAGAGGACACGATTAAAATAAATTAGATCTGAAATAGTGTTAATATTAGATATACATGGAGGAGTTCGCTCCAAAAGCATATTTCTATTTTAGTTCTTTATTTTCAACACCTGCTTTTTTCCTAATTAGCGTCACTAAAAGGTTGGATTTGAACTTCTGAGTTCACCTGCATGTGTCTGGACTGTGGGAAACAAACCGGATCACCTGCAGGAAACCCACACAGACAACACATGCAGACTCCACGCAGAAAGCACCAGCAGTGACTATCAAACTGTCCCACTCCAAAAAAAAGAGTTCTCTCCCCTGCATAATGTAATGGTTTGTCCTTGTCTGAAGAAGAGAGTCCCCTGATAGCCATAATATACAGCCAGCCATGACTCTTTGGCTTGAGTTCCTGGACTCAAACTGAACTTGAGTGCATCTGTGCACAGTAAACTTTTCTGTTTTCTGTTTAGTCTGGCCACGACATTCAACTAAAACATTTTTAAACAAAAAATAAAAAATAGAAGAAGAAAAAAGCACTTCCCTTAGACTTTGGGAACCTCATCCAAAAAACCGTCCGACCGGTTGAGAGACGCGCGGAGTGAAAAAGCGGAGAAAGGCATTGCATCTGTTAATTTGTGTCAATAAATGCATGAATTTACAGACATGTCAATTTTATGAGCCTCTGGCCAGAGTGCCAACACTTTCCACTAACAGCGAGTTGGCCAAATAAAATGGCTCAACTGTTTATGATTGACTGCTCACAGGAACAACAGTTAAAGTTTGGCACTCTGCGTCTGCCTACCTGACGCAATTTTTTGTTTTTTTTATAGCGTATGTGTGCGTGTGTGTGCATATGTGTGTGTGCGTGTGTGTGCGTGTGCCCATTTAATACTTGTTTGAACATCTGCTCAGAGTGAGAGTAACATTCAGTTTTTTTACACACACACGCATTACAGATGGACAAGTTTCCACACATAATTCAGATTTCACTTCTCTTCTTAACTTATCAATAAAGCAAAAGGGCCCTGTGCCTGTAAAGAAAATTACATGAGCTATTTGAAATTGATAACATAGCACCGCCCCCCCCCCCCCCCAACACCTCCCTAGTCCCTCTGCAGAAATGAGCGGGACTGTTGCTGATTTATCACCCTTATATACTACTGTGTGTACTTAACTTGCCTTGGAAAACATGTGGATAGAAGTTACAGCTCCTTTCTTTCTTTTTTTTTTTTTTTACCTCCCTCTCTCACACAGACCACATTGTGCTCCTCACCAATCATATCGCGAGCTTCGCGATGTCATTTGAAGTGGGAACCCTTGTGGGAGGGCCTGATGTGAGGGTGGGAGGGAGTTAGCTCTTAGCCAGACACTAGGCTGAACAAATAAACCCGGAAACATTAAAAGGCCTTTTCCCCTTCACCTTTGAACTTGTGCATTAGATTGTGTAAACATACATCGAGACGTTTAGACACAGCTTGTCCTGACACTGTGCTACACACTCCCCGGGAACTGCAGGTCTAACCTCTGGTTTGTCTGTGTGGGAGTGCAAACGGTCAGGAATAAAAGCAAATAGCAAAGTATTTAGAGGATTAAGAGTGGGATATTCTCTTCTTTTTTTCCCACACCGACAGAGCAGTGATTCCCCACATTTTTGGCTTGTGCCGCCTTCCGACAAAGCATTTACTATTTGTTAACTTGTCATCGGTTGCATGTGGTTGTGACCGTTTCAACTGAAAAAAGAAAAAGCCTCAAAGATCAGTATCTTATGAGAAAAGGCAAAGATTAGCAGAAGGTCTTTGAAGAAGAAGCATTACTTTGTATATCAGAAATATATGTATTTTGTTTAACATTAGATGACTCTTGTCAAGCAAAATCTTCAAGGTGGGAACCGCTGCTATACTGCATTTTTGTCGACAATGCAAAGTATGAATGAATGCATATATGCTGCTAAATATGGACATCCTATAAATGTTGGTCTAAATTAAGTCTCAAAATCCTTATTTTTCATTTTAAACGACAATGTAGGAAACATATTTCAATCTGTGTCCACTAGAAATCATACCTTAAAACAAAAAGGTCCGTTTACATTTCTTGAAGCATAAAAAGGACAATGCACATTAGGGTTGTGGCACATAATGTGTTCAAATTACGTACTGGCCCCATGGAAACAATGCAAATTAAAAGTAAATGAAGATCCTTTGTCGTGGTGGATGCACACATTCCCAGGTTCAACAGAAATGAGTTTTAATCAAAGTCCTTGTATGGAGGAAGTCGGGGTGAACAGGTGGGTCAAACACAGGACTCTCACCCAGCAGTCAGATGTTTGTGTCCTGTGTGAAACCAAAACTCAACATTGAGCTGTTTTGGATACGTAGCCTACATAAGAAGCTATGTAACAGTCTTCCAACCCAAACCAACTTTTCTTCCCTAAAGCCAACCAAGTAGTTTTGTTACCTAAACTTAACGTTGAGTTGTATCCGTGGTGGTGGCACGTAATAAGAGGTTGTGGTCATTTCACGTATTTCTGTGAGATCACTTTGAATAATTTCTGTGCGCTAGCAGATTTTTTCACTTGTTCTTGTAATGTGACATTAATAAAGCTATAATCCTTTTCAGGATTTCAGTCCTGGTTGATCTGGTGACGTCAAGTGTGGTTTAAGACAACGGAAAACACTCGATGAGCAGCTATTGTGTTAGAAATAAGCGGTGGAACTATTTCCTATGCGGCAAACACATTCCTGTTGTGTTGATAACCAAGTTGGTCAATAATAATTGCAGTGACAACCTTATTTCATGCTTCCCATTGCATCATTTCCTGGGAATCCCTTGTGCGCAAATAATTAAATTCATGTAGAGCGGGAGAGGCGGACTCCACCTACATCAATGGAGACTACTTTATAGAGAGGTAGTTAAAGTTCATTACAGAATACAACTGTATTGTATGACTATTGCAAGAAAATGTTGACCATAAATAGCGTCAAAAAGTGGGTTTGATTTCATGATAATCTTTAGTATTTTAACCTAAAGGAGTAAATTTCAGAGAATTATGGAAAAAATTATGGAACTCAGAGATTATTTTGCAGTCTGGATACAGAAATACATATCCACATAGGTTGGGGTGTTAAATACAATTTGAGGACATCTTTTTGAGTTCCCTTTGGTCTTCGTTTAGGTTGGCGAATGAACGCCGGCATTTCAGCAGTGCCATATTCAAGTAGACAAGAGGATGAAGTTACCACGGTGTACTTTTGAAGAGCTACCTGGGTGGGCAGAGGAGAGGAGTTTGCAAATAGGCAGTCCGTACTCACACACTTACACACACGCTGGGCTAAAATAGGGGAAGGGGAAAAGAAGGGGAATGCAGATCTGAGGTAAGTGTTTCAGCTTTAGAATGCAAGTTCAGCTTGTGTCTATCACGTTTTTTTGTCCCCAAATAGGAAACGAGTCCTCATAACGTGGCTATGCAAACATAGTCCCCACAATGTCAGTAAAATAAAAAAAAGAGTACACACTAAGTAAACCCAAATGAAAGTATTTCTTGCCACTGTGGAGTAGTAGAGCTTAGCAAACTTTTCTTAACAACATGATTCCAAAGTAAAAAAAAAAAAAAAACGTCGTGCAATTACTAAAAGAAAAGATTTACTTTAAAATTTCAGTATCTGCACTAAAACCTCCAAAAGCTTATTTTCTCATTTGTTTGTTCCCGACAAATATTTGCGTCCCTCCTGCGATCCTACAGGATGTTTCTGTGTATGTGTGTGTTTGTGCCGCGTTGGTGTGTGTCATCGTGTTTGTGTGCATATGACCTGCATTATCCTGCTTTACTTTGGTTACAGAGTCCTCTAGCTTTTTAGACTCAGGAGCCCCGAGGCAGACAGCAGGGGTTCCATACTTAGTTTCCTGTAAAAAATACCTCAGCACTCCACATCCTAATTAATGTGAAGGGCATGCCCAAGATCCCTATAAAATCATACAAGACTATACCAATTTCCTGGTAGCTTGCTCGCTACATGTGCTTCTTGTTCCTCAGCATAAGAGTTTCCTTCCCTGCAAACCCCATGAAGATTTACACACCACCATCGCCACCACCATCAGCAGCCCTGCAACACACACACACACCTTTAATTCTTCTCTTTTCCAGCATTTTCCCCTCATTGTGATTTGTACTTTATAACATGACACAAAGAGAATAGTCTTTCTGTCACTTTTACTCTGAAGTAAAACATCAGAGCAACATGAGGAACACATGGCGTCTGCTGGTTGAATGAGGAGCTGGCTTAAATCATTTTGCTTGGAATGGTGTACAAAAGTGTTTTTGTTTTTGCATTTCTGTGTGTGTGTGTGTGTGTGTGTGTGTGTGTGTGTGTGTGTGCGTTTTTGAGAACGTGTGATCGTGTCGGTGACTTGGCGCTGAGGCATAGGAGGCCCAAAAATGATTGAAAAAATGATAAAGAAACACAGACTGATTGAATGCACGGCTGCACCCCAACACTCAGAAGCAGTAACAAAGCCCTCTGTCTGAAAAGTAACAGATCCCACTAAACACACACACACACACACCTACACACAAACACAGACGTGACCACTTACATAAAGCATGCATACTAACCTCTATACCACTGTTCCCAGGTTTTCTATATGCATATGTTATATGACTTTGAGTAAATAATCTTTTGTTCCATATGGCTGATCCAGTGCAATAATTATAATAATGAATTATAGTAATCTAATAATATTGGCCTTGTGTGCATTACAAGGAAACAATGGTCACCTGCAATAAGACATTTTACATTCATGTGTTAATTTCAGATTTTCACTAAACTTTAAAAAGCTGCATGAGATCATTAAATACATTTTTTTGTCCCTAAAGCCACGTTAGCACATATGAACTCAAACCATGAGATGCAACAGGACGAAAACGTAAAAGGCGTCCGACTTGCCCTTCCTCTAACGTTCACGAATGCGATGCAGTATCGCTAGGAAAGATGTCCTTATTTGACAATTCCACACCTCCCAATTTACAGTATGTCCAATGTCAACAATCAGTAGTTCATAATTTACTTCCTGTGGCGGGAGCTTGGGGTAAGGACAGACACGCATGCATGTTGGACGTTCAGGATTGGATGTAAAAAAGATTTTACTTATTGTGATCTGGGGTTTTTGCAGAATTGTCCAATTTCAATGTTCTTATCAAGGTTCTTGTCCGGGGAATGACAGCCCGTATTGAGTTTGTTTATGTTCCATCATTGAATGCAACCAACTATGTTGCTGTGATATAACTTTAAGCTAGTGGGAACGCCTGAAACCTTCAGGCCTGTCAGAGGTAAGAGAAAGCCTGCAACCCTGAATCTGTTGATGTTAAAGCGAGAGCAAACTGAAACCTGATACAATGTATTACGTCTGTAAAGTGTAATGTTACTGGACCTCAGTTTCCTCTTGATTGGGGTGGTGTTGATGAAGCAGGTACAGTCATTTCCACGCTCATTCTTAAAAACAAGTGTAGGATTTTGCTCTTGGAAGTCACATAAAAATCTTACCGTTGCAGCTTTAAATACAAAACATGACTTTAAATGGATGCCGGGATGTTTCCAGGTTCCTCATCAAGGATCGCCGTGGCGGTGATCAACATTCGCTCGTGTTTTTTTTTGGCTTTTATGGCGGCCCCGGATGAATCATCCCGGCTCACTGAAGTCCTTTACACAGACCAGGTTCCACTTCAAGGGAATGTGTGTGAGTCACTGCCGCTCATCGGGCGACTGTCTACGGCTCGCCTGCAGCTTCTCTCCCTGATCACTCCCCGGGGACCCATTCAATCAAACCCCCATATATTTTGTAATTAACTTTAACTGATGACTTTATGCAAAAAGTTGTGTTTTACTGTCTCCTTTAAATGCCATTTATCATCCTCAAGGTTTGGAGGTCTAAAAAGCGAGAACCTCCCCTCGGCTGAGCCAGTAAGGTCCGACTGAGCCTGTTCTGAGCCGTGACCCTGCTTCCCCCCCACCAGCCCTCTCTCTCTCTCTCTCTCTCTCTCTCTCTCTCTCTCGCTCCCTCTCTCCCTCTCTCTCTCTCTCTCTCTCTCTCTCTCTCTCTCTGGGTGTCTCATGACTGACCAAGACAGTTTTATTAGCCTCACCCGGCAGGAAAGGGGGAGCTTTTTTGCAGGGTCTTAGCAAATACGCTGGCAGTGGAGGAAACAACTGGCAGAAACAAGGAGATTTTCACTGAGAGATTGATGACGGAGCTGAGGGAGGATTGATAAGCAAACTGCTGGGTGGGGGTGAGGCAGTTGTAAGGTCAGGGGACAGGAGGAAACAGTGGCTTGAATGAATGAGAGGAAAAGGTGGAGATGCGCCCCATAAAGTTGTTTTCAGCATGGGAATTGTTTGTTTTCAACATCGTTAAAATCACACGTTAAAATCTAGACTTAGTGCTTTACCTTTTCAAATTGTGTTTGACGTGAGTGCATCACATGCTCCTCAGAATAATTATTCGTTTTGAAAAACACTTATCCACAATACTCCCCCCTCAAAAAAATAATAATTCTGCAAGCATTAGCAGGGACATGAAGGAGGAAATGTAATGTTCAGTGCGTGCCTGTTGTTTCCATACAAAATCAGAGCAGTCTTTACATGCCGGTGTCATTCTACATGAGCCAAACAATGACCGCCGCTGCCAAGCTGGCTGCTGATTTTTACCAGTTTGTCCACAGATGTCTGGGCAAGCGATGTGAGCTCTAGAATATAATCCTTTATCCTCTTTCCTTTACCAGGTCCTATAACACACACACACACACACACACACAAAAAAAACCCCGACCTGGGCCAGGCAGCATATGTAGTCGGAGCAGCGGCGAGTCTGTCAAAGGTTAGATGTTCCAGAGGCCTTTAATCAAGAAATGTTCTCAATTTCTTCCCTCCGTGTTCCTCTTCTTGACCTCTGGTCCTCTTGGTAAGGCTAGACGCGTACTGTAACACCCAAGACAACGCAACTCTTTAATCTTCTGCTCCTCATTAGAATTACTAATACGTCTGCAGCTGACGAAAGGTGTGTGACCGCCTGCATGTGTGTGTGTGTGTGTGTGTGTGTGTGTGTGTGTGTGTGTGTGTCTCCATTTGGCCGAGTAGGCAGGGAATACTTGAATAACAGCCTAATAAATATCAGGGGTAGGTTTATTGGTTTTGAAGCATATTTGCCGTTTGTTGGGAAACACTAAACCAAGGAAGGGTCCTGGCAAAGTGGCAGGGTGGTGCTCTTTTCTGGCTTACGGAGAACGCGGAGGAAATCTACTCTGACATTAACAGGCTGCTATAGGAAGTGTTTTTGGATTAAATTAGCATGGCATGAGAGGTTGGCCGGCCTGAGCCAAGGGTGAGGGCACAAGTGTGAACGAGGTCTGCATTAAGGGGTCCACGGGGGCAATTTTTTGCGCTGTTCATAGGTGAGGATGATACCAGAGCAGGGGATCGGATGGCAGGGGAAGTGTCGGCGCAGCTGCTGCAATCTCTGCAAGAGGTTTCATTGTGCCCCGGGCAGCGTGGTGCGTCACCAGTCACAGATGACAGAGCTGGAGGATGAATCATGGGATGGATGGACGCCGAGACTCGCCGTTTTTTTTTTTTTTTTTTTGAGATGCGGGGGAAACGCGGAGCGGTTTGGGGCGCGGTTGGGGTAGTGCTTGTTGTTCCTTTAAAGCCTCTTTGAGACTCTTAGGTTCTGGCATCACGTAGGTGTTCGCCCGACGGACGATGTGCGATCGGTGAGGGGGCACAGATTCCCTTCTGCCAACAGCAAACCCTGTGTGGGAAGGAAAAACACCAAACGTATGGGTGAATATATTCTACATGCTATTTATTATCTTCATTTATATACATTAAAATAATCTAGCATGTACCTTTAAAGAAGTTTTATTATTATTATGGTAGTAATATAAAAAAAAAATGCTATGCCATCCTAAATCATTTTTAGTTTCCGTCGTAGATCTAATACTTGATATGACATCATGATATATTTTGCATCTTTACTACAAACAGCAGGGTGCTTTGCCTGATGTCTTATTAACCAGAACACAAAGCTGGTTAGCGTTGAGTTGTGTCTCGGGTCTCACGTTGCTTTCAGGCGGCACACAGCCCCAGCAACCTTCACCAGCCTGTATGTCGCCCCTGGAGACAAAACCCAGGGAGACAAAGTCTGCAAAACACTCACTGCTGCTCGTCAAGCTCCTTGCTTTGAGTGCATGAGAATAACTGGAACACGACAGCGACAACACGGCAGAGTGACTCAAATGTGTGTAGGAACCTTTTCTTCATCAACTCGGATCTTCTCTCATCTGGACTATGGTGGCTGGACAGTTAGAGGACACTGTTTATAGAGAATTTAGTATGAAAATCAAGATGCTCTATTGTAATCCTACACTACTTTTGTATGTGGGTTTGCATGTTTTAGGCCCTTAACTATAAATCCAATACTTGCCGTACTTTCCAAATCCTTAATATTATTGCTGATAAGGCTTTTTAATTCCCTACTTTCAAGACAAAAACATAATTCCATTCACTTCAATTTGGTATATTTATCAAGTATAACCATAAACCTTGACATGACAGGTTGCCATCACAATAAACAATAATTTACATTTGCATGTACATTCATTTTAACATTTTTTCATTGTTTAAAGTTTAACCGGCTGCGTTCAGGTCTTACTCTTCAGCGGTTAATTCGACTACTTTCAGAGCTACAAATTGACGACTCGGCGTCCTACAAGACTTAAACTAAGCTTTCACACACTTTCCGCAACTGCACTTCAATTGATTTCAACTATTTTCAGCTCTAGCACTTCAATTCCTTTCACTTCTTGCAGTTCAACTGATACTTCAAACTATTGTTGCGCTTCAACTTTAAACGACGCCGCTTTTACGGCTCCAACTTGAACTGCAAATCACACAAACACGTTGACTTCCAAAGACATTTAAACCTTCTCAGTGTTAGTGCATTATCACTGTGTGGCAATACAGCTACAAGCAGTTCATTGACTCTATTTAACGATGCTTTCAAAAGTGCTGCCATCGCATAACTTTGAGATTTTGGCATAATTTGTCGTTTTTTCCAAAAATGGATGTTGTGTTGTGTTTTTGCATTAAAAAAAAGTTGCTCTTTTGCAGAAATAAAATGTCAATGTCGATTCCAAAAACCTGTAAAAATATTTCACTCCCCCTGTTTTTCCCCATTTCATGGACATTCCATACCCAGATGTTCGTACCTGCACAGTGCTGAGTCGCTCCTGTGACCAGGTGACTTCCTGACCTCCATAATTTATCGCTCTTTACTTCCTGCAACTTGGGGAGGAACTCTCATTTTTTCCCCTGGATTTTGAGAAGAAGGAGGGAAGTGAGTTTCAGCTCTTTGTCCTTGAAAGAGGGTCACAAAACCTGGAATGCTCAGGAAGGAAGTCACAGAAGCAAGGCTATCTGTACTCACCCCCTTCCTTTACTTCCCTCCTCCTTTGTTTCCCGCTCCTTCTCTTTCTGATAAAGGGGAGAAGGGATGATGGAGCAATGAATAAGTTGAGCCCTGGAGTGGGGGTCTGTGCATATAAGTGCACATGTGTGTGTGTGTGTGTGTGTGTGTGTGTGTGTGTGTGTGTGTGTGTGTGTGTGTGTGCGCATGTATGTTGTGGGAGGGTTAAGCGTTTCAGAGGCGGCGGTCTCCCCTCGCGGGCTGTCTCTCATCACACCGTTGACCCCCCAGGAAGCTTTAGATGTCCGTCTGGCTTCATAATTCTCTTATCGAGCTAATCTGGGAGATAAGGAAGGGGGAGTTGAAAGTGTAAACCCAGCACCAATGCCCTGGAATCCAGTTGCAGCGGGCTTATTCTTTACCTGCCTGCCTGGGAGACTTGTTAACTTTGTGTGTGCTGTGCCCATGTATGCATTGCACTGCACAGAGACTTCCAGAGCCTTTGTTTGTATGTGTGTGTCTATATGTGTGTGTGTGTGTGTGTGTGTGTGTGTGTGTGTGTGTGTGTGTACACCCCCCCCTTGTACTGATATGGTTGCCCCCCACATGCAGGTCTGTTGGAGTATGATTGATCTGGGCAGAGGTAGTGGTCACATCCTGAACTGGAGTTGATTTCCTCTACTCCCCAAATACAGACCTGGTGTTTATCATAGGCTCAGTGTCATGTTTGTATGTTTTCATAGATCAGCGCTGTTATGGGCGGCAGTAGGAGGGTAGAGGAGCTGGGACTCGGTCTGAGAGGAGGAAGCGGAAAGAAAAAAGAAAAAAGAGAGTCTGAAATCAGAGAGTGCTTTCCCTCGCTGTCTTTCCCTCTTTCAGACATAAATCTCCAGGCGGACGGAGCGGATGCAGCAGCTACTCAGGGAAAGTGCTAATTAATCGACTGAGGTCGAAAAGTTCTGGATCAAACCAGCAGATTTATAAAAGAGGCTGTCACTGGTGAACAAGCGGAGCTCGATTCCAATTGTTTTCTTTATTTGTTCTTTCTGTTACTTACAAAAATACATCAGGTCTCAACTGATTATTTTACTTTACCTTCCTCTTATTTGTCACTTACATACAAAAAAAAAAAATGCAATGTGGTTACTCTTGACACTAATGTGTGAAAAGAGGACCAGAAACATGGAAAATGATCTAAAAAAAACCTACTTAAATATATGGAAACATTTAGACAAACACAAGACTGTCACACAGGAGACAGCAGTTTGTGTCGCGTGCGAAAAGCAAAGCAAACGTTGCCTTAAATTGATTTACGTCTATGGCTTAGATAATGTAACAAACAATCATTTTAAGCCAATTAAATTTTTTCTACTAAACTGAACAAAATAGGGTTTTTTTTGTCGTTTCAATTTACGTTAACGACGTGTTAAAAAACGGTTCACAACTGCGAGCGCCATGCGGCAGGAAATATGTTTCCTTCAACATTTTGCAGGAGGTTGGCTTACTAAGAGTTTCCCTACCAAATAAAATGGTTTAGATCATGTGACCGCTCATCATTATTGACATGTTGCACCCTGTATTCCAACACTATAGTGAGTAATGTCATCTCATAACTAATGAAATACTGCCAATGACTATGAAAATAAGTGTCTTGTAAGTATAAATGGGCTTGTTGGGCAGACCAGTATTTATTACTCACAAAGAAAAACGTCATCAACATCGTCATATCAGCCACACGTTAAATAGGAGTGGTAACATCAAATGTACGGCGGTAGCATTTGAAGCGACAGGACGACAGTGACAGTAGTATTCATAATATAGCCGTGGTTCTTTTGCAATGACCCCGCTTCACCCGGTCCCAATGACTGCAGGCTGGACAATGTTTTCCTCTATACATGCTTCACACTCCTCCTGCCCTCTGTGTAATTTTGCCGGAGCAGTTTCCTGTGCTTCACCGTTCTGAATCACTGGCTGGCTTCTCCGCCAACAGCAGAATGACGTGTTTTTCAGTAATAGATGGCTTCTTTTTGGGGTAATTAATAATCAAAGGGTGCCCCGGGTTTACAGGGCTCTTAATAAAGTTGCATACTCCCATCATCCCAGGGGCAATATGAGTCATGCACTGAACACGTTTTTGGTTTGTATCGCTCTGTTAAATATTGGCTTAATATAATGCTGAACACCTTATGCTCTAATTTCTGTGGTGATTGAGGTGTAACTATGAACTTCTGTGTCAAAATATGAGGAAAAACACCTCCTGAAATCCTCTTATAGTCATGATTTACTGGTGACATCGTGAACTCTCCCGCTGCATCCGTCTGTCTCCTATGCCGTCTTCTTCCTCTGCAGTGTCCTCTGGCTGAGCTTTAGATTATAGAGCGAGCTGCCTGGAGCTTCTCAGGATATCACAGGAATTGAGTAATCGCATGGCATGACAAGATCCTGCCCTCTAATTATCCTCCACCAATGTTTGCTGCAGGAGTTTTTTTTTCTTCCCCCGTCTGTGTTTTCTTTCGATACATCTTCCCCCCCCCCCCCCCCCCTCTCTGCCGTGTTGTCACTGTCTTGTTCCTTTCATCTGTGTTCTCAGCTGATTGTGGGATGGTGTGAATTGGAGGGTAGAGCGCGCTCAATGACCAAATGCCACGCCATCACTTACACGTCAATCTCTTCTTCGTGTAATGACTCCTGAAGCCTTCAGCGACGTCCCTGCAGGCCAAACAGACTGGCTGTGCCTCATCTCCGACACTATTTAATCTCCGTGATTCATTTCTGACAAGTCAAAGCATAAGTACTCACCTTTTATCGTAGGTAAACGCTGCAAGGAAGCATTTTGTTGGGTCCCAAAAACACAGGACTTTCACCGGGCAGACCAGTGTGTCTCGTGTTAAAACCAAATGTCAATGTTGGCTCATTTAAAGACATACGTAATGTAGCCTTCGTAGGTGTGCTACTTAGGCTGGGTTACGTAAGGTACGGCCACTAAACAAGACGCCTTTTTTGATGAGTTGGGAGAGAGAAACCGTTGGTATGTGTTTGCAATAAATGCTTTGTGTATTTCAATTTCAATGGGCGTTGTCATTCTTTTCAATAAATACTGTACGTCGATGCTGTATAAGCTCTTTAATTAATAACTAAGTTGTGTATTTGTTGTATGGAGTGGATTTTTGGCCCAAAGGTAGAACTCGTACAGAGGTTTGTAAAAGTTAACAAGCAGCTTTATTTAAGAAATGTGTGGTGAGAGTTGATGCAGAGGGATTGCAGGGGAGCGTAGCAGAAAGAGAGAGAGAGCTGAGCTGTGAAGCAGACTGGTGAGGCACTGGGCGAGGCAGGCGGATAATGGAAAATACAAGATTATACAGAGTTCAGGCAAACACAAGGATTTAACTGACTGAAACCAGAGACCGGTCGCGGCGTTGGAACCACGCTGGCAAACGGAATTACCTGGCGAAGACTGGAGTTTGGTGTTACTGTGATGAGTGGATGGGTCACAGGTGTGCCGGTGGATTGGCTGCAGGAGTGAGACAAAGTGCCACGCCCAAACAAACACACACACACACACACACACACATGCAGAGAGTGAAAAAACAGGGGACCAAACTAGAAACACGAGGAATGGGTTAACAACAGAAAACGCTAAGTGAGAAAAAAACTGAAAAAATAGGAGGGAATGGAACATATTGAGCGTACAAAGAAGAACAAACTGTTATTTTACACTGTTTGACATTAAAAAGATATTTTGTGGTGCACTTGGGTACACTGCTATGAACTGTGTTTCAGATTGATATGCAATGTTTGTATACAGTCAAAACTGCAATGGACAGTATTTCAATGAAATGTGTGTCTGCGTTTGTAAATATTATAGTGTCATCTGCATACAAGTGGAGTGTTGAACGATTATTACAGTGCTGGGTTACTAAAGCTTGTGAAAAGGACATGACCATGACGAGAGCCTCCACTGATATTAAAATATTACACCATCAGCTGCAACAAATTGAATTTTTTTTTCTATATTTACCCTTTTGACTGGTAGTGCTATTTTTGGTTGTACATTGTAATGAGCCTACAGGGCCCTCTCTGTTTTAGTGGCTTCTTATCCTCTTGCCCACTGTTCGGTTCTGACCCTGTAATTTATTTCATTTGTATTTTTGTATAAAAGCTCTTTATTTATTACAAGTGACATAAGCTCTCTTTCTCCCCCTCTTTGATGCTGTGGAAAGTATCACCTGGAACCCGAATGCCTCATAAATGTTATGTTTGCATTTATCTCTCACCATCTTTGGAACAATGTATTGTTCCCATGCCAGGAAACGTAAAACCCCATCCAAGTGCATTACCTGTGGCAGGGCGTTATTTTTACTCTACAATGCACTGTAGCAATCTAATGAATTCATGTTGAATACCCAAAATGCTTATTAAGGATGCTTTTCCCCCCCAATACTCACTTAATCAGGAATAACGTGATTCACGTCAGCCATATGTTTCTCATGAAGTTGAATCTTGAGGAATGTGGACTTTGCTGAGTTCTGCTATGATTTGTGAGGTGTGTGTGGTGGAAGGACAACACGGGGATGGGATCCTGCAGGGGGATTTTCCCCTCTGCACAACCACGATGCTCCCGACTTGTTTACCTACAGCAGGCCCCTCCCTCCCTTTTGTTCATAGTTTTGCACCCACTTGCTTAGCCATGTGTTTTAAATGTAGCGTGTGTCTATTTCCGTGTTTGTGCACGAGCACGCATGCATGCAGTATTTGCTCTTGGCAGCTACAATGTATATGGCCAAATATCTACACGTTTCCCAGGCTTTCAGGCCAAGCCTAGTCCCCACAGTGCGACCCCTGACACATGGGTCCCAGCCCATTTTGAGCTCATATAGGATGAGGCAATGCAGGACCTGGGGAGGTTAGCAGTGCGCAGACACTAGTCGGAGAGAGGACAGGCTCCCCTCTTTCTCTCTGTCTCACACCACTCTCTCTTCCTTTCTCTGTCTTTCGTAGACAGACGGCGGGAAAACGTGTTGCCTCGCTGACAGAGTTAGTTGGATTGGGAGCCTGTCCTCCTCTTCCATCTCTCCCAGATGGTCAACACTTTGGACCACACAGAGCGAGAGTGAGAGAGTGAGTGGTGGTGATGATGAGACCTTGCCTGCTTGCCACACGCCTCGGTCGAAATCCAAGTCAGAGCCTGGACTTCAGCAGACCTCTGAGCTGCAGGGACGTCTCTGTTAAAGTCTCTCTGATGCTAATGGCTTCCCCAGCTCCACAGCTGAGTCTGGGACACGGCTGAACTGGGACAGAGCATCCAGGGTAAAATAGCAGCGGAATTAAAGCATTTAATATGTTTGCCCCCTGGTAATAATGTTTTTTCATGTAATTAAAGTTTTCCTTTTCACGACTTTTCGTTTTAGTAACAGCCACTGGAAAAACAAAAGCCAAAAGGACGAATAAAAAAAGAAGAGTGTCACTTAGAGATGCTGTTGTTTACAGACTGTTTGCCCTTAATGGCACATAAACTTCAGTATGTCCATGCATGTCCATGCATTACAAGTGAGTGACTCATATAAGCTGATGTAAAAACACCTGGACACTTAAACGCTTCTATAAAGAAGGAATGCAGACCAAATATTTGCTTTATTTCTCATATAGTTTTTCTGGTTGTCTTGATTCCTTAATTAATATCCGGATTATGGATACGACCGGACTGTTTGACAATTAGCCAACTTTGCCAAGCTTATAAAAAGTTTTCATCGGACGATGGCTGATGGATTCCGAGTCTACATTAAGAGTCTACACTCAGACTACAAATGAAAACTGAGCACTTCCAATGTGTTTGGCATAATAGTTGGCAACGGAAGTACAGCGGAGTGGAATATCTTGTCAAGCTATGTAAGGGCATTAATCACCAAAGATAGTAAATGCAAACTAATGAATTGGACTTTCCAGATCCGTATGCTGTTAGTGAGAAGGTAGAACATTAGCAAGTGTAGTGCCAGATATATACATGTTTACATGTATTTGGAAGATGCTTCCAACTACGTTATCTGTGGTCATGCACAGAACGTCAAATACCATGAGTTTTTAGTTTATTCAGTTTTAAAATGGGCATTACAAACGCAAGCATTTTTTATCATTCCAGTGGTAGTGTGTTTCAGTTTAACGAGTGACCGTGTTAACTGGTGACTCTCAGTCTCTTGACACCTGTTGAAAACACCAACAACAGAACATGTAGGTGTCCTTGTAGAAGCCTCCAATCAATTTTGAATACAGACTCATCCGTGTTCTTTATCTATGCCAACCGTTTACGTCAGTCACTACAAGCAACCACGGACTCATTCGGCTGAAAGTCACCTGTTAACGCGCTCATTTGTTAAACTGAAACACCTGATTCTCTGAAACAGTTGTGATCCTGTTGGAATTCTTTAGAACTTGAGTCTGTTGTTAAAATATGTATTGTGACAATCAAACATGCAACAACCAGACAGTTTTGATTTCATGTTTATTAAAGCTGACTCGCCTGAATGGCTGGGGCAAAACTCGACTTCTTGTTGTCAATATTTTCGACGATGTCGGCTGTATACTACAGCCTATTTCTTACCTTGGGCATGCCGGGTCCAGATCAGGCTCTTAGATCTTTGTGCTTTTGTTTGTCCACATACAACACAGGCAGCACAGGGTGGACACTGCCTTTAGTTTGGGTCCAGCTCTTTGACTGAAGCCAGAGCTCAACCCTGTTCCCTGTAGGTAAAGAGCAGAGGGAGGGATAGACACGTGTGTGTGTGTGTGTGTGTGTGTGTGTGTGTGTGTGTGTGTGTGTGTACTTCTAGCCTCACGTAGGATCCCACAGACCCCACCCTTTGACTAAAATGCCACAATTAGTGCAAGTGCAGCCTGGATCATATCACACGGTGCGTTTGTAATTGTTTCAGAGTAAAACAAGCTCAGTTTGTAAAGCGCTCCGTCAGGAGCGGCCGTACAGAGAGGCTTTATTTATTCCTCAGCGGTCTAGTAGAAATCCTTGACCCTGCACATGATTCTACGTCTCTGTTCATTACACCAGGAGATAAATACCGCCACTCTAATTGTAAAGGAGAATTCCTTTTGTATTTTGTAATATCTCCTACCATAGAGGAGGATCATTGCAGGGCTCAGAGTGGTAAGGTGCTCTGGCTGGATTGTGTCCAACAGCCTATGAGATCTCATGGCCTTACCTTCCAGAGCTCTGTACATCTGTCCTGTCCCCCCCCCCAAAACCATATTATATGCTCCTCATTGACCCAAGAGGATCAGGGATCTGCTCTTAATCACACGTCCCTCTTTATAAGCTCCCTGTCTTATTAAAGCACCTCATTGCTGTATTTAGGGGCTATAAATCACATTTTGTAATATAGGTGGATAGAGGGACCGTTGGCTAGGAGAGCAGTGGTGTGTATGTCTTGATATGAAGCCGTCTCAATTTCACCCCAGGGGACCCCCAAGGCAGCAGACTGAGACACACACACACACACGCACACACACACACACACACACACACACACACTTACACACATAAATATGTGTCACCAGGGGCTGAAAGAAGCCAATTCTCTGATCAAAGAGTTGCTGCCACGGGGAATTGAGTTTGTTTTACTGTATCGTCATTTGTAAAGTAGATCACGATGAGGCCAGTGTGTGTGTTTGTGTGTGCGTCTGTACATAGAAGCTCTCATTCTGCGCATTTCTAGGTTTTAACATCAGTTGAATAATTACACGCTCATCTGTGAGCACAAGTTGAGCGAAAGTCCATGACCTTTAGGCTTATGCAACCCTGTAAAACACTCACACTGGACAAATATGAGACCAGTAAAACCAACATCCCTTCGTCATCATCCTGTTGATAAAGGCAACCTGATATAATGACCATCCTCCTGTAAAGGCTAATGTAGAATCACCATGACAATGTTGTATCGCCACAAACACTCCAAGTGTTTGATTCTGACCCCTGAGACCATGATTTGCATCCCGATGTGCAATCACATTGATTTCATGGTCCCCAGAGGATGACTTTTGGCATTCCCTGACTTTCCCCCTATTGCCACCAGTAGGTTCATGTTTTCACTTATCCAGTAAAATATCTTGACATCTTTTGAAAAATTTGATACAGACATTCCTGGTTGCCCAGCGGATTAATCCGCAGCGTGTTAGCATGATGACGTTAGCATTTAGTCGCTACCGAGTGTAGCCACACAGCACCACTAGCGCAGCTGCATGACCAGGATCTTCTCCTAACTTTCACAAACTGCAGCCTGGATTTCAGGTGAATTGTAAGGGACTTTTGTTTAGAGCATATATTATATTACACTCTCCATATTTAATTAAATCATGTACTTAGTCGCTTTCTCTCGCATTTTTCCCAAATTGTTATTGCTATCAAATAAACAAATACATACCTATAAACGTGCCTTGCTTTTTTATTCTAAGGCTGAGCCAGACAATAACTAATTATCTATTAAATATAGATTTTTCAATATTGGTACAAAATAGCACCAACAATGCACATAGCCTGTCACAAACCCACACCAGTCCAATAGTTTCAGTGCACTTGTTGTGAACCTGTTATGCATTATGGCAGGTAAGGAGCAGACAGGAAGGGTTTGAGGGAGAGAGACTGCTGTAAATGTGGGATCGTTGGCGTATGGTTAGCCTACTTTTCAATGTTATTACTCAGAGGGACGGTTCTCTTCCCACTGTGGTGATCCAGCCTCCTCTCTGTTTGCTTAGCCGAGTGGTTCCATATGGAAGAACACATCAGTGCAGCATCTGGCACCGCAGAGAGAGGAGACAAACAGGTCTGAAGCGGGACACGTGTGTTCACAGCAACTACCCACTACTGTATACAAGTCCTCATGTCAGCTGTAAGACCTGGAACGGTTCTGTGTCAGAGTGATGCTTTACTTACATTTTCCGTACGTCGAAGACTTTTTCAGCTTCAAGCACAAAACAATATACAAAAGGGCCACGCTGTTGTGCACGGTCGGCCGAATGCTGAGCTATTGCCTGGTATCATTCTGGAAAGGCTCTGCAGGTTTTAAGTGCACTTATTAACACTTCCCTCGACAGGGAATGTTCCCTGAAGTAAGGAAATGCTGTTTTATTAACCTCCTTATAGTACACATAAACACACACACACACACACCAGAAGGCAAAGGGCTCTCTGGAGAAAAAACACATTTAAACAATTATCAGGCTACCGTAAGTCCATGGCGCATAAAGACGCATCCTAAATTGCAGTGCTTAAACTGCCCAGGAAAATGTGTCGATTCCCGAAGGAGGGAACATGTTGAGCATGACATAAACAACAGCCTCAAGCTCTTCATGCGGTGCAGTGTGAATGGAAAGTAGTTACTCATTGAAGCGGGTGTTGTTTGACGAAATCAAGGTAAGAAGCGCCTCTCGTTGTTAGTTTGTGACATGTGATCTCTCGCATGCTGCTCATCGCATTTTAAGAAAACCGGATTGATGTATCTCACGTTAACAATGTATTTTGAGAATTTCCCGAAGAGAATCGTGGCAAATGTCTCAAAGACGTGTTACTGATTGTCTCAGCGGGACACTACGGTTACGTTAACCATTACCTCGTTTAATGTTAACATCTCTGTTTGTGCTGGAGATGCTCCCTGGCTGAGTACAATAGGTAAAGACACAGTTAGCAATATGTGGACACAGTGTGACATACTGTACTTCAGTGGTGAAAGAAGTACTCAGATACTTCACTCAAGTAACCACAATGTACAATACAGGTAAAAGCTCCGCATTCGAAAATTCCAATAAACAGAAGTTTATAAAAAAGTCCTACATTCAAAATTGTACTTATAAGTAAAGCAAAAAAGGCAGATGTATTGTTAGCAGTGCACTCAAAAATAAGAACAGTCCTAGTGAGAGTCATATTATATATCATATTGTTGGATCATTAATAATGTTTAAGGGACATTCTACCGTTGTAGTTGGTCAAAGTGGATCTCATTTTTAACTACTTTATATATACTGGTATTTAAAACATGAATTATCACTCATAACTCAAGTTATTAAATACAGTGTGTACGTAGTGGACAGTATTCCCCTTGAAAAATGTACTAGAGTTGGAATATTAGGTAGTTTATAGCAGTAACACTCCAGTACAATGAAGGCCAGTACTTGCGTAAATGTACTATGTTGCATTCCACCACTCCAGACATTAAAAAAAAAAGTAAATAGTTTGAATTTTTGACTGGAACAATAGCATCATATGTTTACTTTCAGTGTGGCTCGGAGCTGTCATCACGGATATGTCCGATGTGTTTGTGCAGCCCAACACAGCGAGGAGGATTATTACCAACAGTAGAACTCTCATCCTTCAACATCCAAACATTCCTCGTCCCGTGGAGAGACGGCTTTGGGTGTTGGAGAGGAAGTTAAACAATGACTCACTTTACTGACAGACAAGAGCAAATCGATATCACATGTCAGGGAAAGTCTTCTCAGAAGCCTTCACCTGGATGGTTTCTCCTTATGTTAGAACACTTCTGAGAAATGAAATCGCCTCTAATTACATTGACACAGATGACATTGTAGCAGCTATTGTTAGCTTTTAAACAGGGTCCTCTTCGCCCCCTCTCTTAGGTCCCCTTTCCTCGCCTCATGTGGGCCACAGCTCCTCACCAGGGGGGAAGATGGGTTTTTTTTTTTGGGGGGGGGGGGGGTTTAGATGTTGTTAACCCTTGTTTCACACCAGCTGCTCAATACGGGAGGGTCACAGTTCAGCCTGTTGCAAACTTAATATACCTCAGGTGTTCTTCACTTCTACACCCCTTTAACATGGACATGCACTGGCCTTACTTACATGTTTCCGAGTCGGGACATAGAGGGGTCACTCAAAACAGGGAGTTACTGTTGGAAGAAATGCTGCACAGTTCGTCAAAAATCCATATTGTGCATTTTATTCCTCTTACAAAATACCACGAGTCTTTCCTGAAGTAGACCTCTCTGACTGCGTGGCACAGTAAATCCGTCACAGTCGCTGGAGTATCCTTCATTTAACTGTGTTATGATACCGTCAACTTACTGTAACTAATTTTATTGAGGGTAAATGTCTCAGCGCCGCCACAGACATCCGCACAGTGGATGGTAAACAAGCTTTCGTCGCGTGGATCAAGTTGTTCAATCAAAGTGCTCCTGTGCATAGCTCACGCTTTAAGCCGGCTCTGCCTCGCCGCCATGCTGCAAACGAAGGAACTTCTCCTTGGCTCAAAACGGGTTTTTTTTCTGTCGCTCAGAGAAAAGTAGAACGTTTCTGCTTTTATTAGCGTCAAAACCGCTTCAAGAAAACACACTACCCCTGCATCTATAACCTCCACAACTGTGGTGACGGAGCAGGAGGGAGTCCCTCGGCTAAGCCAGGCTGGTCTGGGAGGAGAGCGTACGATCATTGACCCCGGAGATACGGCCACCATTATCTCACCTCTAATTGTTGATTGATCTAAGTGGCCCAGGACAGGCGGGTTCCACAAGCTTCTTTTTTTTTTTCCCATGCAGATTAAACCGTACTGCTTAAAGTTGTTTCAAACAACATGGTTGCCAGAGGGTCAGAGGGCAACTGCATACTAGCGGCTAATGGTAGCAAATAACGTCAATCACGCCAAATGAGCTCGCTCCTGCTTCTGACTGGAATTTGAGGAATGAGCTCACTGGGTGAAGGCTACTCTCAGGGACGAGAGCGAAACCTTTTTATCTCGGAGCTTTGATATCTCTCTTTCGCCGTGTGTTTGCTAGAAATAAATGCCCCACACGTGATCTCCATTTCTCACTTGTTTTACCCCCGTGTGCAAAAAGCAGACAAAGATGTGAGGTGAGTCACGTTGTCAGAGACCAGACTGTCTTTCATTAATGGCTTCAAACTGAGCGGAGTTAGCGGATGACGAATCGCACGTCATATAATGGCTGTGCTTCACACACACGAGAGCTTTATTCTCACCTGCGATGTCCTGTTTGTCCCCTCGGAGAATGTACACATGCGTCTGGCGCAGCTCATCAAACACTTCAGCTGGGAGAATAATCCTTGTAGCTCAACAGTTTGCTTCCACGCTGTTCTCAGCCAAGCTGGCAGCGCGGCCCCACGCCATGAACAAAAATGTTCCAAGCACCGACATTCGTGTTTCCCTCAGGATGAATTGTATAACATTTTCATCAGGTTAACCGTTCGTAATTATTAGCCTTTTAAGCCCTAAGCCTATTTGTAGGTCTCTACTCGAACATTGCATACCCATAGTAAAGAGAGCGTATTTCGTCTAACTACAAGGTGTATTTTAATAGTTTTGGTGTTTTAATAAAACACTTGTGAGATTTGTTCAGATTTGTAAATATCAGTATATACGTTACTGGTTAAGAGTAAATTAAGATGGAACACAGCACAAATTGAAGATTTGGATTTCCGCCGATAAAATAATCCAATTTTAATTCAATATTATTTTTTAATGTTGTAGTTGAAAGCTTTAAACCTCTCCAGATCATAGCCCAATAGGTTGAGAGTCTCTCTGCACAATGTATTCTTTGATAAAGTGAAGCATTCAAGAGCTAGAGAGGTTAAAGTACAGAGATTTCAGGCGAGGTCAACCAAAATGTCATTTTGTTCCAGCTGTTCCATTGTAATTTTATATAGTATATAATTATATATTTCACTTCTTTTATCACTAATAGTGTTCAATCTATCCATATGCAGCAGTTTGGCATCATTTAGAGAGCCTGGATCCTCTCTGAGCCTGTTTATGTCTGTCATCCATGGGATTTTCTCGTCTGGCTTCCAGTCCAGGTCTCCTAGCTCAGCCTATGGTTGGTCGATTTCAGTCAATGACCCTCCTTAGAAGCGTCTGAGTCCTGGCTATTGAACAGACCCCTCGTGCTTTTGATTGACAGAAGCGTTAGCCAGTCAAAATTAAAAACGTGGCGCTCCGCCTGAAACGAGCGTAAAGATTCGCCGAAAAAAGACCTAGTTAGAAAGACCCTTGTTTCTACACGGGAACATTTCAGAGACGCACAGGACACACGTAGAAATGTGTTCGATGGAATTAAGCGGAGATTTACAGCAGAACAACGAAAAGGTAAGGAGCTTTGTATGATTTTGAAGGATATTGCGGTTTGTGCTTCTGGTGTTTGTTTGCTCACAGCTTTGTGAGGGTTTACCGGAGAGAAATTCTGAAGTTATCTCTGGAATCTGTGTCGAATTCTCTTGCTGTTTGCTATCTCGGTTGTCCGTGCTAACGTGCTAACCGTTAGCTTTGTGATGGTATCCCGGAGAGGAGCGGTAGCTTGCCGAGTCATGGCTAAAAATACGTGATATTGTGGTAAATATTTTAGTTGTTTATATTAGTTGTGTAGAATTGTGTTTGGAGTTTGTAAAAATGTCTTAGATTCTTTGTGTTACCCAGAATTTTTATTTGTTTTGATATATAACATGTACACATTCATAAATTGTACACATGCATAAATGGACTTTTTTCGACGGTATTATGCTACTAATCTGCGCACGACGGACCCGGATTTGGGTCTGTTGGGCTTAAAGGAGAAGGCAACTTTTCACAATACATAATGCGTGGGGCCACACACGCAATTAGCATTTAGCATGCTAACATTAGCTAATTTTGACAGTGTGGCTTCTACTGCCCGAAGACGTCGCAATATAAATATACACGCCGATGTTACCGGTAGTATCGTTGAGGTTCAATTGAGATAACGCTTCCCTCTTTTCTGCGTTTTAGATTCATACTCTTGAAAAAGTTAAACCAATGACAGACAGACAGAAAGACAACTTGCATAAAGTCTGGATAACACACAAGTGCGTTGGCACAGAATAATTTGCATAAAGTCTTTTCTGCATTTTAGATTCACACTCTTGGATTGAATCTTGTGTTCGTCATGGACAGTCCACAAATGGCTCCCATCATTTCTGTATTGGAGATATAGATCTTTGTTTGAGAAGCCTTTGGAAATGATGGGAGCTGACGCTTTTATTTTGAAAACTTACCGGATGCTATATCCCTTATCGGTGTCTGACTTCCTGTCTGGGTCGATCTGCTCTGTGTAAATTGACGCGATAAACCCGAGCCGTGGGCTCTCGCGCACCCGTCATTAATTAAGGCAGAGTAGTGTTTGCCTCCCCTCTGTGCTTTTTCACTGCGGTTTCATGTCAGATCAGCAACACTAAATATGTTCTACACAGTCGTGAAATACATTACCTATTATATGGAAAGAAAGGACATATAATAAAAGTGTGTACAAATATTACAGTGTGTGCAGGAATGAGACAGCAAAGGGCACGCGCTCAACCCACTTAGTGAGGATTCACAATCTGAGGTGAGGAACAGCTGTTTGCTGCCTCACCTCACTGTCTCCTCTTTGTTTGAACAGGACATGCGCTAATTCAGCGATTTTGATTATACAAATGCTTGAAATGATTGGAATCATACAGAAATTACTTATTTTTTTAGCACATATCATCACACCCTGTAGAGCTCTGGGTGAACACAGACGGCTACAGTTTGTACTTCCTGATTCAACAACAACAGGACGTCAGTGATGACGGGAGGAACGCCGCTCCAAACGCCCCAAACGCCCCAAACGCTCAAACGCTCAAACGCTCCAAACGCCCCAAACGCTCCAAACGCTCCAAACGCCTCAAACGCTCCAAACGCCCCAAACGCTCTAAACGCGCCGCTCTAAATGCGCCGCTCCAAACGCCCCAAACGCTCCAAACGCCCCAAACGCTCCAAACGCCTCAAACGCTCCAAACGCTCTAAACGCGCCGCTCTAAATGCGCCGCTCCAAACGCTCCAAACGCGCCGCTCCAAACGTGCCAAATGTTGAAAAAAACGTATTTGTGAATCCGGCCACAGCAGGGGAGTCTCAAAAAACCCACAAACAAATGTGGAGAGATCCACAAACAATTACATACAAATCCACAAACAAATAGAAAACATCTACACACAAATACATACAAATGCAGAAATATATTTGTGAATTGTTCTGCATGGATTTGTGAGTCAAATTTATTTGTAAATCCTTCTGTGTGCATTTGTAAATTGAACATATTTGTGAATTGTTCTGTGCGCATTTGTGAGTTTGTGTGCATTTGCAATTATTGACACTGATCTGACCCCATACGTTAGAGGCTAATTATGAGAGATTAGAGTAAACAGGGATTTTCAACAAAACCACCATTCAAACATATGCACTTTATACCAAAACCATGAGTCCAATCAATAAAATATGAGGACCATAAGAGAGACAAGATTCTGCTGAACACTCTGATGTGGTTTTTATTCTTTGTGGTGTTAAAAATGTGAGCTAGTTAGATGGATTGAATGATTGGGAGAGAGAGACAGACAGACAGACAGTCAGTTGGACTGAGTGATTGGGAGAGAGAGACAGACAGACAGACAGAAAGATAGATGGACTGAGTGTGTAGAGACAGACAGACAGACTTACAGACAGACTTACAGAGAGAGACAGACAGACAGACTTACAGAGAGACAGACAGGAGGTCTAACAATGCCTTTGACAGAATATCTCCAAGTCATGTGTGTGCGTGTGTGGAGAGAGAGAGCGTGTGTGTGTGTGTGTGTGTTACTGGTTGCCATGGTGATGACGCACCTGGTGTTACAGGGAGACTGATTAAGAAACGTTACAGTAAACAGTGATAAGAAAGATAAGACTCTGCCAAACGCCTAGATGTGGTTTTTATGTTTGTGGTGTTAGAAGTGTGAGCTCCAGCACAAGTTACAAAACTGTTACCGTCTGCCGGGGGGGGGGGGGACAGAATCATAATGTTAGATAAACACAAACATAATATAATAATACCTCTTGCGCTCGTTGATATGGATTGGTGTCCATAGATAGATTGAGACGTCAGCAGTAAGTTAGAGGTCTTGTATTCATGTATGTGAATTTGCTCTGAGGGATTCGGATGCTCGTTCTGTTCAGCTCCTCCTCTTCTGACATGGGCAGCAGTAGGTTTCAGTGAGGCGAGGCTGAAGAGGCGACTCATTCACTGGACCACTGAGAGGAGAGAGGAGCCTTCTGTGAGGCTGCAGCGCTCCTTTGTTTGGTGTTCCTTTGACTTGTGTTCCTTCTGGCACCACTCCTGCTTACCGACCTGCTTCTTCCACATCCCCCTCTTTCACGTTTTCCAGTGCCGAACCACTTCATCTGCCCTTTTTATATGGGCTGGTGGCGCTACATACATGTTAACGTGCCTTTATAGAGATGTACAACATGGGGAGAGGGAATGGAACATTCCATTTTCAAATGTAACATCTGAGTCAGAGGAAAATGGGTTTTTAAAGCAAATTTAAAAGCACCACATGACAAAAGAGCAGCAGTGCAATACGTCATGTCATTTTTGACAGAACCGTACCTCTCTGGTTCCTGCAGCCCCAGACTTCTGATGGCCCACAGCACCTCCAGTCCGACGCGATTTGATTGGAGCAGATAGCATTGCATCTATTTACAGAAATGATCATATATTTATTGAGCTGCAAAGCAGATTAACTGTTGCCGGTTTATTGATAGCATTTAAAGTCTTTGTAAATAAACTGCTACATCCCACATTGGATCACAGAATCAAAAGCATAACTTTAAGAGGCTTAAACAGCAGATGCATCATTTATGTATTCATGGCTTTTATTTTTGACCCACTGGGCCTCTGTGAGGGGTTCATCAGTCTCCTTCAGACCCCTCCCACCTACCCTTTTGTAGTCCCTCATGTACCTTCTCTACCGCCTCGTCTTCCTGGACTGAGCTCCTCCATGATCTCTCCCCCTTGACTCCCCGAGGCCGCATGGGTGAAACAGTGCCGAGCGTTAGGATGGGGGAGGGGGGGGGGGCTCGCATTCATTTTTATATCTGTCCCTCAAGAGAGATCTTTAACCTTTTATGTGGAAACTGTCAGAGCTCTGTGACCTCATGTTTCAACCTCAATATTTTCCCGGTGCCATTTTTGTCACATTGCAAAAGGACTTGATAAAAACCCTCCAGTGGTACTCAGCACATTACGTTGTGACAGGTGACGTGTGTCTGTCGGCGTGTGTGTGTGTGTGTGTGTGTGTGTGTGTGTGTGTGTGTGTGTGTGTGTGTGTGTGTGTGTGTGTGTGTGTATTGGTAAGGGGGGGGGGGGGTTGTGTTAAAGAGGTGGTAAGTAAAGAAAGTGAAGGCAGGGATTTGGTCTTTCAGAAGGAAAGCTCAGTAAAAATTCCTCTGGGGAAAAACACACATGCCACTCTGTGTTTTAGCAGTTTTATGGGCCGACTTTAGCGCCGCGCTGCATGAGAGAGATTGATGAACCTCTCAGAAGGACAATGTGCTGCATGACCGTCGGTGTCAGGGAGGCTGGCTAGTGCACGCCAGCTGCACCAGTGTGTGTGTGTGTGTGTGTGTGTGTGTGTGTCCCACGCAATACAGTCGGTACTAGCAATCTGACATGCACAAATGCGTTTTCCAAACACTCAATATTTTTGGAATTATGTTATCCTTGAACTTGTTATCTATGTAATGTCATTTAAGTGGAGAAAGGTTGCACCTTATTTACTGATATCATGTAACATATATATATATATATATATATATATATATATATATATATATATATATATATATATATATATATATATATATATACACATTGTTGTAGACGTTTGAGCTGCAGGGCTGGAAGAAGACCATTCACTTAAGTACAAATAGCAGTACCCCAATGCAAACATACTGCATTGCATAAGAAGCATTACAAACTATATTTAAAACTGCAATCATTTATTTTTTTCTACCACTTGGGGGCAGCGAAAAGGCTG
>NW_027176694.1:903733-986713 GCF_023349555.1 Cebidichthys violaceus
CTCGTTCCGACGCCCTGATGTTCAGTGGCTACACTCAAATCTCACTTTGAAATACAATAAATTCTATTTCTCACATTGTGTTTATTAACCAAACAAGACGCAACGTATTAATTATTGAGATTTAGAGGTGCTGATAGATTTTGTGACAGACGGAGCCTAGGCCAGCTGTTTCTCTCCGTTTCCGATATCTACAATTTTCTGTCACATTTTGAAACGTATCACGGTGGACGAAAAAATGATACGACTGGACATGAAAGCGCCATTTAAAAAAAAGTAACTTTTGAAGGAGTGCATTGGTTTTAAAAAAGGTTTCATAACCGCTGCTCTCTAAATGTCAAACCATTCTTTCAATGAGCCTTTTGCAGTAATAAGCTACTAAATCCTACTAGAAATGTGCTAAATAACATCTCAAACCACCGTTGACAGCATATGGGCAACGGTGGCGTTAACCTACACATCATGACGTTCTACCTCGCCCTCTAGCTTCAGTTTTGCACATCTCCAAGATGACGTGTCAATGTAGGCCCGTTACATAAATAGCGTCTTTTCAAAATAGACTTCTGTCTTTACAGGAGCTTTAGGTTCAGCTTACAAAATCACTCGGTTAGGTTTAAGAAAACGGCTTGGTTGACGTTAACGAAACGTCAACGCTTACTTTGAGTGTAGCGCGAGAAACCAACAGCGAGCGCTCTCCTGAAAGTCTTGTTTGTTTGAGTCACCTCCTGTGTGGACTATCTCCTTTTTTTTTAACCTGTCAGTTACCCATAATGCCCCAGGGTGGCTGCCGAACGCATGAACACTGACTGAGCTGCCGCTTCTCGGCGCCTAGAGAGCGAGAACGGGTTAACGACCGTAAATTAGTGGCATTCAGCTACAATTTGACATGTCCCTGTGGCGTACCAATTACATGAACAAAGAAATGTTGTCAATATCATTACTGAGCTCCTTATTTCTATCGTCTCAGAGAAAGCCATCAGGAAAGCGATAAGGTCAGCGGGCACATTTCTGTCAAAGCGGTTGCCTTCAACCGTGAGACGGCTCCGGCTGACGAGGGAGCGATTCTCTGTGTGTGTGTGTGTGTGTGTGTGTGTGTGTGTGTGTGTGTGTGTGTGTGTGTGTGTGTGTGTGTGTGTGTGGCCGGCCCCTCCATTAACATTTCCCTCTGATCGTGATCCACCCACGTCTTCTCAAGCTCGGGCGAAAGAGGCTGACGGCTCGGCTCCAGAAAATCTCCCAACAAAATGGCAAACGCCTGTTATTAATGTGTACGCATTAGTGAATCGGCGAGAGCAACAGGTGAACTACATGTAGCTGTGTGTGTGTGTGCTACCCGTCATTTGAAACGCAAATGTCAAATTTCTTTTGAAAACCTTTACTGAAGATGTGGATGCTTAATGGACGCCTCGTACAGTAATGGCAGATGGCAGTGAAAGGCTTTTTGAAACTTCACTCACGTATTGGACTGTGCTTTGGAGTAGCCTGCCCAAGCTGGTTGAAGTGTATATTGATATTTCTATGAAGGAAAAAAAAAAAATCTTTTCTCCGTGGCTGTTCACGTATTGATCAGAGCATTTCTATTCACTCTGAGCTTTGGGGATGTGAACACTTGACCATAGTCTCCTGTCCTCATGGCAGCGAGTAGAGATCTATAGTTTTCTGTTGCAGCCAGCGAGACACCAAAAATCACCGGGGGGGGGGGTTCCAGCGGCGGCTGACATTTCTCCCGTCACGCACATCCAGTTCGGCCCAAACTGAGGCAGTCGACGGCCCCCCTCCTCCAGCTGCCCCCGCTGTCAAAATGTACCACCATAGTCCACAGCTGGAGAGTCTCCCTAAAAGGTTTGGCACTGTGTTACATTGGGGAATAAATTAGTGCTGCTTTGTAAAGAGATATTTTCCACTCTGGTTCAGCATGAGTTAATGCATTGTTCTGGGCAGCTCTTTGGTTGTTTTAAGCTCTATTTAGGTATTATTATCAGTCTAAATCACAATGTAGTTGGAAAAGTGTTTTAAGTTTAAAGCTCTATTTAGGTATTATTATCAGTCTAAATCACAATGTAGTTGGAAAAGTGTTTTAAGTTTATATTCTATGTGACTTTTTATTTTTCCGATTTTTATTCCGGGCACCAAATATATGCAGCATATGTTCCATTACAAAGGCCTTTTAACACTAGCGTATACAATGGGGGAAAAAGTTGAAATCAATAAAAATTGCTGTTCACTAACAGGAGAAATCCATACGAAAATCAAGTTCAACTTTGGTTAACTTGGACTTGTACTTGTATAGCACCTTTCTGGTCTTCCGACCACTCAAAGCGCTTTAACACTTCATGTCATTCACACCCATTCGTACACGGATGGCAGGGGCTACCATGCAAGGTGCCGCCTGCCCATCAGGACTTCTAACTAACCATCATACCCATTCTCACTGATGGCACAGCCTTCGGGAGCGCTTTGGCATCAAGTGTCTTGCCCAAGGACACATCGACATGGACTGGAGGAGCCTGTGATCGAACCGGCGATCTTCTGATTGAGGGACAGAGCCACAGTCGCCCTTCGTACCCTATCCACTTTAATATTCCTACTCTAAACTAAATCTACCCTAAAATATGTGTCAGGCAGCTGTGTGGCTATCGATCATGATAAAATGTCTTCTGTCCACTCTTTTGTCTGCACCATGTTTGTTATTGTTGACTTGTGGACTCCCACATGGGCACTGAGGTAGCTTCACACTATCGCGTGGGACTTTACATCGCTAAACATATTGCCCAACAGCCAGATTGTTTATTGTTTGAGCAGTTAAACGGGCGTCACATCCCCCCTCAAACTGTACGTTAAAAACCATCGAGCTAAATCCACACAGCTTCTGCTTTATTTAACCCTCCTCCACAAAAGACCAATGTTATAAAGACAGTTGATGGTGAAAATACTTTGTCTATTGAATGAACCTTGTGAACTTGATGTCGCACTAGCTACCAAGCTAACGAGCTATGAATGATACCAGGGGTAGAAAAAACCAAGCACTCAGAAAGAGTGCGGGTGTAACGGGCCAAATTAACCCCCGCCCAGATTAAACCTGGGTATACTTGGCCCAGACCAGAGTATACCCAGGGAATAAACTGTCCTCGGCCAAACTATACCCGGGGGTGTAAAATAGCCTAGGCCAGACTAGACCCCTCCAGGCAGGGCCGGTCCTTCCTATAGGGATCATAATGTCAGGTAATCTTGATAGTACAAATTAACGTTCGCTAACTATTTATTTATTTTGCATATTCTATTTTGATTATTTAATACGTGTAACATATTTTACAATATATAATTTTAATTGAAAGCAAACTTGCATATATGTTTTAGAGTTTTAAGATTTAAGTCAGTTAGCTTTCTCACTTAACTTACATGACAAAGCTGAACCCCCAATAAAATGTTGAAAAATTAAGTAATTCTTGTGTATATCACTCAACACTACTGATATCATGGGGGTATAATCTGGCCTGAGGGGTATGAATTGGCCGAGGCCATAATATACCCGGGGTATAATCTAGCCTAGGCCCCTTTAACCCCAGGTATAGTCCGGACTGGGGGTATACTATGGCCTGTTATACCGGGCTTTGAAGACAAATTTCGTGGGGCCAAATCATGGAATTACAACTCCCGAGTCCTTCATGTGATGCCAATGGGCACCAAAATAATTTCTCCTGAAGACTTTGAGGTGAATCAACTTCACTGGAATAGCCCTTATTTCGTCATTAAGTCCTAAATGTTGTAAAATGTAATGAAATCCAGAGTTCTTCTCCTTCCTCCGTTCATGTGAATGAGCCAAATACAGAGCGCTGGGAGGCAAGGTTAATGAAGAGAAATTCCGGTACGTTTTTTTATTGACTCTGCAGTCGAGCCATTTTGGCTTCACGGCCCACTGAGCAACTTTCACAGGAATGAACAGGGCCCCGCCTCCAACGCAATGTATCCAGTTCTCTTTATACATCCATGGTATAAACTGCACCACACAGAGAAATATAGCTAGTCATAACTTCGGGGGAGTAGAGATGTACGGATCTGCCGGCTCTGCGCATAAAAAATTGACAATCTGATTAATAGCGGATGTGTTGAGGGTGGATTCATTCGCTCGGCGGCAACAACAGCAGCACTACGAGTAGCCGCTACATGACCAAGCCTCTAGACCACATCCAAATGAAGCTTAAGCGCAAGTTCAGTCAGGAAGACAAACCTTAGTAATCTCTGTCTCGCCTCTCCTTGTAATTACTCTATCAGCTGATTGGGGGCGTGCACTGTTAAGTAACCAACCAGATTCTGCACACCGTTTCCTTCAGCCAATCACATCGTCGCGGTCAAACTTTAAAGAGTCTTCTCCTCTCCGCTGCTGTCAGTTGTCATTTCAGCGTTAAGCAGATGCGACCCTCCTCCACCCCAGTCACCTCCAGTCAGCGTCACAGTCATGCTCCTGATCCATCATCAGGTTGCGGCAACGCCTTTCACCACCACCACCACCACCACCAGTGTCTGGACTCCAGGGGGATCAGGCCTGTTGGACCTCAGTGTCCCTACCCTCGGTGATATTACTTCAGGATGGAGTCCAATCGGCAAAGACGTTGCACTTTTCATATTTGTTGCTTGTATAATAAATCATTGTAAAACAAGTCTCTCCTGATTGTAATATGTTCAGAGATGGGCATTCATTTCACTTTCTTAAAATCGGGCCTCAAGAATGGACATTGTGATGAATAATGAAGGTAGCCTCTCACCTCTTCTCTCTACAGTTGCCTGGATGGCAACCTAGCAATTTTTTAAAAAACTGGATATAATTACATGTGGATGATTTATTTTAATGAGACATTGTTTTGTGAATAATTAAATCATGTAGCGAGGTGACATGTAATTATGCGTACACTTAATCACTGTGACTGGCGTCTACAAAGCAGAATTGTTCTATTTCGCCGTCGCTGAGGCTGAAATCTGCGTTATCAAAAAAGAGAGAGCCTTTTTTTTTTCTTTTTTCTCCGCATGTGAATCCTGAGGCTGTATCTGTAATGAATCAATGATGATATTACAGAAGGAAACTTGTGTTGAGTAAAGCTGAGCGTGCTCAAACTTCTGAAGTGAAGAGCTTTGAAAGTCTAACCCTGGTAATTGATTTTCTCTCGGCTATCTCCAAAGTCCTCCCTCCTCCCTCTTTCTCTCTCTCTACCGCTGCCTCTCAAATCCGCCTCTCTTTTTATTCCCTCTCTCTTTCGGCTACTCATCCTCCTCTGTCTGAGGCTCACCATCTCACTCAGCCGTCCAGCGGGCCGTCCTCATTAATCAGGCGTGTAGGCAGCGTGGAGAACAAGGGTATGTTAATACTCTCTGTCAGGAGCCTGCTGTACAGCGCTCATGCTTGCTTGCGTGCTTACTCGTCCTTCCACCTGCCAGCCTCCCTGCCTGGCTGCCTGCCTCACCTCCTGCCTGTCTGCCTGCCTGTAGGTGGCCATGCACACGCAGGGTTTAATGAGCCTTAAAGGACAGAGGTTTTTGACATGGAGCTTTGCTGTCCATTTGCGTCAGACTTTGCGAACACAGATGCAGCCCTCCCTCGGTCTCCCGGCTTGGTCCCCCCCCCCCCCCTTGTCTGTAGAGGGGGACGGTATGAGCTTAACACTTGTCATTTCGCTAATCATAAGCAACAGGCTTTATTAAATTAAGATCTATAATGTGTCACGTGTAATCAGCAAAATGCAGAGGTCAGGAATGCAGTTTATGAGGTGCCTGAATGATAGAGGATGGGAAAAGGTTAAGCGAAGGATCAATGTATGCAGACGGTCTCTCAACCCTTCACAAGAAGCTATCTTGAACCCAAAATAACTCGCCGCATACCTCAGGCACCACCGGAGCCACTGAGCGGAATAGAGGGGTGAGGTGAGTGTAAGCTGCTCTGGGCATGAAGGCTCAGGTGGAGCGCACCGAGTAGCACGAGTCTGAGAGGTTTATTTTGGTTGGTTTTTTTTTTCTTGCCTATCCTGGCTGTCAAGCTGTATCCCTTTTTACCTGTTGGTCTCCGAACTAAAAGAGAGTGGCATCGCCCCCTGAGGTAACTGTCACCGCAAAGACGATAACCAGATCATAGAAAAAAAAACCTCACAAATTCTCAAAAAAAAAAACATGTTGGTAGTGCTGCTGCTACCTACTCAGAGCTATATACACAACATTGAGTTTGCGCTTTTGGAGTGTACAGCATGCACTCATCCGCTGAGAGCTGTGTTCAGAGCTCTCGAGAGGCGAGGGTTTCTGCAATCGCAACAGGAAATATTGAATCTAAGAGGTTTCCGTGTTAAGCCACAGGTGGCTGTTAAGTAAGTGGTTTTCAAAAAACAGATTAGGGCGTTTTTCTAGCTCTCGTGTCGACACATTGTTTGGCAATATCAGGTGTACAAGCAACTAAGCTTGGTCCCTCGGTGTCCTGATGCCAAGGCACGGAAGCACCCTTTAGCGCAGGGGTCGGGAACCTTTTTGACTGGGAGAGCCATAAAGGCCAAATATTTCGAAATATATTTCATTGAGAGCCATATAGTATTTTTAACGTATAATAAATTAAATATATCTTGCTTTTAATGCGACTTCTGGTGCTGCATGGACTCATCTAACGCGAGAGAAAAGTATGTCCCGGCGTTTATGTCCTTAATTTGTGTTTCCTTGACTTGATTTGCCATCATGATGCTACGATCGTGCACAGTTCTTGCTGACAGGGGCATGTCTTTTATTCGTTTGATGACTTCCCAAATAAAGACAAGATAATCAAACAGTTCATTGGCCACATCGAGCATGAATGTTTTGGCATACTCGCCATCTGTGAATGGCTTTCCATTCCTTACTATTGCCAAAGCACCCGCAAAGCTAGCGGAATTCCCGTCACCTTGCCTGGTCCACACACGTAGTTGCTGCTGACTCGTCTGCACTCTCCGCTGTAGCTCCTCGCATGCCCTTTTTCCTGCTGTCCCCCGCTGGATATTTCAATGCAAATGAAGCATGGTGCGTATCGAAGTGCCGCTTTATATTTGACCGTTTCATCGATGCAATTTTATCATTACATATTAGACATACCGCAGATCCTGCTCTGTCCACAAATGCAAATTCCTCTGTCCACGCAGCCCGGAATGCACGGTAATCATCGTCTTTTTTTCTTTTCGCCATCTTTTCCGTTACAAGGGTTGAAGCGGATAAACTAGTTGGCTATCTGATAAAATAGATTTCTTCACCTTTACAATGACCCGGACATGCTCGCGAGCCATTGGTTCCCTACCCGACCCACGGGTGACCCGTGACCCGTGAAATTTATCTTCAAAACTAATTTCTGTTTACTTTAAAATGACACAGTATTATTAAGAAATATCACAAGTAATTTAAAATCGGTTCCAAACTGATTTTTTTTTTTTTTCAACTCAAAATTGTCTGGGAGCCATATGCCGTCACCGGAAGAGCCATATATGGCTCGCGAGCCATAGGTTCCCGACCGCTGCTTTAGCGTCTATATTCCACACACCCGTCTTTTTACTGCTATTTAGCATGTATATCAACGACCTACCTGAGAGCTGTCCCAGGGTTGGCTGCCAATTGTATGCCGATGATACAGTTATTTATACATCTGCCAGAACATCTAGCGAGGCCGCCGGCCAGCTTACTGAATCCTTACATTCTGTATTGCAATGGCTCGAGTCCTCTCACTTAACACCGAATGTAAAAAAATAAATAAAGAATGAGGTCATCAGTGAGGTTGACAATGTTAAGGAATCATCTTAGACTCGCATCTAAGATTTGATAAACGAGTGCGAAATATCGGCAAAAAAAGTTAAATCAAATCTCAAACTGCTTCAGATTCATCAGAAAATATCTGCCATTCAGTACAGCCCAGCTCTACATGCACAACATGGTATTCTCACACCTATCATACTGCATCAGGTGGGTGGGAGGGGTTTGCATACGGGTCAGAAAAACACAGAGCTTTCACCCGCTGTTCACGCCGTCCCCGACGCGTCTAAAACTGACGCTACCTAGGCGTACCTAGACCGTCATAGTTTGAGGCGTAGAAGCACTGACCATGCCTCTGGATTGGACAGGTTAGGGGTGGGAACGTGTTGGTGCAAGCCTTGAGGGGAGTCTCTCAGTGAGCGAGCTCCCTCTATGCAGCTGTAATTCATGTCTATGAATCGACGTCAACCCTTAAACTATGAAAACTAGGTTGGGGGAAAAAAGACATCCTGCGTACCCAACATGTAGGGTAAAAGAAGGTGGTTGTTATTTGACCAATATCAGTTTGAATTGCCTGCCTAACAACCAAAAAGCCATAAATGAATATAAAACTACAGGAAAGGGGAAAAAAAGAGACATCTGAAGAGATCCAAACTGTCAATCATTTCCAGCTGCTGCCCAGCCGCACTACCACTGACTATTAACTAAGCAGGCTATGTCTCCTGCAGACCTGCATAAAAACAGAGAAGCCTGTAATGCCGAAAATATTGATTCAGGTGATGTTCAAGATACTAAGAAAATTAAAGAACTCATCTAAATCAAAATGAATCAAACGGTTCCGTTAAACTGATTTATAAAGTTAAGTCAGATGTTTCTTCAGGCTTCATCTCATTTGTTTCCGTTTGAGTAAATTACTTCAAGCTCAAATTTTGTTATCTTCATTGAAATGTCCAGTTAAGTGTTTGCATTTCTCTGCATTACACTAATGTATGACAGGAGGGCTTGAGTGTCGGAGAGGGCAAACAGGAAAAGAATCTCAGCAGCGCTACGAACAATTAGAGCAGGGACTGTAAACACACTCTTGTCAGCGATGAGGCAACACAGCGCATCTCTTAATTGGGTTGTTGTATCATTCCAAAGACAACTGCGTACCTTTTTAATTGTATCTTTCATTCATTTATTTTTGTGGAGTAAGACTCAAATAAGACAAAAAAGGGCATATGCATATATGTTTTCACAACAACCGAACAAATATTATTTTTTCCAAACGACATTTATATTTACAGTATATTCATATTCATTATGTGAGAAATTGCGTTTCACCGGTGGTGTTCTTTGTTTATTTTTTAGATGTACAATGTGCTTCCCTGTGATGTTACATTGTTTTTGGTTCTTGTGTTTTTACATTTTGCGAATGTGAATCCTGAAATATGTTCTCAAGTGAAATGGTGTTCCTCCTGTGATCAACAAATTGTCTCACATATGCTAAATTGCTTACTTATAAACCAAAAAAGGAAAAAAAAAAATTAAATCTGCTAAATTAATCTTGTTTTCTCAATCTCATGGGAAGGTCGTCTCCCTCACAGTGTATAGCCCATCACTTGTTCAGAGTGTTTCATATTCACACAGATGTGTTTACAACACAGTGAGTACAGACTAGGTTACATGGCGTACTGACAGGCGTTCTATTTGCAAGCAAAAACGACTTGTACTTTGTCGTGTCATTCACACACTAATTGATGAAGACGATCTAGTTAAAGAAAGCCGCAGAGGGGAAATTGGAGCTTCTGTTGCAGACTAAGACTTAAGAGATCCTGAGGAGAAGAGACGCCCCTCCTCTCTCAGCAGGTCACAAGATCAGCTTCTCTAATTGTCCTTCCTTTGCCTCCCTGATGAGGAGATCAGCTCAGACCTCTGGAGCTTTGTCCAGAAAGCCGCAGCTCGCCTGGTGTTCAAATCGCCCCAAGTTCTCCCACACAACTTCCTTTCTCCGTTCTCTACACTGGCTCCTTGTAAGAGCTCATCCAGTTTAAGACTCTGGTGCTAGCCTACAGGGCAGTGAGAGGAACAGCTCCTTCCTATCTCCAGGCCACGTTCAAGCCTTACACCCTCGCCCGACCACTTCGCTCTGCTGCCCCGTCGCTCAGAGGTCCTGGCGGCCGATCGACCCGGTCACGGCTGTTCTCTGTCCTGGTTCCTCAGTGGTGGAATGAACTTCCCACTGACGTCAGGACAGCGGAGTCGCTGCCCATCTTTCATCAGGTTGAAAACCCACCTCTTCAGGAAGTGCTACCCTGAGCCTTCCACTCAGCACTTATTGTATTCATACTAGCTTGTTGCACTTAGTGCTATAAGTAATACGAATACAATAACTGTTTTTCTTTGTTTTTTTGGCTCTGAGTTATGCTCTGCTTCATGCTCTTAGATGCTTGTTTGGAAAAGGAAATGTACTTATGACTTCTGGTGACTAGTAGTTCTTTTGATTACCAATGTTGAATGCACTTATTGTAAGTCGCTTTGGATAAAAGCGTCTGCTAAATGACTGTAATGTAATGTAATGTGTGTCTCTTCCCACACCTGATCCCAATGCTCTCCTCTGGGAGTGGGTGGAGCCCTCTGGCTGGAATGTATGGTGCCTCTGAATACCCTGCCCCTCAGCCCCTTAGACATGTTGATCTTCAGTGTGGCTCTGCGGCTTTAAGAACTCTTCTACAAGCTCTGATTACGAGTAACTTTCTTGTCACAAAAGCCAATTAGGTGGCGTTGCCTCGCAGCGCTCCCTCCTGACGCTGGAAAACAGTCAGCGCGGCCCAGTTGACAGGCAACTCCTGTGGGAAGCTGGAACTGGGAGAGAAGCGGCGATGCAGTGGTTGAACCCTTAAATTGAAAGGATTGCATTGTCTGACAAGGTCTTAATCATTTTTGAACAAAGTTCAGTAAAACATGTGCGGGTTGCTTCATTTATCAGAACTTTTCCTTCAAACTGTCTCGCAGTGAGATAAGAGCATTGACGTATAATCTCATATGGTTCAATCGACCTCTCCCTTTATTTCACCACGAGGGTCGAGGATTACAGTGGTGTAAATAAGAAGTGGACAGCAAAATCAAAGTGATGGAAATAGGTAGTTCCATCAAATCATCATCACCATTGTCGTCGATGAAGACACGCGGAAGGCACGCTCAAGAATGAGAGCGACGCCATTTTTTCAGGGCTCCTCCTCCCCCTAGATGTAAACGGTTCAACTTTTGGAATACGGCAGCTGTTCATGTGAGAGAACAACCACAGCTGGCAGAAATCGTTTAGGTCTTTATGTGAATATTTCTAAGTGGAGAGCAGGACCGCCTTTCAATGAGAGGGTCAGCGGTTCGATCCCCGGCTCCTGCTCCAGCTAGTCTCATGTCGAGACACTTAAACCCAAAATGTCTCCCGTAGCTGCTTCTACGGTGTGTAGATAGATACTGAATTCGCTTGGATAAAAGCGTCTGCTAAATGACCGTAATGTACTTCACCCTTTCCGTCCAAGGATGTCACAACAGGTCAGTCACACAACAGGTCAGACAAATTGACGCAGACAAATAGAGCAGTAAAGCCACTGTGATGGATTTACATGTCTGGAAAAGCAGTGAGGCTTCCTGCTAAATCACCGCAACTTCATCACCATCGTCATTGCAGCACACAGGTTTTGGTTACCTAGTAACCGTGGCCACAAACTCCCAAGCATCTTGGATGAAAGGATGAAAACATGTTTTTAGGCAGTCCTGCTCTTGTGTGAAGTTGTCGTACTTGTTGCCGACTACTCTGTGTTTCAGAATATTGTCTTGGTTGGGTCTCAGCCAAATTGGGGTCCTGATGCCTTCTGTGTATTTATTTTTAACAGTAACATACTCAGCGGTAGTGAACTAACTGTTGTCCCTAGGCGTTGCCTTGGAGATGAGTATCATTAAATAAATTACCTTTTGAATTAGCAAAATAGAAAGGAAAAAAAAAAGACAACACAAAGGTTGCTTGCACCAACTCTTAGAAAATCACGTCCAGAGTCTCGTACTCGTATGACCTTTCTTCATGCTCCTAATTGTTACTTTGATGTAATTGGGGAAAAAAGGTCATTTGCACAAAATGAAATGGCAGGGCCATATTCAGTCATTTTAATAAGCCAATGTAAAACATGATTCTGTATTCGGCCTATCCTGAATAAATAAATTCCATTCAAAGAATTAAATTATTTTAATGTCAAGAACAAATTTTGCATAACACGTTATGACATTATGAAGTAAATGATCAGTAAAGCATCTTTCATGAGACCCAGTATAATAGATGTAATTGTGTTAGATGTTATGTCTGCTGAGTACAAAATGACCGTACCGCTGATAAGGCTGCTCTTTTATTAATCATCCTCCATTTGATCACCAAATAGATATTTGGTGAACAAAGCCCTCACATGACAAAGCTGCCAAAGCATAAACTGTGTGTGACAAGTGGACCTAGCCACTGTGACGTCACCCTTTTGTTTTGTGGACCGCCATTTTGAAGCCTTGGGTTCGTCATTTTGACCGTCCCCATCTTGGTTTTTGCCGGTCGCCATCTTGGTTTTTGCCGGTTGCCATCTTAGCCTTTGGCAACAAGAATTTTTCAACTTTCATGACCTTAAAACAAACTGTGAAAGGTTTAAAGCTCTAAGACAACAACACAAGACAACTCCCACACTAGAAAAGGTTGTGGTAGCGACACGTCAATCAAAAGGTAGCCAGGCCCTAAAGCACAACCCGATCTATCGTCTATTTTACTCTAAATGGGATCATAACTTACTAAATGAACATCATGAAGACTTAAAACTACCGGTTGACATCATGAACTCATGAGATAATAAATAAAGTGAAAAGTAGGGCCATATTTTCATAGACTTCTATACAATCAGACTTCTTTTTGCAGAGTCGCCCCCTGATGGCCATTTGAAAGAATGCAGGTTTAAGTCACTACCGCTATTGGATTCACTTTTTAAAAAAGAGTTTCTCGAATAGGTATTATAGTTATTGTTGCTGGGCCAGACGTTATACAGTATGTATTAACAATAAATGCAATAACGCAAATAGTCGTTGTGATTTATGAGCACAGCCAGTTAGACAGGCCAGTTCTTCGCTCAGCTGAAATTGCTATCCATGGCAATTACAGAAGCGCCTGGCCAACTGAGGTTGGTTATCTGTAACAAGGCTCACAAATCAACCACCATTTCATTTTACTGCCAGACCACTGCGGGCTAATAAGACAATATATTGTGCGTGGAAGCAGGGAATCCCTCTACAGCCTACAGTGTCTTAAGCCAATGCAAAAAGCCATTTATATTCAGTCAAAGGTAATGTTTGAAAAGTACTTTTTGGCCCCGAATCCCACCAGTTACAGTGAAGGTCAATCTCTCATGTTAGTGTTTAATAAGTTTGGTCTTACTCAAGGCTTAAAGTGTGTTTTCTTTACATTAACTATTATGTATCTGCTGCTTAGTCTCTCTGCAGGGAGAACTACTATGATAACACACAACTCATCAAATACCTCATATACAATGACAAACTGCAGGACAGTACAACAGTTCTTTGAGGTCAAACAGCCAATGAATCACTTTCAAGCGATCCAGGCGGACACGTTTGTTTAACACCATTTGTTTTACTGCGGATGAGATGCCACCCGCCCGACTCTCACTCATCCTTGCAATTATCTGTCAATTCGGCGTATAAAGGTATTTCTGTCAGGCTTAGTCTGTGTCGGAAGGGGATTCAGCATGTTGAGGCCCGAGGCCGGCTCCACTCTCTGACCTTTTGGCCGGACCAGATTGAGACTAACATGTTTTGCTTTTGTCCGGAAAAGTCATTTTGACAGATTAGCGTTGTGGTCTTGTACACATGTAAGCGTTCCTATGATGTTATAACCTTGTGACAGTGCTGTAAAACAACAAATCATTCCCATTTGTCACCGATGGAGGTCAACCCCAGAGGACAGAACGGGCACATGCATTTTTTTGCAAAACTGAAAAGGTAACTGCGGTAGGGCTGCATGATTATGGCAAAAATCATAATCACGAGATGTCCTTCCGTTCCACCAACGAGCCAAACAACATTTGGTTTCGGCTGAAATTTGTTAAAGCAACATTTTTGTCTTGAGTCCTTGGTCAATGTTGTGTCAGCAAGCACAGCGGTTTATTGAACCTGGTATTTGGCCTTGAGGGAGACTGCGTGGAGATCTGACCAAGGTAATGCTCATCCAGGCTCTCCACTGCTCCCCTGCTCCCCCGCTCTTGTCTTTTTTTTTTAATCGGATCAATGCTCCATTGGGAAGCCTGCTGATCTGTGGCGAACTCGGGCCGTACGAGAGGCATCTTAACTAAAAAAACAATATATTTATGGCAAACATAAGAAGATGGTAAGCTACACAAAAACATCAAGCAACTCCGTATTTTTTTATTTAGCAAAATGATTTGTTGAGATTTAGTTCTCTAAACATGCTAGCATAAATCTCACAAGTGAAGAATGTAATGAAAATAAATCGACATAAACAGCGAAAAAGCAAAAATAGCTAACCCACCCCCCTTTGTCATACAGCCATGCTTCTGATATGCAAATATGTACACTGATAAGTGACAATGAACAGAGAACGAGCTTGAGATGGACGCCATGAGTGGACATTCGGCTTGATCTTCTGTTAAACGGCCGAGGATCATCTGTCATTCACTGTTAGCTCCTTAATACGGGAAACTGCTTTGAAAACGAGATCGATTAACCTTTTTGAATAATTTCAACGTTCAAAAAGAAATGAGACTCATTGTTTAGTCAGCAAGCCACGCGATCCATCAACACTTATTAGCCATCTTGAAATACACTGTCATGAAGATATTCTCAAAGATATAATTAAAAAGTTCAACAAATGGTCATTGATATTCCTGGAACGGGCAGCGGGTAAAACTCATTTGCTGGCTGGCAGGGACAGCTAGCTGTTGCTCGGCAACATTTTTTTTTTTTTTTTTCATCTGTCAAAAAGGTGAAAGTAGGGGGCCAAGGTCAGCGAGGCTCTCAGCCGCTCACCCCCGTCAGCAATATGACGAGAATGCGAGCTGGAAATGAAATGTGCCGCGCTGTGCACACACACCTGACACTGCTCCCATCAAGTCGATAGGGAGTGTACACAGCTCGGCCTCTGATAGAGCTGCTTCATTTGTGTGTTTCTTATCAACGTTTTTGGCTTGGAAGCAATACGCGTATTCAGCAAATATGCTAATATTTGAATTGCGTGATGATGTCTCGATTGTGCTTTCAACCCTGTGTACTTATGCCACTATCTCATTCATGATGGTGCCTGCACTGCTGCTGAATGACGCTGATCACTAGTGAAGTTTGTATCGCTCCGTTATCAACCGCTCCACTTTAGTTTCATACCTACAAGAGGATTGGAAACTTTCCATCCAAAATCACTGACTGTCAACACGCGAAAACAAGCAAAAAAAAAAAAGCCACAAATCACTGCGGCCATAAAGAGCTGGTATGTGGCGTTTGAGCGGCACAACCTGAGAGCATCCTCGCAGATAGGAGCTAAATGACCTGCGGCGCAATACACATCCATATGACACTTTTCACATGTGAGGAACAGAATCTAGAGCGCCAGCTGAGGAAACACAGAGGCCCTCCTTGTCCTGCAGCCCCGCACAGAGAGAGAAAACAGTTGTGAAACAGTCCAACCCGCAGGTGTCTGCTGCTGCTGCTGCTGCTGCTGCTGCTTTTATGACCGTCTTGATTAATCTCACTGTTCATATAGTTCTCTGAAATACCTCGGTCGTGGATAATTACCCCGCTGATCGTTGAACACCCACTTATTTGCAATTATTTGAAATTGGGCTGGATGCAATTGCTACATGTCTAATTTGTAAAATGCACCGTCTTGCTGGTGAGGATGACCCTCGGTTGGATTAATTACTTACTTAATTGCACATCTACTGTTTTTATTTCTAGGCATACTGTGGCGTTGCTCTGGATGGCAAGGGTCGTCTGTCGGTTGGTCAGCACGGCACTTTGGCCCAGAATGAAATATCCTCAGTTGTACTTTTATGTTTTAGCGTTAGAGTGCTAATAGATAAAGCTTAAGATGGAGAACATGGGGAAACTGTATACTTGCTAAACAATAGCACAGCATTGTCATTGTGAGCATGTTTTGCATGCTGACGTTAGCGAGTTTTGTTAAAGGTGCAGAATATCATAAAATAGAATCTACCTTCCTTGCACTGAAGACATTTCATAGAAACATGGTTAAAACCCAGCTGTTGTAGTTGACTAAGTGATTTTCTGTGTCACGATTTGTACTCACTGTCTGATAAGGTAATTGTTAGTTTATTCCATTCATTTCCCATTCTTGATCATGTAAACATCATATCTTTGTAGGGCTATTGAAAAATAGTTTGTAAAAAATATGCCGGGTGCCCAAAAGGTCGAGGAAGCCATTTGTAGGCCAGACTTGTGTACAGTCAAAGTCTAGATGCAGCTTCCATTTGCTGGCTGCTTTGGATGCCTTGTAATAGATTTCCTGGGTCCTAAAGTAACTGCAGAGAAGGTTTTTGTTCTGAGAAATGAGAGAAGCAAAAATTCACTTCTCCAATAATGTAAAGAATGACACCATGTGATCACCTTCCTCTTCACAGTGATGGAGTGACTGACTTATAATTAGTCTCACATTTTGTTTTCTATTGAATAGGAGTGAATGAGGAATGAGCTTTGGCACAACCGATTTCACGTAAAAAGGAGAATATAAAAGGTGAGCACCTTTATGAAATTCTCAATACTACACTGTATATTAAACGCATTGCTCAGCTTGTAATTTGCGCTATTGCCTCGTCGTCCAGGTTACGGTTGGACACCGCAATATTCCCTGCATTTCAGTGCTAATTTCACAGAATTCGTGTAACCGTGCTGCATCAACGATACTCTTGCAGTAATCCTCTCAACAAAGCCGACCTCTAGCTTGAGTGGCTCATCTGACAAAAAAAAAAAAAATTGGTTTCAGCTTCCTCCCCTCCAGCTTTATCGACCGCTGACATGTTTCAGAAAGGTTGCTCTCCTGTGAGAGATTTCCTGGGGCGCCTGAGAAACGAGCTGTGATTACGCGGCTTCTTTCACGCCACGGTCTTTCTCTCTCTGTTCCCAATTTGATTGGCTGAGGTGACGGAAACGTTGGCCTGCGTGGGTTTTATTCCCCCCCTCTTCAGTCAGGTTTCTTCATGCCTCACTTGGGAGCGCCGTCTGCGTTCCGTACGGCTTTTTGTCTTCGAGCCGTTTCTGCAGATTGACTTGATTGACGATCACGCGGGATTGATGTGTCTTTTAACGACAAACAAATCACGCAGGAGCTTGACTGTTACTGCACAGAGAGACTCACGTGAGACTAATCTCTCCTTTTTTATTTTAGTGCGAGGATTATGAATTAAACTAAAAGCTTTTGTCCTCGTACAGAATAACGGCTCGGCAATAGTTTAACGGAACACTTGGCTGAAGTTTCATTCATTGCGGTTCATGCAGCGTGATTATTTTTGGAAGTTATTCAATTTAGACTTTGAAACTTTACAAGATGGATTTGTTTTCTGCTGAGCCTTGAAAACAAACACATATAAGCAGATATCTAAAATACAGAGGTAGTCAGAAATGTCATTTATACTTGTTCTAATGTCGTACTTTGGACTTGTTTTATGTATTTTTTGCAGTGTTTTCAGTCACTGATGGAGTCTCAACGTGATCAAAACTAATGCCTTTCATTAGTGTCAAATCAACCCCCTCTATCTCACTCCAAATTCCATTGAACACATTTAGTCCAAGTCCAAACCATCTCACTGGTGGCATTCTGCTCTGCAATAAATGAATCAGGATTACTGTATGACTTTGTTAGTGTATTAAGGTAAACTAGCTGATGCTAGCACTTTTGGGTTTGATAAGGGATCCTGACACATGAAGTTCTCTATACAAGGTCGATCATTTCGTTCATTAGCAAAAGCCTCTAAGCTCTGCCCCAATCACCCGCATTCAAATGGGACAAAAGAAAAGCAACCTCATTTTCAAAAATGGAACCATAATAAAACAATTGTTAGTGATTTTGTTGCAGTAGTGCATCATGTTCACGTTCCCATAAAATGGTTTGTTCAACATCTTGTATGCCGTTTTGATGAAAGCCATCAGTTTGCTCACCTCATGCATTGCAGGGTCAACTTCCTGTTTGATGCTTGCCCCTCCCACCTACGTTGTGGTCAAACCAATGAGAGGATGCAATTTGATTACGCGGTTTCACAGATAACAAAAAAACTTTTTTCGCTTTTTTTTGGCAACAAACCTAAACCCCGTTTAGTTATTCTGTCAAATTTTGACCGTGTGTCCAAATCAAGAAAGTGGACGTTTGAATAGGCTACATGTAGAGGAGGAACGAGACAAAGAAGACGTGAGAAACTGCACCAAAAAAAAAGCAATAAATTGCGACTAAAGGAATACTCCTGAGTCGTCAGACTGAAAGGGAAGCAATTGCAGAGTGTCAGACAAATGGTCAACCCCATAATCCCACGAGGTCTTTTCCTTTCAGCCAATCAGCAGGTAGGTAGTAACACACCGCTGCGCTTTGAGCGAGAACACCAGCAATCCCTGCATGGCCATGACCTCCCTGTGATTGTCTGCTGTGTAAGTTATAGCGATTCAGCCCAGTATAAATCAGCATTTTTTTTATTTATTTTTTATCTTTTTGGCATTGAAATCTTTCGTGAGGCCATAAACCAATGCTTCTCGCGACATAATATTTATGAAATGGCGCCATTCGTGATTTACATTTTTTACAAACAAAAATGTGTGGCTCCAGTTTCACTTTGGCTTTCTGTTTGATCCTATGTGTGTTGAGAATTCAGAAATATAAAATATTAAACACTAGTGTTATGAGAAGCGATTTATATACATTTTTCTGGAGAAAAGAGCTCCTACGTCTGAAATAATGATGTCAGAATGGAAAATTCATAATAATCATGAGAGATAATTATCTCTGCCGCTTCAATAATTCCCACCCCTACCATTAAGATTCTAATGCTGTGTTTTTTTTTGCTCTCGTTCGGGGGTGTTTTGGCGTGACGGTAACATTGAAAGCAGCCACCTCTGATCCCGTTAATGTTGTCAATGAGCAAGCCTCGCAGGAACGTAAGCAGAGCTGATGAACAGGAAACATGTTGTTTCCTTTTGTTCTCGCTCCGGCATACAGGGGGGCTCAAGAGCTCATCCTAATGTAACCATTGTGTGCCGATGCGAGACTCGGTGAAGTCGAGCGTAGACGTTCTTCTGAACAAGGGCTTCTTCGCTGGAGTGCAGAATGTTTCTCGCTGAGCTCATATTTAAAAAAAACAATTTGAAGAAAACATGTTTGCGTTGGTCGGCTTGGATTGTGTTGATGAACGCCCGGCGGGATCAGACGATTAGTACCGACAGACTGAGGTTGAGGGAAACGAGAGCCCTCTCTCCTCATATGTATGCACATCACGGTCCGACCTGGTTGACATGAAGCTCTGGCGTAACTTCAGACAGGAAGACTATACTCATGCATGCCTAAGCCCATAGCTTATTAACCATACATCTGCCGTCAGTCCTCATGCAAGCACACATTATTTCCTTGTTGTTGTTGTTTGGGGCTGTCGATCATGATATCAGCTGTCTAAGATCAGCTGGTCTCTAGCCAACAGCACAACGACACAAGGACATCGTTAGCCTCTATCATCTTGCCGCTGTCTGTCTTTGAACGTCTCTCTACCTTCAGTAGTTCATGCTGCCGTTGCGCAACCCTCCACCTCCCCATCTCCGCCCAATCTTCATCAGATTCATCATCCTCATCATCCTCATCAGCCTCCATCACCACCAGTGTCTGGACTCCACGGGGGGGGGGATTTATATTGTTGCCGCTCAGGGCGATCGCAACTCGATCACAAATCTCCTCGTCGAGTTCAAGCGCCAAAGAATATCTGTGCAACTCATTAACGCATCATCTGTCATAATAAATGTTAACTACTAATCATTCACTTGTCTCTCCTGGTTGACACACAGCTAGCAGTAAAGGTATAGTATTAACAAAGCAGCAAACAACTGTTTGCTATGTAAAGACAGAGTGGAGTAATGTCTAAATGAGCTTCTCCCTCTTAGTTATAGGGCCGTTACTGCTAAAAACGCCATCCGGACCCACGGCCGGTGTTGTGAAATAAAAGCCCATTCAAATCTTCTCAATCCAAGATTAATTGCGTGGAGAATAATGGCTGCATGAATCGACAAGCATGTAAACTACTGCAGAGAAGGGGGAAAAAGAGGCATGATTCACAGCGGGAGCGAATGGTTGGTACTAGAGGAAAAGTGTTCATCAACGCAGCGATATTCTTTTCTCGCATCACTTCTCCGCTTGCTCCTCGTTTTCAGAAATGTTCAGCACTCCAAAACGGAAAACGGGGGGGGGGGGCTGGAAGGCAGAGGCGAGCAAATAAATAAGGTTCAGAGAGTCGGGGCCATTTTCATTGGAGCAGCTGCCCACCGCCGAGGCTATTATTCTGATGTCTCGCCCACTTCAGCCCCGCTCAGTGTCTCATTTGTAACCTCTGGATCTCTGGCCGGTAAATGTTTTTTTTTGCCTTCCGCAGGATAACCGGATGGATTTGTTAAAAGGGCCGGACATGCATGGTTTAATGCTGAGCGAAACCGGTGTAGCTGGTACCTCCAGCGTGGCATTATCCCATTTAGTGGAGCGTAATCACAGCCTGCTGCGTTTTCAGCAACCTTGAATCGGACCCACAACAAACAAGTGTCCATGTTGCACGTAATATTTCCGGCCCGCTGGAAGGTCCCGCTCACCCGTTTCTCTAATGGATCAATCATGTTTCCACGCAGAGTGCAGCGCGACCCACATCTGATGGCTCTTTAAAGGTCTCTCACACACACAAGAGGTTGAGGGTACATCTGTTGCTTGAGCACAAATGCACCGTCTGAATGGTAGCGCCGACTGCACAGCGCAGGACATTTGAGTCACCATAACTCGACGGCAAAGTAGAGATTTTAATCTCGTTTGAAGTCTATGAATATGGAAAGATGAAAATAAGAGTGGGAAAGGTTGTAGTTTAATTCTGACCTTGTGGAGTGTGACTTCTTTTATTTTGATATACGAGGCAGATAGGAGTCCACTGCTCCGCGTCTCCTGAGCCAGGGTCCGAATATACAATATAGTTTAGTTTCTTTCAAATATCCAAATGATATGCAGATCACGATATAAGTGTACATGGGCCTGGATGCCTCTTTATGTACGTGTGAGGATTGTAACGCTTCCCAATTACTTATTTGTGCAAACGTCATGCTGTCATAGAATAGGTATCCATTAGTTTAAAATACCAAGAGGATACGTTCCCAGATTGCTACCCACTTATTCCTTAACGTTTCAGTTGAAACGGCACTGACTTAAACCACCAAAGCAACAGATTTAAAAGTCATTTGTTTTATAAATGAAACTTTTGCAAACAGCTGTGGGGAATTTGTGTTAATGGGTATTTGTGTGCAAACACTGTGTAACCTTTTTGTGTAACAAATACCACTTTCCTATCAACATGCGGAGGGAATTCTGAGTATTTTATGGTCATATAAACAGGTTCTACCCTGAAAGTGTGTGTGTGTGTGTGTGTGTGTGTGTGTGTGTGTGTGTGTGTGTGTGTGTGTGTGTGTGTGTGTGGCGTTCAAATGTACGGCTGGAGGGCAGCACGCAGCAGATGAAATGTTACAGCAGTCGTCAATTAGCGCCTCTGCGTTCTCCTCCAGCACATTAAGCTCTATAGCATCACACGGATATTTACCGTAATATATTCTCCGGGCTTATCGCCTAAACCAAATTGAGGGAGGTTTGACGAGTCAGATATTGCTTTTAGCTGAACATAAATTGCGCGGGGGTGTCATATTGTTTGTGATAACAGCACAGTTGGCCTCCGATAGCTTCGGTTAGATGAATTTGTGTCACCGCACGCTGAGCGACTTCAAAAAAAACGAAGCCATCAGCCGCTGTGATCGATGACCCCGGTGCGGTCGCAGCTCCTACAGAAAGCTATATGTGGCTGATTCATGGCGTTTGTGGGTGAGGCAGCTTCTTTAGTCGCTGCTGGCAGTAGATCAGTAGAAGCGGAGGTGCGGGGAGTTGGAGGTAGGAAAAGAGAGATAATGTTACGAGACAGGAAAATGTACCAATAATGCACCATCCACGAGGCGCTGCGATTACCGTCTGTGTTTATTATGAGCAAAGAACGATACAAAACGACCCGTCAAACAGCAAGAGCAGAAGACAGAAAAGCCACCAGACAGAAAACGTAACGGCAAACAATGACGTAAATACATCAGGTATCACATTTTTTTTTTTTTTTTTGTCATCTTCACCTCACAAAAGCTTGCTTAGCGTATACATGCTGCAATCTGAGCACCGTGCACAATCAGAAGACGTCTCCATCACAGCTGCTTGTTGATTTTTTTCCCCCCAAAATAAAATGACTTTCAACTGAGAACAAAGAGAGGAATTAATAAAAAGTGCACAAAGGAGTCACTATACGATACAAACCACAGACTTCAAACCTTTTTTTTTTTTTTTACTTTTCTATTTTCTCACATATTCAACTTCGAGGCCCATTAGCTTCTACTGACTGGTTTGAAATTGTAGAAAACACGCTGATGGAACAATAGATCAAAACAAGGTTGTTGTTTTTTTCTTCTTTTTTTTCTTCTTTTTTAAATGCACTTGCTGGCACACATTTGAAAAAAACACAATATTGAATTAATTTCACATAGCACTGCACAATCAATTCCAAGCAACTTTACAGTGTTGACAGAAAAGCTCAGTCTGAAGCAGGCGTGTCTTTCATTTAGTTTACTCGGTATTCATTCCCCTCTGAGTGCTCCTCAATTTATACATATACCGAGCTCAAACTAGCAGCAGACACTTCCTCTTTTAATAGCGGGGTGAGCTATAGCTATATAGATACTGTGGACTGCACCGAGTGGGGTACTTTAGTCGCACTCTATTTACACGGTCCGTCATCGCTCCGTGGGCTTTTTTTGCGGAGCACATAGATCAGAAAAAGCGCTGCACTCTGCAGTCTCTGGCAATATTAAGTTATCTGAGCCTTTGACGAACAGCCTCTCCGTCTGCACACCAGCGTTACCCCCCCCCCATCCCTCATAATTATACATCGGCAACTGACCTTTGCAGGCTCCTCCACGGAGGCCCCAGTGGTCGTCTTCACAGTGACCAAAAGCAACAAGAGGCGTTGGTGTGTCCGTCCCCGTTAAGACTAAAGTCCCTGCGGAAATCATCAGAGCTCAGGAGAGGGGTTGTTTTTTTTCGATGACACAGCAGGTTTAAATGAGCGTCTGTATTATCTGTCCTTTTTCTTGACTAGGACCTTCTCAAAAGGTCGCGTAATTCCATGTCGGCGCTTTCTCTCGGGAGCGGGATTAAAAATGTTCACGGCTTTGTTGCATTTGGATTCATCTGAATGACATGGTTCCTGGTGGGGAGAGGTTCGTGAACAAAGAGGAAAGACTACTGCTACGAGTGAAACCTGGGTACCACTGAGATGACACGGTGTCCTAGGGCTGGGCGATGAAAAACACAGATTGTGATAGAAAATGTCCGTTTATGGAAAATTAGAGACTTTGATATCGTGTGGATGAACTAAGATTGCTTGACAGCATGCTATGGCAATCCCAAAACAGAAACCAAACTATTTCTAACCGGTCTTATGTTGCATGCAAAATGGCGTCATTTACACATTACGTATTAATCATTTGAATCGCAAAACTTTACTCAACGACAAAAGTGATTAGAGTGAATTACGTTCCCCGATACTTTCCATCCTTACTGGGCCCTGTCCATCACTGACTCTAAACAACTTTGAAGCCTCCACACCCGCCGCTCATTACATCTTATGTATTTAACACGTGGAGGGAAAAGAAAACGAGACGTCGTGGCGGTTTAGCAAAGCTAGCTAGACGTTAGCCCCGCTACGCATGGGTTCTCGTTAGCAGGGCAGCTAATACGACACAACGTGCGCACAAGAAAGCTCTTAGCTTACAAGGAGTTGCATTTCTTTGGGTGGAGGCTATCCACTTCCCCACACCTTCCAGCGCCGCGACCAAGCTAGCACGTAGCTGCCCAGTCCGTCCGCTTAATGCACAGTGAGGCCAAACTGGTACCGCCCCTCTATCAAAGAACACTTCCACGTGGGAAACTTTTTTTGTATTCACACAGAAAGCGATAAGCCACAAAAACTTTTTAATGGTAAAGAGCTGCTGTGGATAAACAGGGAATGGTCAGTGGCGAGGCGTTGCTTTGACTACCGAATTTCCACTGCATGGTACAACACGACTCAACTCAACTTGCTTGGAAGCATTTACAGATACTGTAGGTCGATGTGTACCGTTAACGGGAAGACGGATGCTAATTTAAACCTGCAGCATCACCCTCCCCCCTGATCACACACACACACACACACACACACACACACACACACACACACACACACACACACGCTTGTACTCTCACCAGTAATTTAGAGCCGCCGGCAGGAACCAGTAAACGGGACCCTCAACAAACTGTAACATTATCACACTGACGAACGTAACGGACCCCAGATATACGCTCCATGGCTGTAAACATTTCACACAGCGGTGATTCAGAGGGATAGACTGACAGGACTGAACGTTTATTTTAGTATAATTTAATCACTTAAATAGATATTACGTCTGCAGATTAAAATAATTCTTCCTTCATTTGTTTTCTCTTCAGCATCCTACGAGTGAATCTGGAGCTCAACAAAGACTTCATAACTCTTGATAAATACCAATATAAGTATCGTGATTTAAATATTTTGCCGTAGCACTCGGCCCCATGATATCCATTACTGAAGCGTCTCTCTGTTTAGCGTCTGAATCTGTTTGTAGGGGAGAGGAAGAGGGAGGCGGATGGAAGCAGTTCGCTTCAATTTAGTTTCAGTTTGCTTTATCAGTTTATTAATGGACTGTATTTTTTTTTACAAGATTCATGAAAGTTCCCTGCATTCTTTTTATTTGTCTTTAAAATGCTAACAGCTCATCAAATGGCATCCTATTGTGCTTTCGGCAACTTGAATTGAAAGGGGACGGTCGGGGTATTTAACACTTCTTTAAAATGTCCCATTGGCGACTGAACCCATTCTGCAGCTCTCTCGCTCTGTTGTCCTCCTCAGGTGGAAAGTTTGTTCTCAGTCAGGCTTTGACATCGCTACCTGACAGGGAAGGCTCTGCAAACGGTCTCTTCTTGGCACTTGGCAGGACGCTGGCGGGTAAGAACCGCTCTGTCGGCGCGTTCAGCTCGTCGTCCATTTCTGTAGCGAAGTGGTCGGGACTTTCCCCGTTGGACGTCTCCTTGATGACGCTGTAGGTCAGCGCCACGCTGTAAGAGGCTGGCTTCTCCGTGCGCTGGGGGCCGTAGTGACACAGCTTCTTGAAAGCGGCGCGGAACTTCTGGGACATGGCGTTGTAGATGACCGGGTTGATGGCGCTGTTCAGGTAGATGCAGAGACGGCAGAAGAGCAGGAACCAGGTGTCCAGGTAGGCCTTGTCCAGGAAGGAGTTGACCACCACCAAGGTGCGGTAGGGCATCCAAAGTAAGGCGAAGAGGACCACCACCACAGCCAGCATCTTCGTCACCTAGTGAAAGTCAATCACGCGTTAAGAAAACAACAAAAACAAATCACATGAAATTGGACAATTGATTGACCTTTGAGGGGTTTTCATGCACATGGAGTCTGTACACTATGAGGCCTTTCATCACAGCAGACCTGGTGTTATTGCACAATGCCAGGAGCCAGAAAATAAACCAGATAATTGGAATTCAGCCATCACTCATTTTGACATGTGAATGAAATGAGATCCTGTTTTGATACTATTTATGCTCAGCATTTTTTTTTTTTCTCTCCAGTCATAGCCGTTCAGTGTTTTTACATACCGCCTCTAAAAATTGTCGTTTGTTGGTGGCGGAGTCCACCTTTTTATCGATTCAAATCATCTACCCACGCACGAAGCATTCAGAGGAATTCAATTGTTCCACCGTTGTATTTCTGACAAAGTAGCAACGCAACAAGTGAATTGTGGGACCTGAAGTATTGAACCAATCTGCACCGGTAACCGCGGGATCAACCAGGACCGAGATTTTAAGGATTACAACTTTAGGGTCGGTGCACAAGGGGAGCCGTCATGCCCAAGAAAATAAAAAGTCATTTTCACCGAGGCTCTCTCCACCGGGGCAGAGGAGTGATTATTGACTGGGACAGTGTCTCGTCTGTGAACACAGCTGCATCTCCACATGAACACTTGACTTGAGTCAACTTGAGTAGGTTTAATGAGATTAACACGGAGCAGCCACGCTCCTGATCAAATATTGATGGTGTGACTGGAATTCTGGTTGGATTAAATGAAAGACAAATTCAGAAGTGCTGAATGTTCAGTTTGGTGCTCCTGGAAAAAAAAAGGGCAGCACTCTGTAAATGATTGTCTTTTTTGATTTTTGAAGGACCTGCTGATGTCACACGTTCATCAGAAGAAGACATTTCACCATGTGTCCTCCTCAGTGGGATGTGTTCAAGAGCAACAAAGTGCTCAAATCAGATCCTACAGGCCAACCAACCCAAGAAAAATACAATATTCATTGAAAAGTCAAATGAAAACTGTTGGACTGTACTGTACACCCAGAGGCAATTTGTTTCATATATTTTGACTCCTCACTTACTCCTGCTGATTACTTTCCTCTTAATTTGGTCCTCACAAAGATTATCTATCTATCTATCTATCTATCTATCTATCTATCTATCTATTCAAAAATTGCATGCTATGGGCTCCCAAACCAAATAGGTGGCAGGTGGTGAATGGGTTGTTTTGAACCTAATCTATCATTGCAGTATGAGGACTTCTTTAAAGCACATGTGCGGTCTCACATTTCGTCGTGTTTTTGTCAACGGAGAAATTGAACCCCATAGACGTGTCAGTCCTTTGTCATAAATAACGAAACTGTCACAGCCTGGTTTTTCCCCCCCCCACAATTTTGTTTTGGAGAAAACAAACATGTCAGATTACAGAGTTTTTTTTGTGTGAAGACTTTTATGAAAGATAACTGCGAAGGAGTTGTCAGGCAGGAGATTAATGTTTGCAGGTTGGACAATGTGACCATAAACACACCAAGCTGTTCCTCGGTAAATACTTAGAAACCACCCTGTAGGTATCATAAAACACTCATTAATTATTAAGATGCTGTTAATCAATTTCCAACAAGGAAGACTGATCAGGCAATTTAACAAAGCCTGGATTTGTTAATACAATTACCAGCTGATAATCCGGTAATTAAATTGAATGAAATGAAATCTTCTCCATATGTATGTTGCGTCGTCTCGGCTGCAGTCAGGTGAGGATAATTAGATTGGATGGGGGGGGGGCGCTGCCAGCGTCATCAGTGAGAGAAATACCCAATCCTGCATCCTCATTACGTCTTGACCTTCAGGTAATGCAGTAAAGTACATGGCAGATTGCACAGAAAACGTATGTGTTTGTGGGTGTGCATCAGTCAAAGATTTGTACTGATGGAGGAAAAGCCAAAAGCCTATTTGAGTTGGAGTTAACTGATTAGAAAATCCAATAGAGCATGTAGCTCCCTCAGGGTACCACACCCCCTGTCACTCCAAGGCCTCTTCCCGTGATCTGACAAACAAACGCCTCTCCCTACTATCTACCTGTGTGGCTGTGCCTTTTAGAGAGTTCTGTTCCATTTTCAACAAAGTGGAAACTCTTTGCCCTTTTTTAAAAAGAGGGAAGATGAGGATAAAACAATGTCTTGGTTTAGTGCACATGTGATGAGCGAGAGTCCTTTATTTTTGATAAGAAAAGTGTATTTGTCAAGCATGCGCATAGACACTCACTGAGCAATGTAATTCAAGAGGCGGCTGCACCGCGACCTCTCACTATAAAACCCTTTTGTTTGTCTTATCACTTTTGTCAATTCTTTTCGACGAGATGAGTTTGTGCTTCAGGGTTTAAAAAAAAATAAATATCTGCTCTGTTCCACTGGAAAAAAAACAAGAAACAAAAAATGGGTTCCAGGTGCACTTCATTAGACTGAATCTGAAAGTAAATGAGAGTTGGCAGCACTTTGATGCACTGCATATCAAAAAGTGAGTAAGTAGTGGAGCTTGTCAGCTGTATCATTGTCAAAAAATTAAAAAAAAATTTGAATAGAGAGTGCATCTTTCTGATTAACAGTCCGTTTGGGCTCCTGGAGATCCAATGTTCTCTTTAACAGCTCGACAAAAAAACAAAACATACTTCACATTGTTTTATGACACCTCATGACTCTAACCGGCCTCATGAGCATCGATCATAAACTAGAGCATGAACTGTACTTTATAGGCATCGCAAGTCTGCAAAATCTCACATCAGTCTATGAAGATGTCTGTTATTATAATTTTGCAGCTGGGAGTTAAACCTTTCTAGGCTCTAATTGACCCCCAAAGATGAGTGACGTAGCTTCTGCCAATGACTTTTCAGCAAAATGAATTCATCTGTTCATCCTTCATCTGTTCATCCACTCACAGCCCATATACAGTAACCTCTAAAATGTCTTTTCTACTGTTTCAACAACACTTGGCAGAGAGGAGTGTCAATGTACTGCTTGTGTACTTAGCTTAATGCATGTCAATGTCAAAGGAAAAGAAAAAAATATAGTACTTAAATGTTGATTTGGCAATAATAATAATTACCATTACATCAGTGGATCTGTGAGACCCACAAAAATAATAAAGTAAAACACATGAATGCGTTATGTTTAGTGGGATCAATATGTGTATTAAATGTGCCCCAGTGTGTGGGTTCAGTCATAATACCTGTGGTCGGTGCGTAATACACTTTTCTTGATAATCACATACTTGTGTGGCTCTCACTCTCTCTCACACACACACACACACACACACACACACACACACACACACACACACACACACACACACACACACACACACACCTACACACCTGTCTGCGGGAGGCAGCCGTGGTGCTGCTGGAGGAGCAGCTGCCGATCATCCTCCCCCCCTGACCCGTCTCCTTCTTCCACTTCTTGGTGCCGCCGCCGCCGCTGGCTTTGGGATCCGAAGGCAGCGGGTTGATGAAAAGTATCCGCGCGATCAGTCCGTACAGGACCGCGGCGAGCATGAGGGGCAGCACGTAAAACACCGCGAAGTCCGTGAAGTAAATGGGCAGGTAGTAAGTCCTGGACACCTTGTACGCGCAGCTGAGCAGCACCACGTTGTCGTACGCCGACGTATTGGTGTCGGACAGAAAGAGCCACATGACGCAGTAGACGGAGGTGAGACTCCACACCACCATGATGATCTTCTTCGCCCTGGACAGGGTGCACAGGAACTGCGCCTTGATGGGGTGGCAGATGGCGATGTAGCGCTCCACGGTGAAGGCGGTGATGGAGCACGAGGACGCGTTTATCCCCAGGTACTGGAAGTAGGTGATGCCCAGGCAGCCCGCGTAGCCGAACACCCACTGGCCGTGCAGGGCGTCGGTGATGTTGGGCAGCCCGGCGGCCGTCAGCACCATCAGGTCAGCCGCGGCCAGGCTCACCAGGTAGCAGTTGGTGGGGGTCCGCATGTGCTTGGTGGTCAGGACCACCAGTATGACCATCACGTTGCCCACGATGCCCAAGCCGCATATGAGGGACACCAGGAACACGCTGGCCACTTTGTATTCGACCGTGTAGTCGGTCCAAACACCCAGGGTTTGATTGTCCTGCGCCAACGTGCCGTTCTCCACAGTCACGTTGACCATGGTGAGGTTTGCCATCACGAACAAAACAAAAAAAAAATATCACACCAGGCGGGTCACACTAAATCACAAGAACTCATTGCAACAATAGGGCCCCCTCCCCCTGGCACCAGAAGTCCAACGAGCACCAAATCCTTCCCCAAAAAAACTTCATTTCATCCTCATGTAATCCGGTCAAACTGGCTCCCTTTTCTTCTCCACCACGCACAGTTTCTGGTACCGCAGAGACTCCTTTTCCCCACGCACACATACTAGACCATGAAGCGGAGTGAGGCTCGGTCGCCGGTGGAAGTTTGCAGAGATGGCTGGAGAAGGTGTCGCCGGCAGCTCTGCGCTCTGCTCACCGTCTCTCTGCTCACTCAGTGCTGACTGCGAGCTTCCTGCAGAGCCTCTCTGTGAGGTCACCGGCTCCCACCGGGACCCGCGCGCGTCTCCTCTCCTAATGTCAGCGCTGAGGGAGCTCAGATGGGTTTTTAGTGCAACTGACGTCTACATGCTTGATCACTGTACAGTTTGTTTTTGTTATATGATAAAGGATTACAAACATCATTCAACGGTATAAAAAATGGGTTTATACATTTCTCCAAAATTGTGAAAATGTATTACAGCCTATCATTATAAGGTGTTCATATACGCCAGTATATGCTTCAGTAATAGACCAATACAAGACACCTGCATTATAGAGTGTGATAGTGCCTGCTTTTTTTTATTAATTGATGTAAATTAACCAATTAAACTGCTATACTTCTACTGGCTGTATATATTCTGTTTCAGCTTGTTTCAACGCTTCATTGAAGCTACTGTATATGATACTACACCCATATTATATTATAACCAATATATGATATTGTAGAAGTTTGCATCATTTTATACACATTTTTGCCAAAAAATTTGGCCAGACACATTTGGTGTTTTGGAATAATGTTTGGTTTGGAGTTTGTACTGACTGACCCACGGGGTAATCACATAATAAACTCTCAAAGATTCATATTCACACTGATGATATAGTCGAAAATACATCATGTAAAAGTAAAGTAGAGCATAAAAGTGGAGGGAAAAAGACAATTATCTATAGAATAAAATCCAAGTCTACACTATACTGAACTCAATGTACAATGTTGAGGAGCTTATACTTTACTCCACTATTTTACCCCATACATATATTTGACAGCTGTAGCTTCAAGTCACCATGCAGAATACAATAGTATATGATCTGTGTCAAAATAATTGTTAATTAATAATAATAATTGCATTGTTAGGGATTAAACTACCCAATAAAATTATTACAATTAGCTTCACCTCCATTCGCTACAACGTCAACATTCTGCTTGAACATGAATGCAACCATAATACGAATTAATAAGATGATATGTAATAACATATCAGTCACGGGGGGGGGGGCAGTTTTCTGCAGGTCATATTTTAAGTATATTAAGCTGATAATAGTTCTGTACTTTTACTAAAGATTGTGTATAAATACTTTATCTTGTAATGGAGTATTTACACTGTTATACTGCTACCTTAGATATTATGAACACAGTAGGACATGTACCTCCAGGAATATGGCTGCATTAATAAAGTGAGAGATACAATGCCATTAAGGTCCCCGTAGCTAGAAAGTCAGAGGTGTTGGGATGTAAGAAGAGATAAAACATGATCTCATAAAGCATCATAAGGTCATTCCAAACTTTGTATTGTGTCCCACAGGTAAGCGGTGACCCTATTACAGGACTATTACAGCAACAGAAGCATGGTACAAATGTCAAAAAGAAGGACAAGGTCACTTTAACATCACTTTTTAGTGCAACATTGTGCTGGGGTGTCGTTTCATGTGGTGGCGCCAATTCGCTCGCAGCATGAGAGACATGACAGTTTTCCTTTTTTCTTCAATCTGTGTCTGTATTATAGGACTAAATTACACAGTATGCCACTATTAAAATGGTCTGACTCGCACCAGGGAAATTGTAAATCTTTTTTACATCTATATCCTGCATCGTAAACATAATCGGTCTCCTCGCCTCTCTCTCTCTCTCTCTCTCTCTCTCTCTCTCTCTCTCTCTCTCTCTCTCTCTCTCTCTCTCTCTCTCTCTCTCTCTCTCTCTCTCTCTCTCTCTCTCTTCCTGTTGTCTACCTGCATCCAGATGACTTCTCACGCGTCATCGTCAAGCACCGGAAATGAAGCTTCCCGCTGTTCAGTTGGACTCCGCCACTGCTTTTCAGAGGGGTGAGGTGTTAGGAGATATCACAACACATGGTGGCGTTAGAGCTATTGTCCCCCCCCCCCCCCCCCCCCCCCCCCCCTTCCTTAGGGTGAACACATTAGGAAGAAGACCTGAGGGCGGTGCGTCTGATGGAGCTGTCTGCATTCATCTCCATCTGCGTGTCGAACACTGTGGCACAACACGCCGAGACGTACTCACAATGTAACTGTTGGTGATTAGCACCCCCCCCCCCGTGGTGCTTCAGTACCCGTAAGCCAAAAATACAAACAAAACTGGCTGAGGTTCCAGGCAGCCGCTCAACAGTAGTCCAGATTGGTGTGATTGCTATTCCCGGGGAGGCTGCATGGACTCAAGTGGAAAGGAGTAAGGCAGGGGATGAAAATTACTCATATCTCAGCACAGTAGGCGATGCAGCGGTTTATATTGCTGTCTATATAACCTTCCCCGGAGGCTGCTTGATCGATGAGAGCTCAGCAGTCTGCAGGAAAACTGCTTGTTGGACTGCGTGGCAGATAAACTACAGAGTGTGTGTGGGTCATCGGTGAGATTACCCGAGTATTACTGGCAGTGTTTTTAGAAGTCAGATCATGATTTTGGAGTGTTACTATCTTCAGCGGGTTAACTCTCGTTGGTGCTGTAAACCCCACAATCCTCCTAACAATTTCATATCAGTGCGTAGACCTAATTTACCATGTGGTCTTAATTCACTGTCGCCTCTGTATCGACCCCCCCCCCCCCCCCCCCCTCTATCTCTCTGAGGTTATTACGCCGAATCATAGGAGGGCTGACTGAAGTGTTGAGGTGGGAGACCGTGACAGGTCACCATCACTCCTCACAGCCGGCGAGTCAGGAGACAGAATCCCACAATTCAAAAAGGGGACATTTTGTTATTGCTGCCGGTGGAATCGGGTCGTATCCATCCACCTGGAGGTGTCAGACACAGCGGGCTTGCCAAGTCCTTTTAAGTGAATATTGATTCCAATAATGCATATGGTTATGCTTGCTATGATTCATTACTGGCGAGTACCGAAAGTCCATCTGTGTGTTACAGGTTATGGCGAACAAATCTATGAACCAAGCACACTGATTGCTGGCTTCATTATTCTAAGTATGTACTTTATGATCATATACTGCAAAACCATTCAATTAGAGAGTGATGAATGGCCTCATTTAATTTAATTGATCCATCCCACTTGGATTATAAACTTAACTGCCAGTTCACATCAGTGTCACTGGTGGAAGAGGTATTCAGATCTTTACCCAAAGAATAAATAATCAACACTTGTATTGGCCTGAAAACAAAATATCAAATGACAAAGGGGTCACTTGTAGTGGTGAACCTATAGAGAGATTATCACCTGGGTCTGCAGCTCCCCTCATGTGTGAATATGGAAGTTCCATTCACCAGGTGGCCAGAAACACGACTCCAAATGAATGGTATTGTTGCTCCGGAACTGCTGGATAAATAAATATGCAACTGTTTCCCAACAGGTTCGCCATCTACTTCTTAAAAGGTGATGATATGTTGTGTTTCACAACCTCCACGCCAACTGGACAAAACAATCAAGTTGTGGCAGGTTTAAGTTGAGGTAGTGTCACGCCAACACCATTTGGGCAGACCAACACTCCACAACTGGCCCAAATCAACCACAGGAGAGACATTTAAAACAATCAAATCCATAGTATTTATTAACATGAAGTAAACAAACCACAATATTCTAGGCCAGGGGTCTTCAACGTTTTTCAGGCCAAGGAGCCCCAAACTGATGGAGAGATGGAGCAGGGACCCCCAACTATATATACTGTATTAAATTGTGTTTTGTATTAAAGTGGGCCTAGTGCCATGTATAAACATACCTTGTCAACTGATACCAATGCCAATATCAACACTGTCTGTCAATTGCATGATAATCATGCATACAAGCTATTCAAATTGACGTTTTTATTTTAAACATAAATGAGTGATGGCCTATTAGTGCCACTGCCATGCATAAACAAACCTGTTATCTTGCATACAATACTGAACTATTAAAATAATGGACAGGTTCATGTTTTTTGGTCGAGTTACGAAACGATCCATTTTTCGCTCATAACAATGTCCAAACACTTGGATAGGAGCTGCAGTGTTTCAGCCAGGAATATCTTGCAAAAATGATTGCACATGGATTTGTGGGTGAAGTAAATGTTTTTTTACAACGGTATCTTCTTTTCAAATAATATTGCAGCGTGCGTCCTTGTGTCTGGGATCTTAGTCAGCTGGGGACTGAATAGGCTCTCGGTCAATCACGGGGAACGTGACAGAGCCAGCGTGTAGCATGCGGCCTCGTGATTGGCACAGCAGCGATAGGGGCGGGTCCTCCTCTTTGTGTGCTGGAGGCTTGGAGGGACAGGTCCAGGCTGGTCTCGCGCTGTGAGTGAACCGGTGCCCAGCTTGAGAGAGCTCCTGTGTGTCGCTGAATGTGTGCATTTCTGACTGAAAGATAACATCTTCTGCCTCCATTTATCCATTCGTTGGATTCATGTTAATGTGTAAAGAAATACAAAAAAAAATAGAAAAAAAATAGTCTAATCAATCAAAAATTTTGCAGACCCCCTGCAGTACCCCCGCGGACCCCCTAGGAGTCGTGGACCCCCTGTTGAAGACCTCTGTTCTAGGCTGAGAGAGACTGTCCCCACGCCAGAGGCCTCTCCCCTCTGCTGCTGGCTCAGGAGTTTTTAAAGCACTTCCTTCCCAGACTACTGGAAAAGGCGAAAGGGACAACAGCATAGGGATCATGTACATCTGTAAGCATCACAACGCTGTAAAAGAAAAAAAAATCCATTACATGTAAAAGCTGTGCATTCAAAATCTAAACATTTTGAGAGGAGCAGTTATTTGCTGTTTTGCTGAGAGGTAGAGGAACAGATTGGTACCACGAAAATGACATCATTTTCTCCCCAGCTCCTGATTCTGGTGCTGTTCTTGTCCCATACAACACTGACAGTGGGTCTTCACTGCCACCTCGTGGCCGAGCACTGCTACTGAGACAATAAACAAGAGTGTGGAGCCAGGTTACACATAATGAGAAAGAAGCCATTTATCTGTGATCGCACTGTCAAATGCATAACCCTCGTTTCTACATTGCAAATGCTTGAGTTAGTGTGAGTAACAGCTTCTCAAGCAGCTGCCACATCGCTGTGTTTGAGTCTACATGAGCTGTGCACTTATACTGGTCTACTGGAATGAAGCCAAACAAATGCTTTGGCCTTTCAAAATGTTACTGAGCTTTGAAAATCTAAAGTTACTTAGATTTAATACAGATTATGTATTTGTGCAACGTTGAACTCTTTCCTGAAGGTATGTGGAAAATGTTCTCTCTCCTTTGCTTCCAAATTCATTTCATGCGTTTATTCAAATGAGTTCCTTCAGGCTGGTATTTGACCGTGATGGAGAGTCAGCCATCTATAGTTGTAATAGGAATAGTCCCTGATTATTTGTACCAGCGAAAATGAAGAAGTGTTGTGATGTGAACACCTCACCATTGGACACATTCCCAAATTCTGAACCTTGACTTCCGTGTGAATGTAATGCATTATTCATCCACAGCAGCTTTTAAGAGAGAGGTCCTTTTTTTGTTCTTCATTGAAATCTCAAGGTAAACATCCCAACAGAGATACAGAAGCAAAAGTCCACCAATGGCAGTGCCAGCAGACTACTCAGTGATTGAAAGTCACCAAATATAAGTGACGCCTTTGGCCTGAACTCAAGACTTTCTCATCTACCCTAATGAATGAAAGTCATCTCAAACGTTTTGCCTTGTCCATACTAAGCAGCAGCTCTGATTTTGCCTATACCATTCAGCGAGCACCAGGATACACAGAGCTAAACTGAACATGACTGTGTAGTCGTCAACACAAATGGGATCCGGCGGCGAAAAACAACGTGTTTGTTGTGTCGTAATTAGGAAGCCATTATGACTGGGCACATCGGAGTGGCTGTAAAAGACAGCCAGCGCTCCAGGTGAAGACGGAGAGGCGGGAGACGGGGGACAGACAATTATCATCGCGAGCTATTGAGAGCGTTATAATTCAAAAGCAGCTGTAGCGCGAGGGGATAACATCGCATTAATTATGACAAAGAGACGATGAAGAGAAGACGGGTCGATGAGATGGTGGAATTAATTATCCCAGTCGGCTTGCTTAATCACCAAAAGGCTTTTTTTTCCCCATGTTCTCTCTGTGAGGTTTTATCTGTGCTTGAAGCATAAATCTTTGCCTACACACACACACACACACACACACACACGCCACTAAGAAGGCCATTATCATCCTTCCATTATCCCACACCCACAGTGTCTGCATGGTTGAGGCCAGCCACACCACTTCAATTAGTGAAGTCACTGTAAATGAACTTGAGGGTCCAAGTGCTAAATATTTCATAAGAGTGTCTGCCGCCACCAGCCACCAGCCATCCTGTCAAAAAGAAGAAGAAGAAGAAGAAACCATCAGGCTGCCTTTCTCTGAATCCCCTTGTCACCCTGCTGTCTGCATGCACTCTCCTCTCTGGAAGGCTTTTTAGGAGCTGCTGGAGGATTTGCGTGCCAGACTTCCCAAAACAAACCCAGGGGGAGTGTGTGCACCTGCTTATTAATAATCTACAGCACCCCGCTGCTGTGACACACTACTCTGCCGCTGACCTCTGGATGCTGTCTGGCAGCTGGCGGGGAAGGTTTACTTTGACCCACAAACACACAGGCTACATCTTGTTCAATGTGTAATAAGGCTAAATTAAGTATGAAAAACTGAAAGGGTTTCGCTGCTTCCACTTTTTGTCTTATTAATTCATTTGTTTCTCTTTTATGTTGAGGTCTGGATTGGGTGGCGCCGGCTTTTCCTCAGTCAAAGTTTGTGTGTAAAGTTCAGCGCGAGTTCTTACTAGCTTGCTGGCTAACAGCTAGCTGGTTTGGAACCAGTACTTTACTAAATGAAGTTGTTCCGTTAAGAACAACTTCATCAGTCTTAGCTAGTAAAGACTGATGTGAATCTTTTGCTAAACTTTCTGTACCAAACGTGTGTGTGTCAGAGTTAGCTGTAGGCTAATCGCTCAGTTAACAGGGTGAAATGGGAGTATGCTAACGTACCTTGCGCTAACCGATTTAGTCATTTGGTAATTTGAGCCGTATTGTGTTGTTTTTATTAAATACATTTTTTTTAAAATCTTGCCTGTTTACATGATTATTGAAACTGTATGTTAGTCATGCATCAGATCAGGTATGCAGACCATATTTAATTTGTACTCCTTTATCTAAACGGGTCCTATATTAACCTAACAAGTTTTGCCAGTTGGTTCAGTGATGGGGTGTTCATGTTATACGGGATAGATGAAAGATTCCCATGTGTTCGACTCATTAGACAACACGAAACAGTTGGTAGGCCTAGTTGGGGACGTTATGTGATACAAAACAATTTCCTGAAATCTCTCCCTTTAGGTTAAGTGGTTGAGGTTGACGTAAAGGGATGTTCCAACTTGATTGCTCATGATTATCTCCGTGAATGTGGTTGATTTGTGACTTGGATATTGACGTGAACGCTATTTACAAGTTGTCCACCCTATAGTTCCGATTACTCCAATAAAACGCGAACATAACTGCATCACAGCTTGGCAGCTATTGGGTTTAAATAATTAGGAACAAGTCATCTCCAGAGGGTGTTTGTGCGGTGTTAAACATTTTAATTTAAGCACGTGTTGCGAGTTTGAACCTGAGACTAACGGGCTTCTTTCCTGTTCCTCATTCTCACAGTCTCTCATTTACAGTCACAGAGTCTGCTGATGTGGGACACTGACCAGCGTCAGCAGCTCCCGGAGCAGCTGGAGGTGAAGTGAACCTAGTCACTCCCTCATCTATGAAGTCACTTCATAATTCACACTCCCACACATGCACTGCCGCACTCCTCTTCTCCCTCCTACTGCTGTATTTAGAGGGACCACTCCCCCCCCCCCCCCCCCCCTCCCCTCCCTCTCCATCACCTTCTGATATCTGCTACTGCTTAAAGGGGGAAAAAAAAAGCAGTGCTGCATCAGTGGTTCATAATGTCTATTCTGGGTGTGGGTCCGTGCTTGTGGCGGGAGACACACTATGAGGATTTATAGCCTTTAGAAGCACCGAGTCCCCGGCCGCCCCTCCCCTTCTAAAGCCCGGTGTCCTTGCCAGCAGGAAAAGTGGTGCACTGTTGCAGACAGATAGCATCCGATAGTTGGCTGTTGTTGCCCCCTCGGACGTTTTAATATGTCAGCCTCCTCTCTCTATTTCTCTGCATGAGGCCGACTAAAGTTGACCACAATCTGACCAAACACACCATAAATTGTTACGATCCATCAGTCAGTGACCCGGGAGTATCTTTCATCCCCACCTCTGCAAACTCATTTCTGGAACAAAGATGGTGGAGTAAATCTTTGTCTCCCTCCCCCTCACTCTCCCTTTTCTCTTTACTCATCTGTTAAATGGAGCCCTTGTTGGGACATGAGCCAAAGCCACTAGGACTCCAGGAAAAGTGGCGGCTATATTTATAGCTGCTGCCTGGTTGCGCTAAAAAAAAAAAGGTGGAGCAGCCAAGCAAATGAATATTCAGTTTAAAGCGGGATTAAGCTCTTAAAATGCACTTTACGTCTACTTCACCAAGTGTCACTTTCTAAGTAAACTTGCCGTCTTGTTGTTCATCATTTATCTTCAAAGATGCCACCAAGACCTGGAGTCTGGAGATGTGGCGGCAATGAGATGAAGCTCATGAAGACTTACGCGGGGTCGCAGATCAGACGACCTATTTGATCTCTAGATTAAACATGGATTAGGATGGCTTTGGCACAGTGAGCAGTAATCTTCTGAGGGAGCGCAGGAGAACAGATGGTCCATGATACCCGCAGTTCAAACAATGTCGTTTGCTCAGTGCCACTGGATGGATTTTGATGACAGATTTGTTTTTGCTTTTTTATGGATATGACAGATTTACTCTCTGATATGATGGCCGCATCAACAGAAAACATACCGTGTACACGTCCGTGATCTTCAACTGTGTGGCAAAACAAACATCGTCATGTGCTATTTGTCTTGTTTATTATAACAAGAGAACTTTGGGTGTTAAATATCTGTTCTGGCATCAGCCAGCTATCCCATGTGACCCCTATAGGGACTTCAAATGTGTCCAGCACTGACTTTATAGCAACCTTATGAAACTTTATGGCACTTGAGCTCCTGTATATTCTCCTATAGAGACTTATTTTATGTCTTTGTTGTATTTTTTTTCTTCTTCTAATCTGCTACGGCCTACTAACCTGCTTTTAGTTTCCATAGGAGGTTTACAGTTGCACTCTGACATTTCTATGGCATCAATAAAAGTTTCCCGGGGGGGGGGGGGCATTGCTGGTTTGTGTGTTGACTGGCTGCCAGTGATCTCAATCGGCTCACAGATAGCGAGGCTCCTTTCAGCGCCACAGCGCGGGCAAACCGAGGCTCTCTCTCTCTGTGTGTGTGTGTGGGGGGGAGGGACTAACGGAGAGCTCCAGTCAGTGCAGCCCGCCGCCACAGCATCGAGCTGAGAGAGAGAGAGAGAGAGAGAGAGAGAGAGAGAGAGAGAGAGAGAGAGAGAGAGAGAGAGAGAGAGAGAGAGAGAGAGAGAGAGAGAGAGAGAGAGAGAGAGAGAGAGAGAATACATTCAAAGCATTTTCCACTGATAAGGTTTTTTCCCTTTTATCTGTCACCGTTATGCGTCGTCACCCGCTGAAGAGAAGGCGGCGGCGATGCTGGAGTAGCGCGGTGAGTTTATTCCTTCCTACTTGTGCAGTCTGAGGAGGTGGTGTTGTCGGGGATTAGAGACAGATAAAGCCGCGTTGTGCGCGACTGGTCCACCCTTTTATGCAGGGGAGCACCTCACGTCCTCTGCTGAATTCAAATAAAGTGTGCAGGAGTATGGAACTGTTGGATGCATTCGGTGCTAAAAGCTGCGGTCGGAAATCGTTTCATGATGGTTTCATGACTGTAATATAATGTATTAATACGTAAACAATGTGATCGTATATTTGACGTTTGATTTAGTTTTAGCCCAGTTCATCTTGTGCATTTCGGCTGTGGTTATTCTAAAACAGAATTAGACTAGCATAATCTGGGTTAATGCGTGGGTTGTTTTCCTAATTGGATACAGAGGCATTTGGCTAATCGCAGCCACTATAAGCGCCTTTCAAGAAGGATACACGGATTTTTCTTTCACTATCCTATCAACTTTAAAGTGTTGATGATTTCGGTGCAGTTTAACTATTGAGGCATGTGCATTTTGCGCATTGTTCCAAATTACGCACAAGTGTTTGCGCAATGATCTAAGGTTTCAGGCTTTAAGATATATTTAAGAAGCACCATTTAACTTAGAAGTGGTGTGTGTGTGTCCTCTTATCAGGGATGCTGTGGAGTGAAAGCATCGTGGGAGGAAGGCTCAGAGTGAACCAGCGGGTGGTGAAACACGAATGGCTTCTCCAGTGCTGCTTCCCGCAGATGAGAGAGGCAAACAGCCCGACCCTCCCGACGTCCTTGACCGGGTTTCCAACACGCTGCACGTCCGCAAGACTGGCGGATCAACAGGAGGAGCGCTCCCGGGGGAGGGCGTCTGTAACCCGGCCCGCAGCTGCCATGGCCGGTGTCATTCAGCGCCAAGGACGGCGCCGCGCAGGGGAGGCGCAGAGGTTAAACTCGCTCACCTCGGCGAGGAGAAAGTCCGGATTTGTTGCGACGAGGAATTAGAGACATCCTTCACCTATATTGACGAGAATGTTAACCTGCGAGTGGCCAGCCCGGACACTAGTTGTAAAAGTACTCACAGACCCGTGCGCAACGGCGAGCCTTGCTCTGAGACATTGCCGGAGCTTTCCTTCATGTCCGAGGACGATCTCTCCTTCGGGGAGGGCCCCGGGACCTCCACAGACTACGGCTTTATCAGTGCAGTCACGTTCTTGGTGACCGGGATCTCCTTGGTGATCATCTCCTACGCCGTGCCACGGGACGTGGAGGTGGACCGTGACAGCGTGTCGGCGAGGGAGATGGAGAGGCTGGAGATGGAGAGCGCCCGGATAGGCGCCCACCTGGACCGGTGCGTCATAGCGGGACTGTGTTTGCTCACGCTGGGCGGCGTGGTGCTCTCCACGCTGCTGATGATCTCCATGTGGAAGGGGGAGATGTACAGGAGGAAGGTCGTCGCTTATTCCAAGCGCTCAGCCAAACTGTACGGCTCTATCAGCCTGAAAACGAGATCCAGTCCCAGCCACTCCTCTGCGCACTTGTCCCTGGAGGAGGAAATGGAGGAGACTTTGGCTTAAAATGCTGCTTTGTGTATAAACCTTTTGTGTATAACAGGAATGAATGCCATTCACACACATCATCTAACATAGTGTATAGCCTGAAACTGTATTCATACATTCAAAAGTGTGTTGTGCTGTAGAAATAACTCCTTGTATATCCACGTGGCACACAGGAAGGACAAGAAAAGCACTCAAATGCAAAGTGAGAAACATTATGTGGTAACACATTGTGCCCAAATGATTTCAAATGACATAAAAGTGACGAGGGAGAATGTTAAGAGCTTTGTGTCGCAAACACTGGATCGCTTTTTCTTTTTCTGTTTTGTACCCAGGATGCAATCTCTGAGAGCCTCCATTTATTATTGAGGCTATTCATATTTAATGCGAATGTCTCCAACACACACATTTCAGGAAGCTGAGGGAAGTGTGTGTCCGCAGGGCAGGAGAGTGGGAGTAAGGACGGGATGTAAAGCGGCCTCTGTCCACCGTGATGTGGGAGAATCGGCTCAGTGGTCCACATGGTAATATCCAGTGACAGTCGCTCTGGCGCAGTGCTGAGGTAAGCCAGTAAGGCCCGGCTCCGTGCGTCCGAGCCAAAGCACCGCGTCGCCTTGATTGTACTGAGAAATTGGACTGCATTCGACAGCGCTGACACACAAAACGTTCGCCCTCCTCTGCACCGGCTTGATCCTCTCTTCTCCTTCCTTCCTTCCTTCCTTCCTTCCTTCCTTCACCTCCTCTCTCCCACGTAACACTTTTCTTTCATGCAGTTCTTCAGCGCTCTCCTCTCCTTGACTTATGAACACTGTACATTCACACCAACAGCATATGGAAAGGGTCCTGAACGACCAAAGCCAAGTGCCTGTAACATTTTCAAGGTTGATGAGCCTTTCCCTCACCTTTCCTCCTCCCGTTCTGTCATTCTCTCTGCACGAGGACGGACTTAAGAACCCCTAATCGCACATGAAAGAGTTGCCCTACTTCCAAAACCTTAAGCCTTCACTCAAAGAGCTAATCACATATCCAAAGTGAGATATTGTTCCTTTTTAGAAAGGTTATATTTGATGTTATCATGATGGTCTGCTGTCTAAAATACTGCTGATGACGCAAAAAAAGAAGAAAAAAGCGTAGGCAAAGAGGTTCACCGCGTACAGACTTGTTAAAGATGTTCAGGCAAGTCAGAGAGCAACTTGCTTTTCTTGGTGGGGGAAGATTTTAGTTTCCGTCTTTGCTAAGTCCTTTCTCTCTGGAGGTTATTACATTGTTGCTGTCTGAAGAGACCTGCAGAAAAAGAATAAAGAAAGCAATTCTCTTGAAGAAACTTTTTTTTTGTGCGTGTGTGTGTGTGTGTGTGTGTGTGTGTGTGTGCTACCCCGTGAGTCTCATGAATCATGCATGAAGCACTAGAATTAATTCATATTTGCATATATTCATATACACAGCCCCAACGTTGCATTCCGCAAGAAAAAAGCGCTAATGATTCTCCTGCAGTGTCACTGTTACCTTGGTTTCCTCTCCTTTTCATTTCTCGGGCTGCGTGACCTTATTTCGACGCTCGCGTTCAAAAACGACGTGAGTCAGCCTCTATTAATGAGACACGTAGGCAGAGGTCGAGGCCGTGCCTGTTGACGTGCTTTCATTCGGCTGCGTTTGCTGTCGCAGCATATACTGTGTTCTAAGTGCACAGACATACGGATGAGCCGATGTGCTTCAATGGAAAAGACGGGACGGCTGGAGTCTATCATCGTTAGAAAAAACAAAAAAAAACATTTGTTGCAGCAATGAACTAATGCAAGTTTGTGTTGCTGCAGCCTTCCATCCTCCGAGTCCGACCACGGAGCCGACGAGTGCGTGCGCATCCCTGTGAAAAAAACATCCATAACAGTCCTGAAATGGCAATAAAATGCCAAATGAACCGATTTTCAGGAGACGCAATAAAAATTAATGACGCATATGAGGCAATGTTGTCCTGTTCTCTTTGCAGAAGCTGTAAATCCACAACCAGCGTCGCAGATGTTAAAGTGATATTTCATTTCGCGAGCTGGCCTGGTGTCGTTGGCCGTGGAAACGAGGTGCGGCGCCGGACACTCATTTTCTCACCGCTAACCTTTTTTTTTTTTTTTTTTTTTTTTCCCTTCTCGCCAATATATTCATGTCAAATTAAATTTGCTCGACGCGTAAAAGACAGCCAACAGCGAGAAAGAAAAAAAAAAAAGATAATATTGAGCAATTAATTCAAACTACATTGCAGATGCAGTGCATCGGTGCTTTCCGTTCGGGTGCCGGGGTCATATTCAGAGGTGCATCATCTGTGAGAGTGTCACTCCTGCAGCACACAGAGGGTCATAAAGGCCTGAGGGGAGGCTTCAAACTGACTCATGCGCAGCATGTAAAGCGCTCAACCTATACTTCCCCCTTCCTCGCTCTCTCTCTCTCTCTTTTTCTGTCCTCCTCCCTGGTTGGAACCGTGCCTCACAGTTCCAACCAGGCTTCCCCTCACACAGCCAACTAAATGTTTGGGGCGGGGGGGGGAATTAATCAGGGATTTGCTCGAAGCGACAGCATTTTACATGCCAAGCTCAAGTGTGCTTCCAGAGGTCTCATGCATAAGCTCTTTATCCGTGAGCGGTGCACAGCTAAACCACCCTTATTGATATTTGGTTGGCTCCTCTGTAAGTCGGCCCCTTCAGGTGAGGCCAGGAAGCGGCTTAGCTGCTGCCATCAGCTAATTTCCCATGAGGTGTTATTACACTCCTCCGCCTCCGTCGATGCTAATGCTCTGAGCGGGTAAGTGTGAGTGTGTGTATGACCTTTCACAGGTCGTGTGCATCACCTTAGATCGGAGAGCTGCTGACCCTAAAAATGTCTTATCGAATAGTTTCCGCGGAGACGTTTCGTCTCCAAAGACGGTTGAAATAGGCTTTTTTTTTTTTTTCCCGCCCTGGGAAGAATAAAGAGTATTTGGAAAATGCAGACAAGCGGAGCAAGAGGAAGCGAAATGACATTGAGATATGGAGAGGGAGTAAAAGGAATAGTTTTGGGAAATGTGCTTATTCGCTTTCTTTCCGAAAGTTAGATGAGAATCTCCGTCGTGTCTGTCTGTTCAATATGAAACTACAGACACCTGCTTAGCTTTGATTAGCATAGACACTGGAAAACAGCTAGCCTGGCTCTATTGAAGGTAACAGAATCGTCCTTCTAGCGTCTCTTCGGCTCACTGATGGAGTTGTAAAGTGGGAGAAGCTATTTCGGGCGCCCTCGGTTGCAGAAGTAAAAATCCCACTCGTTTTCCCCCCCCCCCCCCCCCCCCCCCCCCGTGGACAATGTCGCGTGACTCATTGTTTGGGCACTATTTTGGATGAGCATGAAAGTACCTCGCTCTATCAGCAGCATAAAAAACTAAGAAATGTCACAATGCAATCTGCTACTATGGAGTGTGGCATATATTTAGCATGGTATTTGTAGCGTTTGGATCCCTAAATGATGGATAAAAACACGACTTCTCAAAAGGGACGTTGAAACACGGTGCTCATAACATAAACCTAACGCCTTATATTTAGCATACAGACATGAGAGACGCGTCGATGTTGTCGTCCAAGGGAGTGAATAAGCATCTCTCTCAAGATGTCAAACCATTCCTTTAATGGTGTGCTGCGTTCACGGGACTGTGCGTGGTGTGTGCACTCGGGCTTTTAGGCTAAAAGTAGAAAGAACTGCCTTTTCTTTCGCCGCACGTTTCAGATACACTCATATCTGCGGTGACCTTGCCCTCCATCTATCAGTGGAGAGTGGGGCCAAAAAAAAAAAAAAAAAAAAGAGAAGATTTCCACTTCGATTGATTGCTTTGGAGGGGGAGACTAAAGCCAGAGTCCTCAGGGATATGACTTCATTCTTGGTCGCTCCCTCCACTGCCATGCTCAGACAGGATATTTTTAGTCAATGTGCATATTGGATTTTTGGAAAAGCTCATTGTGTTGTAAATGTAGCCCACAACGCTCAGCGCTCAGAATGCACTTAGCCGGGCTGTTTTACATCTTGCCTGCAAGAACATCCTCGTTCAGCTCCGTCCAAGCCCTTTCCTGTGGTCTCATTTTCACATGACATTTAAAACACAAGCGTGTGTTTTCCTCGACTCGGTTTATCGTTAGAGGCCGGGCTCCTCATTAGCACCGTGTTGTCCTTTTCTCTTGTGCCATAACCGTTGGGAAACCCCCAACAATCAGCAGTTTCGTCGTAATATTAAACGAAACCCCTGGTCTTACAAGAAGGGACCACAACCACTGCTCTGTGTCCAATCGATTTACGTCCTTCAGAAATCGTTTCGTCGCTCGCTCGCTCGCTGGTCAACCTCGCTGATGCCGGCAATCAGGCCTGCCATAACCAGACTTTTTGCGGAATAATTTCCTGTGTTGCACTTGGCACCTCTGAATCCCTTTCTCAGACGGATAAACTATCAGCGCTTTGGCTTGCTACGGTTGATGAGAGAGAGGAAATGAGGTGATCGGCTGGATCAATCTCACAGTAAAACCACTTAACCACTGCAGTAAGGCAATACAGGTTTACATCTCCCTCCGTCTCTCTCAGCCTCTCTGATCAGTACGGTTTAAAACGGGCCGTTTGCGATGGCGGAGGCTCGTGCCCGTGCCGGTGCTGCGGTTGCACGGCGGCTGCTCTCGCAATAACATTACCGTCATATTTTCAATGAGCTGAATGCCTCCTCAGCTTAGCCGAATCGGGTAATGTAGACTATATTGCCCAAACAAATCACGAGCTCGGTTCACCTCTTGATCACCTCGCTGTTCAGTCCCTTCTGTTGTAAATCTTGCCGGGCTCCATTGATTTAATTTGTATCAAATTGCTAATGCAGTTATTCGTCATGCATGGCCTCCCGTGGAGCTTGTTTCCCCCATTATGCCTATGCATTTACCTCTAATTACAGTAAATAATGATTGCTTGCTAGTTCGCTGCAGTAAATACTGTAAGTGGGCTAGAGTGTGGCCTTCAGAAAGACATCAGCGAGCCAAGAAAACAACATCTGAGCAGCCGAACGCAAACGGTTGCCATGACAAATGTTTTTTTATGTGTGCGCAAACATTTGCGACAGAAGCCCATCTTTTCTCTGCAAGCTGTTCTTCAGTGTAATCAGACGGCCGGTGAGATCAACTGAAACAAGCGGGTTCTGCCAAGCATTGAACGCTCCTGATCGGATCGGATTGATAGTTTTAACTCGAGCTTTCTGATGTATGAGATGATGCACTGTCACGGCCTCTCCTCCAGACTTTAACTATACTACACAACAGCTGTCATGGCCTATCATTGGTTGTAACTCCACACTCGTCCTTTTTTCACTGCGTCTCCTTCATTCATCGTCCACTTTTCCTTTTCTCCGTCCTGCGAGCCGTAGTTAAGCATGTTTACATGCTACAGCTGAGGCCATTCGCTTTTGGACAAATTCATATTTTTGATCAGACGACGTTAAAAGTTAAGGGATCACCAGAAGATCATTAGAACACACCATTTAGGAACCATAAATGTACAGAATGTCGTGTCCGTCCATCTGGCTGATGTTGTATTTCACTGGAAAGGGAAAACTTGAACCGGCCGGTGGCGCCGGAAAGTCTGGGGATCAAGTCATTAGGACCTTGGATGTCTGTACCAAGCAAATCCATCCGGTAAATGCAGACGACTCAATAAAAACACAAAATGGACGTCATGGTGGCGCTGGAGTAAACACCAGAGGATCACCAACGTCAGTCGGCTTCATCCTCAGGGGACTGTGAATGTCTGTACACAACTTCAGGGCCATCCACCCCACTGATGTTAAGATATTTCAGTGTGGACCAAAGTAGTCAACCGACTGACTGCCTGTCTGCCTGTCCCATGCCCACTAGCGTGGCCAAAATCTGCAAAAGAAAAATAGCCCTATTGGCTCCGGTGCTGACCTTTACAAGATCACGGATATCATAGTCATAAAGCGATGACAAAAATGCCACTGCCGTTCTAATTTAATTTAATTTATAACGAGAGTTCCTTGCCATTCAGGTTTGACATTTATCCAGCTTGTGCTCAGACAAAAACTGACTCCAGCTATACTGAGGTTTAGCTCAATCAATGAGATTATTTCTACCTCCACAAAAATGTGCTTTGAACTGCATGTCCAAATCTGCTCGTGTCTGCTCTGTTTAGACTAAGAGCCGGGCAGCAGATAGAGGAGCGCCTCTGGTACGCAATCAGCGGCGGTGTTGGGTCTGAGGCCCAGACCCAAAGCAGGCGCTGCAGAGCTGGCTGTCTGCGCCGCATTTCATTTTGCCTCCAGTGTTGTGTTACCAGTGAACATTGCACTGCTGAGAGATGATACCGGCTGGTGGAGATACCCAACAGGATGTGGAGAAGAGGGGGGGGGGGGGGATGTTGACAGGGTGAACACACAAGGGACACACTCGCACACTCTCACGCATGCACGTTGGACACACAGTTCAGTGGTTTGCTCTTCTCAAGATAAGATGGGATTCATTTTATCGATCGCTGTGGGCAACTAATTGCAAAGGGATGGAGTCCAGATAAACAAATCTGCAATACAGAAATAAATAGAATAGCAGCGTTAGAGGAGGTATTCCAATCCTTTACTTAGGCGAGTTGAAGTAGCAATGTTGTAATGTCAAAATATACCACTAAGGCTTTTTTACATAAAGTCCTGCATTCAAAACGGGTTTTACCTTCCACCGTTGTAAAATACCATGAATATAAAATAAGACGGGTTTGTACAATACAAATGGCAGTTCCATAACGGCATTAATGATGGTAATAGGTATAAACCACTTTAATTATATAGCACCTTCCACACACAAAATGCAGGTTGAAATAATTTCCTAGACAAAAGAAATACATTTTACAGTTCACTCTTTGAAATGCATTACAATGGGGGATAATGGAACAATAAAAAAAAAACACCAAAAACATAGTAACAGTAACGACAGCATTTGTTGTATTAGGTAGAAGACAAAAACAAAAACTTCAGTGATGGTTTTGTTTAGTTTTTTTGTAGATACTGTATCTTTGCATCATATCACCTAAGTAGTCAGAGTCAAGTCCTAAAAAACCTGAACAAAGTTGAAACTTTAGAACTTAGACCTCGTACTGCCAGCAGCATTTGGGCTGTAAAACTTAAACTTTGTGTTGTGACCAGTGAGTGAGGACCCAAAAGCATATACAGGGCGATGTAGGTTTTTAACAGAATGGGATTTGTTGCTGAGGTTTGGAAGCTGGAGATGGAGGAACGATGCAAAACGGAAGGACGCCAGAGTGTGGCTGGACTGGAGTGAAGGGGCGAGGCGAGGTGGGTGTTTGGCAAGTGGGCAAGTAAAGTCAAACGGGAAGGTAGTGATCATAAGACACAGGAGAAACAGTGAAGAACAACAACAACAACACAAGAACAAACACTCAAGAAGGCCTGAGACTTTGAATCTACCACGGGAGCTGAAGCTGTGACGTGGCAGTGAGTGGATGGAGAGACTATCTAGATACTGTGTACTGTGGAGTTGATGAGTAGATGGAAGGCAGGTATGCAGACTGGACAGGTGAGGTGAATGAGCTGTAATCAGTCACCACAAACAGAGACAGCTGCAGCGGAGACAACATTCTTCTCCATGAACGGTCACGTTTATTCACCTGTACCAGCGCCTCAGAGTCCTCAGTCCTCAGTTACAGTGATAATAATCCCTGTGCTTGGATTACAATCACCAAGCTGCAGTAGCTTTCTGCTTCCATCCACACAGACGTCTGCCACTTCAATAGCCGCGGACAACCTGAAGGTGGCAGCATCAGACCTCTCAACGCGCCGCGCAGCCTGAACCCGACGCGTCGCACTTATTGCCCTGTCAGCATCGAGAGAGCGACGCTCTGAGAAACGGGCTGCGTGAAATCCCCGTATCACAGCGCTGAGCGCTGTAAATCACTGGGGCTCTGTAACAATGTACAGCACATGGTACAAAAAAAAAAAAAGAAAGAAAGTGAAAGTTTCAAGCAAAGCCTCTCACTTCAATGTATTCACTCCCCTACAATCTGTTGGCATGTCCATGAGTACATTCATAAATGCAGGCACACAACTTCCTCTGGAGGTTTCCTCTTAGAGACCTTCCTCTTCCCCAGTGTGGTGTTGTGCAACATCTGGCTCTGGCTGTGTATTGATCTTGGTCAGGATGAGGGGGCGTGTATGTGTGTGTGTGTGTGTGTGTGTGTGTGTGTGTGTGTGTGTGTGTGTGGTGGGGGTTGTAGTGTGAGTTAAGTGCACAGGTCTTTTTTAAGGACCTCTTGTTTGTCCCAGTGAGCATTTACCGTCAAGTGGTGCTCTAACGTTCGAGGAGAGCGAGTGGTGGTCCCGCAGGAGATCAACCAGCCAGAAACTGAATAATTCATCTGGGCCTCCTCAAAGCACCAGGAGTCCGGGTTGATGAGAGGTTATAAAACACTCCTCTACCTCCAAAGACCTTCTGCTTTCTCCCTGGCTTTTTCTCTTCTCCTAGCCTCCGTCTTCGCTCCGTCACTCTGACCCTCGTTTCTGTTTGCACTTCCTCTGTTTCCTCCACCTCTTTCCTCCCTCCACCGTCCTCGTCTCTCCTTTTTTTCCACCTTTGTGCCCTGGCACCCAAAGTGTTATGCAACTGATATACAGATGATGATGCCCTGTATCTGATGTCTTAACGCAATAATACCTCACCACCCCGATAACCTCCCTCCCCAGCCCTTCCCTCGATGCTCTTGCCGTGATGGGGGCTCTTTGCGGGAAACTCTAGCATCCACTCGTATCTGTTCACGTCTCAAGTTTCCCCAGTGGCACAGCCCAACCGATGCGAGGCAGTGCGTTCTCATCATCCGAACCCTCAAATTTGCTTTCCTCCTCTTCCTCCACCTCCACACCACCTCACCTTCCCCCTCCTTCTGGAACTCTTCTCTCCTCTCCCTTCCTCTCATGTTTCCTTTTCCCCTCTTGTATATTCAACTAACTCATGCGCCACGTCGCTTTGATGCAGAAGAAAATCAGGTGGGAAAAGTGACAGCGAGGAATTGAAATCATGCAACGCAGGTATTTACTTTGGCGGAAAAGACATCCGTGGAGCAAATAAATCAGGTGGGGGATTTAATTGTCGGGCTGTCTCTGCACTGCGAGGGATTTTGGAATGCCTTTATGAAGCTATCCTCCTTTGATAATTGATGCTGTATCTCATTCTTTCCCCTTGACAATGCAAAAACATGTGGGTTTGCTCAGGAACAGCTGTTGGGCTTCTTTTTATGGAATAGAAAATATCTCACTCTCATGTTGAATACCTCAAAATGAAGAGTTATTTTAATTCATGCATGTAAAGAGGGCATTAATGGGAAACAATTCTGACTGTGTTCATGAACAGAGAGATACTGTGTGTTGGTAATAGCGTTTTGCTGATTAGCATAATGACTAACTCTGCTATCAACAGTTCTGGGAAAGTTACTTGAAACGCGAAATCAAATATTCAGCATTTTTTGAAAATACGCATTGGTCTAACATTATGAATTACTCAACAGTAGAAGCAATTAGTAACCTTACTTTCCGTTTCTCTTTTCCTGCTCCACCCCCAAATATTATCTTCTATGTTTATTGTGTCGAGATAGAAAATAAGACATGTTGGTTTTACAAGCAACCAGCTTACAGTTTAGAGGGATTTACTGACCATCAACAGCTCACTTAGCCGTTAGCGTTTTAGCTCCCAGTCAAATTCTCAGTCTCAGGTAAGGGACCCGATGAACTCGGTCTCCAAGTTAGGAGTTTCGGCAAGAAACGCCAACCCGTAAAAAAAAAAAGGTTAGGGTTGCAGAAACTACAATGTCCCGTGGCCACCCTCAAAGGCGGGACCGAAGGCCTATCGTCACAGAAACACACACAGACACGGGAGTAGTTGTCTGGAAAAGAAGAAAGTTCAGCTTGAGAGAGGAGCAAATATGCAGCACACTTTCTTGACTCCGCATCAGCTGACCAATCGCTGCACTAGGTGGACGTGCTCATTGGCTTGGGGGTTTTGGAAAGTTGGCGGGACTTGTCGAACGCCTCCCCTCCAACTCTGTAGGAAAGATGTAGAGGGTGGGCGTTTCCGATGCCGTTTTGTTCATCCGACAAGCACGTCAGTTGAAGCACATTGATTCCTTAGCGTTGAGTCCAGGTCCAGTCACTGAGCAGACACAATTCATATCAACCCTCCAATCCAAGTCCCGGTGAGACGGCAAACAAGCTGACAGAGCGTAACAGACACTATCCAACGAGCATTCGGGTTCAAACGCACAGACACCCTTTCTCAAAAACATGTTGATCACCGTGATTCCATGTGAACTTCAACCCCACAAGTAAGTCACTCCTCCTGCAGACACAAACAAGTTTCTTTGTCTCATCACCGTGACTGGGACAGACTGCAGATGATGTAACGAAGTCGCCGGAGTCAACAATGCACCGAGGCCAATACGGATAAAAAGTCTAAATTCAGTGGCTCAACATAGTGCCGATACATTACGTCACCCCTTGTGTGCTGCTCATTTCTTGCAGTGTAATTGAAGCAGCCACAGATGATGTCATCTAAACACAGGACTTCCATTCAGGAGTTGTCTTGTTGCCGCCGTGCACGACCGGCCCCATCACCATAACTCTAATAAATGGACTGGATATGGCGAGCTGAGAGCGTACTTGGCCTTTTCGCTGAGGAGATTGGCAGGTGTTTGATATTCACCGTAGGCTCTCTCCCCCCCCCCCCCCCCCCCTCCCTGGTTCCCTGTCTCTCAGTCCCCCAAAAAAGACCCGCCCAAGTCTAAATTATAGACTATGAGACTTGGATCCCGTTAGGAACAACGGATGAGTCATCTTGGACAGACAGTGACGGAGGTTACTACCTCTAACCCATCCGCTCATGAGATTGATGACCTATCAGCCTGTTTATTGACACAAACAAAACGACTCCTCTTTACTTATGCCAGGGCTCTCTCTCTCTCTCTCTCCCTCTCTCCCTCTTTTCATCCCTGTGTAATGTCTCTCACTCTGTCACTCTGTCCCCCTCTCTCTCTGTTGTGGTGGCCAAGGTTAGAGAGGCGCAATGAAAAAGGGCGGGGAGTCGGAAAAGAGAGAGAGAGCTGCGGCGGTGGGGGTCTAAACAAATCCCTGTCCTGCCAGGACGTCCTCCTGCCAAGGTTTGTCTAGGGCTGGGAGGGATGGAGGGAGGCGGGGCCGCTGGGTGGGGAGGGTGATGTGAAGGTGTGGGGGGGGGGGGGCGATGGGGAATGACGTGATCCCCTTCATCCCGGCCAATAAAACAGAGTGGCCGGTGAGATCCGGATCCGTACGTGCCGTCAAATTCAATAAGGTAGTGCTTTAATGTTTTCTTTTAATCAACCAAATTGCATTACACACTGACTCCTCTGCGAGGTTCCACAACGAGGGGGGGGGGGCTGTTGGTGTGGCAAGAGGGGGGGGCTGGAAGCACCGAGGGGGGCATTCCCAATATCGAGAGGATTTTTTGGAGACAAGCAATTATGTTGCATGTATGTTGAAGAACTCCTACTGAACAGGCCCACGCCACACCGCTCCTCCTCTGGTTCCCCTTCAATGGGAGGAAGTACGAGTCCAGGGTCAGACCGGGGACAAGGTGTACAGACGGACCACGTCATTCTGCTAATGAATGCCAGCTCAACTTTTCGAGCATCGGCCGCTCCCTCCTGGACGGTGGCGTCTCTCATCGTGAGCAATGCCCTCGCCGGTGCCTTCCTCCTCCTCCTCTTCCTCCAGCAACTTCCTCCTGATCATTCTCTCTTCCTCACCCTCACTGATCTCAGCCTCCCCCCCTCCCCTCAAACCCACCCAATATGACTCAGCCTTTAGTGAAGGTGCATCAGGAATGCTCTTCTAAACACTTCATCATCAAAACCTCTTTTTTTCGTCTTCGACGCTGGAGGGGAGAACAGCAACCCGGCCGGCCGGACGGACGGAGGGGGAGAGTATATCTGCGTCATGTGCTGTAGTAATCACCAGCCGCCGGATCGGCCTGCTGCCCCAGTCCGCTAGAGTTACTGGGATTTTAAATCTGATTGGGGTTTTACCGCTGGCTGTTTCATCCCACCTTGAATCAGGCAGAGCTGTTGTGGCCCGAGGGATTACAGCCTGCTGCCGCTGTCGGCCGTTCATCCGTGGACGGATGAAACTTCACAGAGAGCAGTAATCCACCGAAGAAGGGTGGCTTTGCTGCTCAGCTGCCTCAGCCACAACTTTAAAGCCAGCTGACATTCAACATAATGATCAGTCGGACGGGCCGAGCGTTTACAAACGGGAAAGGTTTCCCGGACACAATTAGACCGCAGTCCTCGCATGGGCTAAAAATGAATCACAATACACAATGCCATACTGTAGTCCCTCTATCCATCTAATGGTAAACTGTGAGTGGAGTGACTGGAAGAAAAGCCTCAGTCTCAGCTGTGATATTACGGTGGTTTATCCGCAAAGCTTGGAAAGATGACCACAGTTACAATCTACTGCACAGTGTATAGTCTAGGGTACAGGCTGCATTTTGGTTCTAGCAATTCATCCTGGTATGAGTCATTTACGGTATGCCATTAGACGGAGGGGTTACCCAAGTTTTCCGATGTTCAAACAACACAGTGATTGCAAGAATTCATCTCATCAACTTTAAAGGGACAGTTAGAAATGTTATTTTGTGTTCAGCTTTTGTCACTGAAACTACAATACGAATGTAGGTCTCCTTGCTCGTACGGGATAGATTTTAAAGATTGGGAAAATGTCCACGATCATTCTGTCAGAGTACTGAAAGTTACCACAGGGGGCGAGCTTAAGCTTCAATTCACACAGATTCAAATGAAAAATATGAGCGCGATAAGTTTAATTTATTAAGCGCTATTTACAAGATGAAAACTGGTAACTACGGTAACTCCAATGTGACATGATGCGTCAGAGTGTAAGTAGGATATTTTTAACAGCAGTAAGTTTCATGGACAATTTGATTCTACGAAATCTGAAATTTCAATCGTTCTTATGTCTGTACATGAACAGTGAGTAAAATAGAAACATATATGAATTTAATAAATTCAAAAAAATATTAAATCTACAATAAGCTCTATCAATCATTAGCCTAGAAGCTACGACTTTCACCATGTCATCACCGAGACCTGCAGAGCTGCATTTCAGGACTCGACTAGACGCTGAAAACGGCAGAAGAAGGCAAACTGAGACAACAACAACAACAACAACAACAACAACAACAACAACAACAACCTGCATGGCTCATGTTGAACTCGCCCCGAGGTCCCCGATGGGTGGATGACTTCAGCTGCAAAGTGACTTTGACTCAGTGAATCAGGAATCAGGTAACGGGATCAGGCTTCATTAGGTGACTTCAGCCGAGCTGGCAGACGGCCAGGTGAGCTGGACGCACAAATGGACATTGATTTTTCAATAAGGGCCCTGAAGCTGTCAGCCAACCAGGCTATGGTGATATCTTCTCTCGTGGGGATGGCCTTCTCCCGATGATGGTCTGACTGGCTCCCGACCACAGGCCACCACACTGGCACCCACTTCGTCTTCAGCTCCACACGGCCCCCCCTGGTCCTGCCCCAGGCCCCCACACTGGTGTTAACAGGCATTAACCCTGAAGCACCGCTTAAGATATAAAAGCTCAAAAATGGGCATCAGCGTAGACACGGGGCTGGCTGGTATGCCGATGAAAATGTTGTTTTCCTTGAAAAGTTGACAGGAGTGTTTGGTATTTATACATGCACGTTCAGATATCTTATATTTTATTGTGTCAATCGACTTGTATTGCACAGAAAAGCCACTCAGTTTACAAATTGGTCCAAGGCCTCAGTGGGGTGAAAGAGGTTAGCATCATGTTTTCCTGTCAGGTCATCTTTATTTATCTAGTCTAGTTCTATTGGCTTTCTTTGACCCTGGCCTAAAGGGGCCCAGGACCCGTAATGGTTTCCATCCATCAGGCCTCCCACCTCTCGCCTGGCCTCGGCAATCAGTACCTCTAAGACTGCGGCCATCATAGCTTGCCCTCATCCTGAACCCCGCAGCCAGCAGGACATTAAGCAGTGAAGGAGGAGACTCAACCCACTGCATGACTCTCTCCAAAATGCAAATGTTAGATGTCCGGCGGCCTTGATGCAAGGAGGACAGCAGGAATGAAAGGGAGAGCGGGAAGAAAATGAGAAAGTCCCAGTCAGTAATAAAGATAGAGAGAGGAACTCATTGTGAAACGGTCATAACTCTTCTGTAGGTGGATTGCCCTAGAAGTTAGAGATTATACACAATGACATGAGATGGTTTCGCTACCCAGAGAGGCCTGAGTCATCCAAACAAAGGCTTCTCTTTGTGCAAAGTGTAACTCCACAGAACAAAAACACGATTGGTCAGACCGACGGCTGGCAGCAGTCTGACGCTGGTATCCTGAGAGTCACCCTGCTGAAGTGTGTTTGAGCAACACATTAGATCCCAAACAAATCACTGAACAGCTCGATCTTTACGGAAAGAAGCTATTTGGAATTGCAACCAATCACTTTGGCTGCATGAATCTGGAATAAGTCCTTGTTTCATTTTCGTCAAAAGCAGTCGGTATGAGTATATGACTCAATCTCAAGTAACAAGATTGTCTCTGCTGAATGCATTATAATATTCAGCCAACAAAAAGGGGCTCAGTCCAGCTCGTTGGGTTTGTTTTTCGGCAAAAATGAGTTCTAATTAAATGTCCAGGAGTTTACACACTGAAATGTTGAACCAGAAGATGATAAATCTCTCCCTCTGACAAGCACGTCCAGGTGAGCAGCACTTCATTGCGGAAATGAGCATCCCTGCATCAACAACCGCCCGCTAATAAAACCTCCAGTTTGAATTGTATATCGGGGGTATGAAAACATCACCTGCATGCTTTTGGAGCTACGTTACCCTCACGCATCAATCAAGTCACATTTTAGCACTCAAACTGGCCAGATTTAAATTTTTCTTCGAGCTTTATTGGAATTTGATTTGCCAAGATAAAGTGAAAGCCATTAATCTTGTTCTCCCCACGCGTCCCTTCTAATAAACTCACTGAATCGGGTGTAAATGTCTCTTTGCTCCGAGCGAATGCGTGTGAAGGTTTTTTTGATGACAACATTTTGTGCCTCATTCAAATATTTGCTGTCGTGATCGAACATTGATTGAAACTGCCGCAGACGTTTGAAATGCAGACAAAAACCGCGGCGGTAATCACTTTCACAGTTGTCAGCGTAAAGCCCAAAGCGACGAGGCTGAAGCGGCTTTCTGCACGTATTCCACCAAAATGACTGACTTCATGGCTACTGTCTGAAAACTTCATCCAGGATCACCGGCTGAAAAACAATCAATAATGTTCCAAATATCTCACAAAGATTCATAACTCCTTGCAATCTACATCTAGCGCTTCATCAAGTGACGTAACACTTATTTGCATACATAAAAGAACAAATGAATAATACTTCTGAGCGTTATTAGCAGGCGCTGGTGTTTGGCTTAACTATGGGAACTGGCTCCGCTCAGCCGTCTCTCCCAAATTGCTTCTCATTGCATCTTGTAGACCCCTTCGACATCTGTCAACTTCCATTATCCACGGCTTTCCCCTGCATCTACGTTACTGCCACCACCACCACCACCACCGTGGCTGGGACAATCATACGCACCCCCCACCCCCACGTTGTCCCAGCGTGGCCCGGTCCAAGCGGAGAGTGTCTGCCACGCAAGTCGTAAGTGGAAGCGCATCAAATTTGAGTCTGCTGGATCACTTTTTCGCCTCGCCTCTGTCTTATTACCCGCACATTTCTCAAACTTGTGTTCCGAAACTGTCTAGATTCTTGCAGCAATTAAAGCATTTCTCTCATTCCCTCTTCCTTTCTTCTCCGTCCTTTTGGCAAGAGGCACGACCATGTTGGTCAGGTCGTCTCAGCGTTCCCGGGCCAAAGCTGACACAACCAATTGGAGGAGGCAACCATGATCTGACAAATAAAAGGAACCGGGGATTACAGCTAGGAGGACGTCTGGGGTTCGAGGAGCAGTGAGAATCACACAGGGCGTGCCATTGTTTCCCAACCACCGATCGTTTTTGGCGGCTGTCGGGTCTTTTCTTTCCTAAACCCAAAGAGCCGTCCTGCTCTGGCAAAGCCCTCAAAAAAAAGAGACATAGAGAATTTGCAGTGAAAATAAGAAGCATTTGTGTGGCTTGAGGGCTGTTGGCGTGTTGCATTGGACTGGAATATAAACCCTCTTCTGGGGTGAAAGGGTGATGGTGAGGGGAGGAGAGCTCTGACGTGTGCTGGGGATGCTCTCTGTGAAAATGATGAGTCACTCCTACTCACTGCACATGTACTTGATAAAGACAATGTATAATGTGTATATATATATATATATATATATATATATATATATATATATATATATATATTTTGATATGATTGGTTGGTTCCAGTTTGGGCATCACTGGGATCGATGGGAGTCCAGAGTAGACCTTGTTTCCATTGGCCTCACATTCAAAAAACTGGCCATTCAGAAAATGATACCATATGACTGCACATTTTCCACTGCGCCTCTACTTTGTGTGTGTGTGTGTGTGTGTGTGTGTGTGTGTGTGTGTGTGTGTGTGTTTTGGTAAAGTGGTTGGTGGAATTCTGCTACTTTATTTTACCTCAATTTGTGTTGCTTCATCACCTCGCCTCCCAGTAATCTGTCAGTAGCTCCTTTCAGACATGCACCTTGCTATGCAAATGTGACGTCAAATTAATATGTTGGTCTCATTCCAGAAGAAAACATAAAGGTCATGACGGCAATCATGCTAGGATGGACCTGGATACTTTTCATTCAAGACACAAGTCTCAACTGAATGTTGAAACACGACTCATTGATCATCCCGTTGTTAAAGATAATGAAATCACTTAAAATTAATAGTTTTTCATTTTGTGAAATACGCTTATTTGCGTTCTTGCCTAAAGTAAGATGAGACGATCTATATCACTGTGTCTGTACAGAATGTATGGTCCAATGTTCCTCAGGTCCTATGTTCCCAGGGGCCTATGTTCCTCAGGTCCTATGTTCCTCAGGTCCTATGTTCCTCAGGGTCCTATGTTCCTCAGGTCCAATGTTCCTCAGGGTCCTATGTTCCTCAGGGTCCTATGTTCCTCAGGGTCCTATGTTCCCAGGGGCCTATGTTCCTGAGGTCTTATGTTCCTCAGGTCTTATGTTCCTCAGGGTCCTATGTTCCTCAGGGTCCTATGTTCCTCAGGTCCTATGTTCCCAGGGGCCTATGTTTCTCAGGTCCTATGTTCCTCAGGGTCCTATGTTCCTCAGGTCCTATGTTCCCAGGGGCCTATGTTCCTCAGGTCTTATGTTCCTCAGGGTCCTATGTTCCTCAGGGTCCTATGTTCCTCAGGTCTTATGTTCCTCAGGGTCCTATGTTCCCAGGGGCCTATGTTCCTCAGGTCCTATGTTCCCAGGGTCCTATGTTTCTCAGGTCCTATGTTCCCAGGGGCCTATGTTTCTCAGGTCCTATGTTCCTCAGGGTCCTATGTTCCTCAGGTCCTATGTTCCCAGGGGCCTATGTTCCTCAGGTCTTATGTTCCTCAGGGTCCTATGTTCCTCAGGTCCTATGTTCCTCAGGTCCTATGTTCCTCTGGGTCCTATGTTCCCAGGGGCCTATGTTCCTCAGGTCTTATGTTCCTCAGGGTCCTATGTTCCTCAGGTCTTATGTTCCCAGGGGCCTATGTTCCTCAGGGTCCTATGTTCCTCAGGGTCCTATGTTCCTCAGGTTCCTATGTTCCTCAGGGTCCTATGTTCCTCAGGGTCCTATGTTCCTCATGGTCCTATGTTCCTCAGGTCCTATGTTCCTCAGGGTCCTATGTTCCTCAGGTCCTATGTTCCTCAGGGTCCTATGTTCCCAGGGGCCTATGTTCCTGATGGTCCTATGTTCCTCAAGGTCCTATGTTCCTCAAGGTCCTATGTTCCTCAGGGTCCTATTTTCCTCAGGTTCTATGTTCCTCAGAACCAATGTTCCTCAGGTCCTATGTTACCAGGGTCTTATGATTCCAGGGTCCCCTGTTACCAGGATCCTATCCTTCAGGGGTCCTATTCCCCCAGTTCAATATTCTGTTAACAGACATGACCCTCCTATTGTATTCGGGTCAAATTTGACCTGTTTCAAGTTAAAATATTTCATAAACAGTATCCAGTTTGTTTTATTGCAACTTGGCTTTAAAACAGCTAGATAAACAAAACCAAACCAATTTTATCTGATTTTGAAGGTCTCCAATTTTTTTTTACATCTGTGGGGTTCTGGGTCAAATCTGACCCGGCATATAATATTAAAGAGTCTGGATAAAATTTGACTTAACTCTTGTTTGGGTTGGGTTTGATCCATGAAAATACCCAGAATGTTTTATTGCTGCATGCCATATTAGTAAAAAACAATGTTCTCTTTGGGTCAGATTTCACCCTATTTTGTTGATCTGAGGATATTTGGTTTGATGAGATTTTCAACAGCAAGGCAAATGTGTCATTTGTGCCAAAACAAGTAAATGTAGATTTTGTGATGAATTAAAAAAATAAAAAAAGGGTCAAATTTCACCTGCAAATGCAAAACTGCTGGCGGTTGAAGGAGGCGAATACATTTATTCCCCAGAGGTTCAACTATTTCTTTAATAAAACAACAGCAGGGTAGCCCTGACATGTCTGAATAAATACAATTATTTGATCTACTATCTACTTCAACTCAACAAAGTACATCAATGCATCACCTCCTGTGCAGCAGATAATTTGAATGCAGGTTGAGAAAATAAATTTCAACCATAGTGTTGCCATTATATGTGCCCTTCTGCACTGATTGAGGTAAAAGCTGGAACATGGATGGGACTGTTCTATGACCTTTCTGCAGTGAAGGCAATGGTGTAAAGGCGAAACAACCCACTCTATCATTGAAACTGAGGGACAGGACAGAGGGAGACAAAGGTATAGGGTAATGGAGACAGCCAATGTTGGACGTCTTTTAATATCATTAACTGCATGTCCATTTTCATTTATTCGCTGGCTGGGACAGCACAATGTGTGTGTGTGTGTGTGTGTGTGTGTGTGTGTGTGTGTGTGTGTGTGTGTGTGTGTGTGTGTGTGTGTGTGTGTGTGTGTAAGAGAAAGGAGACAGAGGGTATACACAAATTTTCCTCACAGAGCTGGACAATGTCAACTCCATCCACATGCGAGTGCATACTTTGGATAGGGTTTGCTCATGATGCAGTACTTTCATGAACGTAGCATGCTTCTAAATATCATTAACGAGCCTGAGCATAAATCCTGCTGTCTTATTTTTAAAAAAAGCCAGGTGCACCGAGGGCACAGCAGGACAAACATAAAAAATATCACGGCAATCAAGGCTTTTTGACCAGGTCCAGGTCGGAAAGTCCTGAATATTCCCACCTCCGGTTCAGGTCAATAAAGTTAATCATATAAAGCTATTTATTTTCGGGGTTTCAGTGTTTGGTTTCCATTTCTGTTTCTCGTGGGAAACGTTGCGTTCGGAAAAATGAAACGCACGCTGCTGTTGCTTGATCCTCAAATACAAACCGTCTAAATGATGTTGTTGAATGGGGCTTTTTAAATGGACCTTTGGAGGATACTGAAACACACCAATATTAGCTCTGAAAAGGGAACAAGGAGGCAGTGCGCGACCCGAGAGGGATCCCCGTAAATCCAAGCCGAGAGTGAGCGCTTATCGTTTGGAATTGGGGAGCGATGAAATCGAATGCGATTCCTACAGCAGCACAGCATGCTGCGCTAATGTAACAGAGCGCTCATCAACTCCACGCCACAAAACCAATATGAAAAACATCTGGTTCAACATCTCCCACTTCCCATAGCAATGTGCTTGAGTGGATTGTGGCACTGTGACCTTGACGGTGTTCCGTTTTTTTTAGTCAACTTCAGCGGCTGCGTTTCGTGCCGGTGCCTCCGAGGCCGAATTATGACTGTGGAGGTTTGCTATTGTTCTGTTAAGACGGCTAACGATGACTCTTTTCACAGTCAGACATGTGGTCGTTCCCATTATACTATTACTGCTGCGGGGTGAGGTCTATCTACTGTGTTGTGGCGCTTTCGTCAAATGAGTGAAATCAGGACCATGTTTCAGGAATGCATGAAGCGAGCGTTAATTAGGCAGCGTCAACAGAAAATAAGTCAAATGACTCTGGAGCTTGTCATTGGATGGCGTGCATGCAACTGCTCTCCAGGAACTGTGGTTAGTTTCCTGTAGTATTTCAAATAAAACATTTTGAGAACTGGGATGATTTGTTTTACTACCGGTGGTGAATTTGCGCCTATTTGTGTCCACTTACGGCTTTCCATTCTTCATGAACCTTTTGAGGTATAATGTGATTGGTGAGTTTTAATGTCGCTCCTGACCGTAACCTCATTTAGTTGTATTTTGCAAAGGCAAAATCATTGTCAATGGAAGCCGTATCAGTGGACTGGTATCAGTCCAAACAGCAAACAATACCAGGCTAGGTTACGGAAGAGATCCAAAAACCAAAAAATTCAAACTAAAACTAGGATTGTGGGAAAGCGATGAACAAAGACAATCTGGCAGAGAAACAGGGAAGAAGGACAGATGGCAAATCAGGAGCAGGTGAGTGATTGAGAGCAGGTGTGGACAATCAAAGGAGGCGGAGAAACACATAAAGGCAGCAACTGAAACGACAGGAGAGGTGAGAATTTCAAAAGACAGAAAATGATGTGCTCAGACATCGAGACGCTACAGAGCTGGTCTCAACTTTTCACCCTGTTCCTTTCCGTCTGAAAAAAAGAAAAAAGAAATGTCTTAAACTAGTTCCTACAACAAGTCAACGAGGGCTTGAGCAACACTTCAACATGGCATAATTCCCCATGTTTTGTTCATGCTAAGCTTCTCAACATTCCCTGCAGAGGTTTTAAAACAAAAGCCTTTTGGGTAATGGAAACTAAGCTACTGGAAAGCTTTTAATGTGAAACAATTAGCAGAAAGGTTGAGTTTAGTAAGTTACAATTGCAAATAAAAGCAGAATATATTAGAGAGGCCTCCTTAATGATAAAACTGATTTATATATATTTACACTGATAAATATATGAAAGGGTGAATTATGAGAAAAAAGGCCGCATTCTAAAAATAACAGCCTGTCTCAAATAAAGACCTGGTTCCCTTAAGGTACATAAAGTCTTGGTTCATTGATTGAGAATTTACTGTTTCGACTTACTTTTGAATGCACGATTAACGGGTGCAACTTTAAAAAATTGCAAAATTAGGAAAATGACTGCAGTAGCAACAACTTGACATTTCCTTCAGCAGGGCTTGTGCATCGTAAATGGTGAACGATCTGAGTTTCAGAGGCGACCGAGCTGCTCTCGGCGGCTGAAGTGTGTGTGTCTAAATGGCTGAAGACGGACCCTGGGGTGTGCTCTGCGGCTTCTTGGGAGTTGCCACGGTAAAGGGTGGCACACTCACTTCATACGCGATGTCCCTCGCCCTTCCTTAACTCCAAGTGTTAAGAAGCTGGAAGACGAGACGCGAATGCCCAAAGCATGTCCGATCACATCCGTAACAGACTTATGGCAAACTTACCTCTTCCATTACTGCCTCCGTCTTACAGGAAGTCTCCTCATAGATCACCTTTAGTGCCTTGCTTCCACTTTATTCTCCTCGTAAAGGTGGGAGGACAAGAGCCTTGCAGAAAGTTTGCACAATGAGTAGCAATGCAGCCGGACATATATTATTCCCAAGTAACTTGTTATTAAAGTCATTTATAATTTTCACATCATCCTGACATGGTTTATTTCACTTAGAAAACACAATAAATGATTTTCCGAATGTCATTTCAGAATAAATTACATATAAATCAAACTGTCAGGCTGCAAGAGAATCTCAGTGGATGAAACAGAGGGAAAGTTTGGCCACTGGGTATTGTTACACATTCTCGTCGTTTTTTGCGCCCCCCCCCCCCTATCTTTTGATATTTTCACATGCTTTTCCTGGATTCTGGGGCCAAGCTGGGCAGGAGGAGTCACCGGGGAAACCCAAATATTATTTCACAGAAATCCAATATGTGGGTACAAGTACGACAGCAAATAAGCTGGGCCCCCGTCCTTGCTGCTGCACCACCCACAGAGCGACGCCCGCTGGCGTTGTAAAATCCTACCCTCTGTCTGGATGACCTCACAGCTTGGACCTCTGCTCAGGCCAGGGTCTCCAGCCGGGGTCCAATAAGCAACCCTTTTTCACGTGTCCGCGCTCTTTAAGAACACCGACACCACAGAGTTACTATTCGGACCAGGGTGCCGAGCGTCAGTTGAACACGCTGCACTAGGTGTGTCCAGATTAGCGTGGGTTGCGGCCCGGCGCCTCCATTGTTCTTCGTTGTTATTTCAGAACCTAAAATTTAGGGGAGAAAAAAAAAAAAAAAAGCACATGCAGGATGGTTTTCACTGGCCGAGCCATCGGCGAGGGTCGTGTGAGCTCCGCTGAAGAGGTCTTTCTCGCAGCCATGTGGCCCCAGACTTCTGGGATTTTTTTTTTTTTTTTTTTTTTTTTTTTCACACAGGCTGCACGCAGATAGCCACACCGCTTTTGTGCTGCGTCATAGCCCCTTTGTCAGGCATAATTACAATGTCAGTCTGTTTTTGAAAAAGCAGTCTTACGGGAATGCGAGGGGCCCCATTACTGTATCAAGACCATGCGCTAGGGGCCGTGGGGCCGTAAAACACTCATCTGTGACCAGCAGTAAAAGAAGCAGCAGAGCAACAAAAAAATAAAAAAAAAATGGCTCTCTGACAACATAGTATTTAGTGCAATAATAATCACACACCCTTTTTGCTTTTATAGCATGTAAGCGTGATTGATTCATTGCCTTGAGGAGAGAACACATGGAAATGTACTTGCTTGTGAGTGACCATGGCAGCGCAGTTTCCAAGGACTAAACTCACTCATGCAGCACCAAATGTGCCTTAAGTTGGGGAACGTTGAAATTAAGAGGCTATACATTGACTCTCACAATTTTGTGATCCACAGTCACATATGGACACCTGTGTCAATACATTTTGTAGCTTTCCACTTGGATCAGTGGTGACCAGGCACCCTACCGCTTCATCGTGATGTGTCACCATGACACCATGCTCTCCTGTTTTAATAACCGACATCACAAGACTCATGTGCAGTCAGTGGACGCCGTTTACGTAGCGCCTTTCTACCTTACCGGATAACACGCTTTACAATTTGCCATCAGCGGCAACTAGGGTTCAATGTCTTGCTCAAGAACACTTCGACGGAAAATGCCAGGCATCGAACCCGGCAACCTTGTAGTTACAGGACGACCCAGCGTCCGTCCTGTCCAGTTGCTCTACAACCAAGACTGAACTCTGGTTGAAGAACAACCAGGTAAATCATTCAGTGACCGGTTTTGTCATCTTGTTTAACTAGATAAGTTAACTAACGGCACGTCATGTTGCACTTAACTCTGTTGGAAGGGATTATTTACCTTTTTTTTAACAGCGATATAAGGACAGGTACAGGAGAATATTCCTGCCTACTGCTATAAGACTGTACAATAAATCACCTCGGGCCAAATCAAATCGTTAAACCTCTGCACTACTGTTTATTTAGTTGATTTAATATTATTCTGTTCTATTCACTGTGTATATAGTGTGCATTTTTTATATAACATCTTTACTATATTATAATTGTATATATTGTGACGTGTATTTTTCTTTTTTATTTATATATAATAAGATTTTTTTACCTGTAACCTATTGCTGCTCTGTAACCTATTGCTGCTTGTAACAAAATAATTTCCCCTCGCGGGATCAATAAAGTTAGTATCTATCTATCTATCTATCTATCTATCTATCTATCTATCTATCTATCTATCTATCTATCTATCTATCTATCTATCTATCTATCTATCTATATTGAAGCAGTTTTGGGCGTTAGTTGAGACACATCTGTCATAAATAATAAAGAAGCAGCCTGGTCTCACTCCCAGGGACGTGGGTGGCATCTTGAGACCGACTCCTCAGCGTCCGTATGAGAGGCGACGCGCTTTCAAATGACTCCAACGTGAATCCATCCGCGTCATCGTTACACATTCAGAGCAGCAGACGCGGTATTAAGAGCGAGGTGTCCGCTAAGGGCGGGAGGCAGAGCGGGTGGCTTTTCCTCAGGCGACCCAACGTTTGTGTCCCGTGTGAAACCAAAATGAGCGATTTTTTTTTTTATTTTTTATTTTTTATTTTTTATTTTTTTTTCCTGACGTTATGTCATGTGATATTCTGTGACGTGACGCTTCCCTGAGTCTCATAGATTAAGTTACAAGCGTACTTTATTAAGGTAAAGCATGATGTTTTTTCTAAGCTACATGAAGCAGTTTTGTCGCCTGAAACTTACTCGTCCTCGTTTCACAACGTTAACCAGGCACAAGCCTTCAGCGTCAAGATGCTACGCAACAGGCTACTATAGACGCAGGGGGGCTTCTGCCCAAGGGATGAAATATGACAAGAGGAGGAATGAGATCGCGATAAAAGAAGGCTTGAGGCTCGTCCAAGAGCGTTCTCATCACATAGAATCCTGATGGTAGAGAACAGAAACCAACCTTCTGTCAGTTGCTTTACTGTATCTTGTGGTTCAATTAGCACTTGTTCAAATTCATCTCACACAAACCGATCAATCATGCCACGGTGTGTTTGAATGACACAGGCCAAATTTCAGCCGTTGTTATGTACAGTAAGTCCAACATTCACTTTTACCTCTGCTTTGGTCTCCACCAACTCCTGAGGGAAATAGCCATCTGCTCTTTAGCAGCTAAATTCTTCACTTCGTTCCCCCGATAGTCGCCAACTTCCTCTCCGTTTGGTGCCGAGCAGGTAGCGTCTGTGGGTTTATCGGAGCTTTTATCACAACAACAAAAAAAAGCATTAAAGTTGTGGGCTGTAAAACGAAAACAATAAATTAAAAGACAATAAAAAGCTCCATAAAGCTAAGCAGAACAGCAGAGTGGTAATACCCTGCGGGTTCGTCACGACAACAGACTGCTTTCACATTATACATAGTCGTTTGAGTCATTGTTAATACGGCAATATTGATTATGGCAGCTTTAAGGTCAGTATTACATCAGGTTTAGCCAAATAAAAATGATATTACAGATGATTTGGTCGAGGTCAAGCTGCTAAAGTTTGGTTGGGTTGTAATGTTAAACAATAATAATAATAAAAAAATTACAATTACTTAAGAGAGTGGAAGCTCTCTTGTTATGAGTTGAGAATTGAACCTGGGTCACTGCAGTTAAAGACAAAAAGTACATAGCCCTCCACCGCCCCAACCACAACGGCCTTACTTTCCACTGTGCTATTTCTATGTCAAACCACTGCCTGTTTCTAGTCATGTCTCCTTCATGTAATCCTTTTGTGGTGGGAAAATGTATTTCTCACTTGTACAGTTTAAGATGTTGTGCTTTTTCCGCCAAATTTTAAGAGACCACACTCTGTCTGCAGGACTGTCGTAGGATTTATCGCTCATTGGAAATGATAACAGTGCATATGCTGTTGATGGACAAAAATAGACCGGGATTTTCCCAAGATAAAAATAAGTAAAGCTGAATTGGCGATGTAACATTTGTCCACTCAGAGTTAGGTAGAACAAAAGCCTCTCCTGTCAATCATCTGAAGAGGAGGAATATCGCCAAGTGTGTCCTTGTAAATAACCTCAAGGAAGTGTATCTACAACACAGGCTGTCCCTTGTGATTGTAATTGATGCGAATGGAGACATTGGGATAGTTTGTCTCCATTCATGTCATTTTCGATCATAAGGAAGAGACGGAACTGTGCAAAAAATGATTCTGTACAGTTTCAAACCAAAGTGCTGCGGTAAGACGATAATAATGGGCAAATATAATATGAATAACTATGAAACTCACACAGGACATCAAATTGACAAGTTAAATATATCATTTCTATTGTACAATCTGATGGAGAATTCCATTTAAATTAAATAATGATGAACAATGTAGAAGTTATTACTTACTGATATATGATATTCTGAGAACTTTATAGAGTTCAATATTCTGGTCAATGTTAAAATCATAAAACTCAGTAGGTTGGCCAAGATTGCCTATCGATATCCATATTCACTTCAGTCAAGAGTAAACATTCCTTTGACGCAGCGTGTCGAACAGAGATTCTATCTCGACACACATGGCACGGACCACATGGAATGCTCGAACGTATCTGACCTCGTGTGATCCTTGGTTCACACGAAAAACATCCCAGAAACTTTAAGGTTTGACGCTGTGATCAAGGCAAAGGTCCAAAAGGCCTGAACCAATAAAAGATGGAAGATATCCAAAATTTCTGGACTATTGTAGAATAAGCGGTGCTTGGCTCAGTTTCCTCCCTCCATCCAAGCAAAGGTTTGGGCTGGAGGCCTGTCTTCAGTGTCTTGACTGGATGCCATTGGAGCAGGCCGCAGCAGAAAAACAGGTCAATAGTGACTGTTAATGCCACGATTGGATGGTTTGTGGTCTGACCATTTGGAAGACTGAACAAAATAACATTTCACTGGGGTTCATAAACCTCTCACGGACGTTAGAATGGCTCCTCCATAAATCCTAAAGTGTTGAGGGCGAGACGTAAAAGTCGAAGGAATGACAAAACGTATAGAACATCAGAGTTTTCGAGGGAGTCTCCAGCACTTGCCAGATGATTAAACTATAGTACTTCTGGTACAGGCAATATAAAAAGACAGTAAAAATGTATGAGTGGTAAATGATAATCACTTAGAGAGGAGACAGTGTAGTGTGGATAGATGTGTAACCAGGATTATTTCCCAGTCAATAAAGCTTTACACAAATCCGAGCTTGGAATTCCCCTCACCCCCTTCAGTTGTACAGTGATCTCAGTTATTTACTCATTTACAATTGCTTAAGTTGAATAGTGCTGCAACTAACAATTATTTCCCCTGTTCATTCATTTCAGCCAATCGTTTCAGCTCTTAAATCAAACTGAAATTATTAAAAGGTGCATGATATGAGATTGGGAGCATTTCGATTGCCTCTTAACATGGCGGCGGCTCATAGCCAACGGTGCTAACAGCGCTAACAGTGCTAACAGCGCTAACAGCACAAAAGAACTGCTGAAAGAGCTACCAGTGTTTACCCGAGGGGGAAACCGGTGGTTGGGTGCTACGTTTCTGCGATGGCGCTGTCGGTCCCGACCGACACATGAGAGCAGAGCAGGGCGACGGCCTTCAGCATGTTACCAGTCTCAGTATTGAGACCGGAGAACAATGACAAGGCTTCACACATGTTAGCGTACTTAACGTTCTGCTTTATTTACTCTCTTCTATCATATATCTTTGAATGAAACAGCATATCTCTTCATGTTCTTCAGGTATCCTGGCTCAGAACACATGAAAATCATCCAATAATATCTATTGCAATTATACTCAGATAGTAAAATGTCAACTGAAATACATGTGTAATATCAAGTTTTATTTGCACATGGATTCTGCTCCAACAGCTACGCATATTCTGCATTATGTTGTTCACATTTCAATGATGACGATAACACAACAAAACATAACTAAATGCAGTAAATTTCCCTACAACATACACGAGGTTCACAATTTGCAATTAAAAGATGCTTCAATAAACTATCACAAAACAATGATGCTTAATATTTAATTCTGCACGTAGCTACCTGGTTTATATGCAACCAAAATCATTCATCATGAATATGTAATAAGTCACCAGCATGGCTTTACCAATTTCTGTAATGATTTTATGCTGTACTGAAAACTCTTGATTCACTTTAATATTTGACACTTCACATTTCACTTATTCATTAAGGTATCATAGCTAAAAAGTCAAATCCTAAACTGTGAGACTGCAAAACCAGCTACCATATTAAAGAAAACCCGGCCATCTTGCAAACACTTGCTAGCACTGCAAGCTAGGCTACACATTAGCATGTTAAAACGAGTGGGTGATTCTCACAAATTACACCTTTTTTTAACTGCTTTTCTCATTCATTCTGCTGCACTGACATTTACTCAGATTGTTAATGAATGAAACTGTTTGCATTTTTATAACATTTTACAGAATATTTATTACATTTTAACAGTTTACCCACATGAAAACAACGACAAGGAGTCACACACACACACACACACACACACACACACACACACACACACACACACACACACACACACACACACACACACACGTATAGGATGTTCTGGCAATCTCTCGGGTTCCTCACTCTTGACCCAAGCCAATCGAAGCAAAGAGCGATATCTACCGGTTAAAGTGTATGATAGCATGTAAACTATCATTTCAGTATAGGATTAATTCAGTTTAAATGTAATAAAGTATATGCATTTTGAAAATAACATTATACACAAATAGTAGGTTGTCTGTTTTTATTAATGTCTAACTATATGCCTCATAAGCGTACATTACAGTCCTGTACACTCACATGAAGCACACTCAGTAAAAGCCTGCGCGGCTGTCGGGTGACAACAAACAGGGAGAGCGACTTCCTTTCCTGCTCAGGTAGACATGTCTCCATATCTCTGCATAGCAAATGGTTGTTTGCTACAATTAATAAAGTTTATATTTGTTAAGAAATTAGTAGGCTTCTTTGTGTTCGCTTCTACTTGTGTATTTATTTGTAACAAAATTCTACTTACCAAAGAGGAGACATTACTCTTTTTGTTCTAGGTATTCATTTTTAACATTGCCGTTCCAGCCAGGGGGTGTGAATTTTTGGTCCAGACTGGTGATCACTGGTGAACCAATGGCTTTTTTTGAATGGCCTTTTGGTTAGATGCCTGAAGTAAGGTCTGTGGTAAACACAAGCTTAAGAGATTTCAACGCTTTGTTCCACGATATAAACTACGTCAGTAAATATCTCAATGGTGAGGTATGAAGCGTTTTAAGTGTCTTTAAAAAAAAAAAGTGGCTGCTTTGTGGTGGGGAAGTGAAGTCATGCGACCGTGGTGCAGTTCGTTAATTGCCAAACGTCAGCTGTTTACTTCTGGTGATTGTATTTACGCTGATGAAAATCATTAAAATGTGGTGTTCGTTTGTGAAGATTATCTTGCTGAGCAAAACGCATAAACATCATTAACAGTTGTTTGCCGCAGAGCTTATTTTTATGCTGCAATACAAAAGCTCCCCTAAAGTGATGCCAATACGTATTGTTCGCCCCCTGGTGGCTGGCTGCAGTACAGGTCATCGACCACGGCCCTCCATGTTAGCGGATGGGATCTGGGCCCCAAAAAAAAAAGCCTCCATATCAAATTTTTGTTTGTTTCTGTCATTGTAGGCAGTATTCATCACACCGAAACACGTTCCAGTGTAGGTGTGGCTTTAATTGGTTATTTGACGCTTTTAAAAAAATGGGGTGTGACGTCACACGGATGTGATTCTCTTTCGCTAACTAGCTGTGGCCGTGTTCAGCTTGCGATTGGTGCGGGATCTGATATGGGCGGGATTTCAACACCCGATGACTAACGAGCGGACTCTGGCTCCAGATGACATCAACAGCTCAAGGTGGCAGCCCCCCCCCCGTATCTGAGATATTTTGGCTTCACTTCTATACGGTGGGAGGAAACGTGAGAGTCGTACATCTATTTAAACACAGTCTATGGTCAGAAGTCCCATAAGTTGATGGGGCGTCTCCTAGCAACGATGGCTAAAATGTCAGTCAACAGCTGCAATGGGAAACACCCACCCAGAGGCTTGAAGCTTAAATACTTTTTTCCACAAATATGCCCAAAAGCATTTTTTAGCTGCAGTATCATCATAGTTCCTTAAGTCAGTTTGACTTGAAATGCACATAAAAATGTGTGTGTGTGTGTGTGTGTGTGTGTGTGTGTGTGTGTGTGTGTGTGTGTGTGTGTGTGTGTGTGTGTGTGTGTGTGTGTGTGTGTGTGTGTGTGTGTGTGTGTGTGTGTGTGATGTGTTTGCAATGCTTTTTAAATATGCTGAGTTTATGACCTTGGTGCTGCGGTCATGGCATCTGCAATAGCAGGGAGAAGGAAAACTTTCGATTCGAAGAAAGCGAATACATAAATTATACCGATGCCAGTATGAAAATGAAGATTTCATTGATGTTATTGAAGGGTGACTCATCCGACAGGCAAGCCAGCAGAGCAAAACACATCTGTGTATTACATCCAGTAAGTGGTGCATCATCTGATTTGATGTGATTTAAGCAAGTGCCTCCCCTAGAGAAGACAGAAATTATACTAATGTCTTGTATACTAACAATGAACTAATGGTAGTTTGAAGTTGATCAAAAGCCAGCTCAAAGTGGATGTTCTGAGGTCAGGTTAGAAAATAAAGTTTACCCAAGAGGATCTTAACTTATGGTTATCATTATGTGTACAAGAAGGATTTGGCTTCATATGGCAGCACACAGAATAACAACAAAAAGCATCCTCAGGGTTATTAAAGTCCACGGTCCCATCTGTATAAAATCACCTCCATCTCTGCGAGCGTATGTACCAGCTCAAAAACTTATTTCTTCTCTAAATTCCATCCCGGTCAGCTCGGTCTTCTCGCCCCGAACCATCTATCTGTCTCATGTTGTGAGGGAAAGGCATCTCCCTTTTTAAGTAGCAGATAACACCTGCTGCTGCTTTAGGTGAAAGTAACACAAGTTAACACGCACATGTGGAATTTAGCCCTATGGTGGTTGGAAAGACGATCCTCTGAGGAGAGTGGCTAACTCAGAACGGAAGCCCTGCTGTGACCAATATATATATATATATATATATATATATATATATATATATATATATATATATATATATATATATATATATATATATATATATATATATATATATATATATATATATATATATATAACCCGGCATGAGTCATCCTGCCAAGACCCCACAGATATGATGACCCTCTACGCTGCGCTGTAGCTGCATCAGTCGGGCCCCTTCCAAGACGAGGTTTGCATCTTTGCGCTCTGATCTTCTTCAGATGTTGCTCCTCTCCCTGAGGGACAGACAGAGGGCAGAGCGAGGGTGGAGGACAGGAAAGGGGGGGGGGGGGGACAGAAACCAGGAGGATCCGCCATCTCCCGAAGGCCCAGGGTGTTTCATTTTACACACTGCTTCCCGACCTAGCGCCACCGATTTTGATTTGTCTACGGGAAGACATACACTTCATCGCTGCCTTATTCACTCAGCGACTTTGAGTTATTGTTAAAGGGCGTGTGTCCGTGAATGATCGGACTTTCATCATGACATGACAATGAACAATCAGGAAGACTGATGTAATGATAATCAAACAGGGTTTGAGACACGGCACCATCCCGCTGTTCCCCACAGCCGTTATTCCAAAAAAATATTGCCGTTTCCCTGCGCCAGAAATTATACAGAACCACAGCTGGAGGTTCTTTCCCCCGTCCAGTCCAGTGTGGCTGAAGTAACCCGCAGGGGTGATGAGGACATTCTGGCTGACCCCTACCACAAAGAAAACCCCCCGGCAGGTGCCAGAAGCTCCCCAAACACAGATCGCATGAAGGGAACAGAGCTGTTGAAAGTAAACAAATTAGCAGTTGGCTTTTTATGTTGCCCTTTTGTGAGATTTCATTAGAGCTGGAAGTAGATGCAACCACAGGTAAAAAACCCCTCCTGGATGCGAAAAGATGTGGGAAGCGTTTGAAGTGATAACTGCTGGGCCTCTCCAAAGCAAGTACAGACTCAATTGCACGAGGTAAGATTCCAAAAGGCTCGGTCTTTACTGGTCATACACAGTTAATCAGTCCAGGAACAGATTCGGAGAAGTAGGCAAAATTGAAAAACCTGGAAGAACTTCCACTGGCGAATTGCTGGAAAGCATTGAGCACACGGGGTAGAACAAAGACAATCTGGCAGGGGAAACAGGGAAAACAAGAGAGTACATGTCTAATGGCAAAATCAGGGACAGGTGAGTAGGCTAATTGAGGGCAGGTGTGGATAATCAAGGAGGCAGGAAACACACAATAGGCAGTAAGTGAAACGGAACGTGACACATGAGGAGTGAATCTACATAAAACAGGAAAGGGAATCAACATTATAAATAACAAAATACACAATAAACTAAGAACATAAAGGCAACAGCAGATGAACTAGTAAAGAGCACTAAAAGATAATAATGTCAAATACTCTTAAAAGTCCGAGGGCTCTGGGCACAGAGCCAGAACGTTACAGAAGTGACTAAAGAGGAGAACATCCACCTGTTGGCTCTGGGCACACCTTCCCTCAGGGGGAAAGTTCTCATGGTCACGCCCCATTATGTGCTCTGTTGAGCTGTGTGTAATAGAACAAAGTCATGGAGGCTGAATATCAGCGATGTATACAATTTGACTTTCACAGTCTTTTTTTTAAATGGCACTACTTTCATTGATTGACTTCATTCAAATTGTAAATGGTTATTCTCTGCTACATAAAGCTACTGTAACGTTTAGTCTCATAATGCCAGGCCTTTGGCTGCTCTCTTCCGTATGTTTTCACCTCATTAATTCAATAAAGATCAGAAAAAAATCCCACAACTTACAACTGGAAATAACTCTTAATAGTTTGCCTCTTTTTCCCCAATGACCAGCCAAAGTCAATGGTCAGAAGTTCTCAAAATCCAAGACTGCGGACAATGATGAAATACATTTTTGTCCTGATATTCAATAGCAGCCAAGTTATTTTCGGCATTCGCTACAGTGGGATCTAACATTTTAAATCAACAGGAAATGAAGGTGCGTTGATCTGCTCTGTACCATGACTGTACCTGGATCAAACTGTTTAAGTCTGTTCAATGAAAAACTCACTAATACTCACATATCCTGCTGGATGATATGCAATACTTACAGTGCATACGTCAGTGTAAATTCCCAATTCCCATTTCTCTCCTCAAAACATTCACAACAGTCAGAGGGAAAGCACAAAGGACTGGATGAAATATCATTTGCATACTATACAAAAGTGATTTCCTGGTTGTGCTTGTCAGGAGACCGGTGGAGGAAGATGGACAGTGAGATTCAGTGTCTTCTGTGGTCTCTGAAATGTGAGGAATCCAATATATCCACATATTTTCCCAGACATCTCTTTCATACTCCAGTCCAGTCGGTCGACCATGTGTCTTGGACTTCACGCTTCCCAAGCCCCTAGCCTGCCTTCTACAGACCACGACTTCCTACCACAGGACCCCTGCCGCTCGGCAAGGACCTGAGGCCAGACTCGTCTACCCAACACTAATGGCTCCGTTTAGCAACTCAGAGTCTTTGGTAGTTGAGCCAAGCACTCTCTAGGAGTAAAATCTGACATGAAGACCTGAAAGCACATTCTCACAGATTCCACAAAAGTGGAACAGGTCAAATCGTTGTAGCATCTCTTTCTTCTATCGTCTATTTATCCACCAGCTACCTTATTGTTAGAGAGGGCTTTCAGTTTGTACGGTGTCCTTAAAAAGGCTGGTCCTTATTTCTGGGGAGCTCTTGGGGGACCATTACAATACACAAGAAAATGAGCAAGGTGTCCTTCAAGAGTCCCCCCCCATTGGCTTTCAGCAAGAAGTGGAAGAAAACAGTGGGTAGCTTGCTAGCGGCGTGGTTCTAAGGGTGGCAATGTCGGCCGGTCACTTGGTCCACCACTTTGGTCCCGATTGAACTGGATGGATGACAAATGATATTTTGTAGCGACTGGAAAGCTGGTGCACAAAGGACTCAAATGCAAGACTTGACACATTGAGATGAAGTGAACAAAAAGCGTTCACTAGAAGATGTTCGGTACACAGGTAGTAGTCCAAAAACAGGCAAAGGAATCCAAAAACGCAAGGCAAGAGTTGAGTATAGGTAACTAAAGGTTGGTCCGAAAAGAAAGGTGATAACGAGGGACAGGTGAAACTAATCAGGGCAAGGCAGATAATCGCCTAATAAAAGGCGGGAAAAACACACAAAGACTGGAAGTATGAACCAAGCAGGACACCAAGGAGAGTAGCTTACAAACTAAAAGAAACACTAGGATAATGACAGAGACTACACGATGTTGTACAAACATTCATGGATCCCAATGTGTCCAAATGACTTTGGTGTTCCTCTGACTTTTTCTCTAGCACCATGCAGAGGTTAGCATTTAGCTCAAAGCACTGCTGTTCCTGAATACAGCCTCACAGACGCTTATTAAATAGCAAAAGCATAGTCTGGTTGACTGAACTGTCCGTCTGCTATTGGATGGTCTTTAATGTGAACTGATGCCACTTCTACAATGTGACATCACTACCAATAACAACCAATAGCGCACAGCCTTAGGGCTCAGGTTTTTGGTTATTTGTTAAAAAAAAAAAGAAAAAAAGAAAAAAAAAAGAAAAAAAGAATGGACCTACAATCCCACCACAACTGTGTCTATGCTTATCCAGCTTGTATGTTTTTACAGTTATTAGTGAGAGGACAGTCTGTCTGTAGGACCACCGTGATCACACTGTGTTCTGTGCATGAGCGACACGACTGCCAAGCCTTTGTAAAAAAAAAAAAAAAAAATTAAAGAAAAAGAAAGCTGAAAGAAAAGAAAGTGTCCGTATCCAAGAGTGTGTATGAGGTTAATGGGGCTTGGTCATGCATTGAGAAGGAGGGGAAAAAAAAAAAACTACAGACAGAACACTGTGCTCATATGGTCAAAAATCGTGACTCCATGTGTTGAGTCTCAGAAATATCAAATGTTTTTCTGGGAATCTATGAATACAATATCCTCCAGGTTGGACTGGTGCTCACTCAAAGTGTTAGTGGAGAGCATGTCAACAGAGCAGCAGTAAAATCACGTTGGGAGCCTCAGACAGCACTTCGACACTTCCTGTATTGAGCCGTGAGATTTATTGAAGGGTCGTGACAGCCGTTGAATTGATTCCTCTGTGTGGTCAGGAAGTGAATCTCAGAGCTTCTCATGCAGACCAAACATGCCTATACTGCCGCATAATGGTTTCAAACATACACACGGTTCCAGAAAACATAAATCCCCAATAGTATATCATCTTTGGAAGGGTAAATACATATTTTATTATTCCAACCCTTGTTGAGTGTGCTGTCGAATAAAATACCCACACATTTGGATGAACTGAGGCAGAGATCAACGAGGTTCTGAGCTACTTTCAGCACGTTGTCTGTTTGAAAAGTGTACATACATTCATATTCAAAGCCCCCCCCCCCTCCCCCCGAAAATGAGGATTGACATTCACCAATGTAGCGTTGAGAGAGATGGATTGCTTAACAAAAGCCACATTATTGTGTGCTGTTAAATAAAGACTTAATCAATTCATTCAAAGGCTGTGGTGAATGTTTCTGTTTGGTATTTGCACATCAATCCAACCCTCCACAGTCCATTGTTTGATATGCAAAAACATATTTCTTTTTCTTTGATTAACCAACTGCAAAACTTTGGAAAAAGGTGCCGGCGGGCAACACTGCTGGGCCTATGCTTGAATTCAATGTGTGAAAGTACAAATATGGTGTGAAATGCGTCACTTCCAGCACACTGGCTGTGTTTGGAACAGACTTTATTTGAGATGTTACCCAGAGTATGAGCTTCTTCTACAATCCTGAATATGGAGGTGTTAAACCAAGTGGTAGTATATACCGTATATTATTCAACACCACAACTGCTACCACTACTGTGCACTTTTTGCTTCGACTAAAAATAACACTACCAGCCGCTTGGCTTGTTGTCATTCTAACCCTCTCCACTTCGGCATCCATATAAAGCTCTGGCTTACCACTTGACTGGCTGATGATGAGTGACAGCATCCCTGATTCCCAGAATCCAGAGACGGCCAGCGAGCAGATCGGGGCATGTGTTCTGGATGATTTGGTGCAGGCTGGCCTGGGCGGCCATGAACAAATCCCTGCTTCTCCATGATGGACCATTTGCTTTCTTTATTTCACCGCTAACAGACAGGAAAACGGCCGATCCAACCCCAGAGGAAGACTTGGTCATATTTAACCTCTTAATGCTCTAAATGTGGACTGCAGCGGGGGGGGGGCAATGACATCAGCAGTAGCAGTGAGGATAAGTAATGAGATGGTGTGCATCACCAAGGAAAGTTATCTATTCAAATGAAATGTACCTAAAGTGCCATCCCTCGATCTGTCAGTTTGAATAATGATGGTCTGTGTGTGTCTCGTTAATCTCCAGCGAGTAGCCCGAGCCCAGTGGTCCCTTTGCCCCTTTTGAATACACAGTTGAGACAGCTTAAGTCAACCCTGCTCTTCCCCCCCTGCACCAATGAAGCTCAGCCTATTCCCTCTCTTACAAAAGCTCTGGCAACATGTCAAACTCAGCTTTTCAAATGAACATAAACCACAGTCCAAGTCTATGCTGCCATCCGTACTAATTATAAATCAGAGGAGGGGAAAAACCTCTTCCTAGTTCAAAACATGCCCACCAAGCATTCAGGTAGACTCGCAGACTGCTCATTCAAGGGGCTTGATAACGCTCCAACAATGTATCAGAGGAAAATACGAACCATAAGAGTGTTGACGCACGAGGGCAAAAACAGTGATGCTCTCAGTCAGGGAACTTAATAGTTTTTGGTTTTTTAATCCCATCGCTCAGACCTCTAGGAGGAAAAAAAATAGCCCAATTTGGGCTGCGTGGAAACCGGACCGGTCTCGATCTTGGACTGAATCATACCCTCCACAACAAAACAAATTTGCATCAGTGATTATTTTCCAAAGGGGGAGAAAAATCTTGCAGAAACTTTCCAGAGGTATAAACAGCGCAATTATTGACAAACAGCCACCGCGAAAGGTAACCTTAGCCTCCTGACGAGTATGCTTCGTTCAGCATGTGATATACATTACTTGTACAGATCTTTACAAGTGTTGCATTGCCGTACGATACAGTGGCCTTAATGTGAGCAGGCAGTGGCAATTGAGATTATTGAGCTGGATTTAAGTGTCTCGGTCGCCAATGAGAAGGTAAACTTCATTGGACCTTGCAGAATTTGATAGCTTAAAAGAGAACCTGATCTGCTCTTGCTGTTCGCCGTTGGTGCTCCTTTGGATGTGCTGATACACTGCTGCAATACACACACTGATGTCATTTAAAGTAATTCTACCTAAAGCCTGCGTGATGATATTACTTGAAAAGACGGCCTTGAATCTTTTTACCGTCATCCAGTGGTGGAAGAAGTACTCAGATCCATTACCTCAATAGAAGTACCGATACCAACCATGTAAAAACATTCCATTACAAGTTCAAAATCAAATAAAAGTATGACATCTCATAAGCAAAAATGTACTGAAAGTATCAAAAGTAAAAGATAATATGCGAGAGGACTGGCGCCAGCGATTTCTGTAACTTTCCGATGCCGAAGATCCAAGAATCCTGCAGCTCCTTCAAGCAGCTGTCGATGAAAGAGAGCACAGGTGAGAAACTAAGCACGGTTTGAACTTCTCTCTCTCTCTCTCTCTCTCAAGTTCTCTTTTCTTTAGTATCGGTATTTCTTTTCAGTGAAAACAGCTGCTCGAGGTTATGAGAGCGGTGAGAGTGAACCGTGACAGTAAAGCTGCAGGCTTGGCAGCTAAACAATGAGCTGAGACTCACTATGTAGTCCTTTTTTTAAAGCCGAGATACAGGCGATAATTCTCTATGGATCCATCATTACGAGTGTGGTCACATTGTTTTCACCTTGTTACCATTAAAATATCGACTGTAGTCTTTTAAATGGCCAAGAGACCCGCGTAAGCATCCTCCATCGTTAGCAACCATGTAAAGTGCGTTTGCCGTCCGCCTCCATGGCGCATATAATTATTCCCTTTCTGTGCTGCTTCTGATGAATAATTAAGAATGGACAAAGCGGATCACTGCCAGTATTGATCGCAATGCTTTATGCTTTTCGCAACGCAATCTGCGACGTCGAATGTGTCACGGATAGCTGCAACAAGACTGAGAGTGGGGATCCTCACACTTGCAACACCTCAACATAAAGCGCTTTCATGTGAAAGATTCCCACTTTGACCCAAGAGGAATATGTGGTGAAATCAGATTCTATGGTTTGGCTCTCTGGGAGAACGAAGAAAAACCTGGAAACTTTAGCCAACACTAATAGTGTGTGGGTGTGTGTGTGTGTGTGTGTGTGAGTGTGGGTGTGGGGGGGGGGGGGGGGGGGGGGTCACGGGGCCAACCGCAATTTAGATGATCAACCGTGTAATTTAATATAGGAAATGCAACAACTTATATGTGAGAATTTACACCTACTCGTAGACTGAAGAAACACGATGCTGGACCGACGCCTGTAACTTTAATGTGATCACTCAGAACCGGGTTTAACAAGTATCATTAGTGGCTCCATGAATATCTGGATGTTTTAGTGTTCCTGAAATGGAGAAATGCATAATTAAGAGCTTCTGCTGTCCGCAGTCCAGATGAACAGAATCACCATTAAAATAATGCCATATAGGTAATGGATTTGTAGCCTATGCTATTTATACTGTGGCATTGATTCCAACTATTTATTTGGTCGAGGACCCAACTCATAAACTTCTTTTATTTTGTTTTTCTGTTTTTCTATTAGTCCTTTTGGCTATACATCACAGTTTCAAGCTCTCTCTCTCTCTGCGTGTTTCTGTTCCATACTTTATGTGTCTCCATGAGCAAAGAATCCTCCACGAGCAGAACTCTCACCCCAATTAGCATTTATTCAGAAATCCCTACCTGGATGTAGTGGCGAAAACTGGCTCCAAGATTTACATGGGTAGGAGCTGTATGAATAAGACATTCTGTTTGGTTTACACTGAACTACGTAGATGTCTGAGAAATGCTACGGTGGCTGCCAGCGGACTGGAGAAGCACTCTGTCGCGGCCCATGCTGTACGAGGTCCAAGCGCTGAGTCTACGCTGTCTGGGAGATAGAGACTGAGTGGAACCCATCACCATTACCTTGGCTGTTTGTGGTCGTCAGCCTGCCATATCCCTCTCCCCACAAGCAGATGGTAGCATCGCTAGCCTGCCAAGTATACACTGACGAGAGTGTGTGTGTGTGTGTGTGTGTGTGTGTGTGTGAGACACGAGTATCCAATGGTGTATGAGTGAGTACGTGACCGCACACGAAATCGTACGTGGCAATAACACGGTCGAGTTCCTCGCAACCCATGGCGAAAGGCTACTTGTTCCCCTCCTTATCTTCCACGTCGGGGTGTGCTGTATGTTCTTCGTGTCTTTTAGCCTAGAGATGTCACAGTGGAATTAGAGTGATGAATCTTGACTGGATGAATGCGAGAAAGGATGTAATACGGTAACCCTACTATGCCGCGAAATGAGACGGCACGTGAACAGCGGGAAACGAATACAGTCAAAGTGAGTCAGCAGACCACATTGCATGTCAGAGTGTCCTGCAGATGTAGGCTTGAACCACTCACTGATAATACTCATAATTTACACATATCAAACAGCACCAGGCTGATTTCTTTTTTAAACCCCTCCAGTTATCATCGTTGGGGAGATTAACAGTGACCAACCACCTCGGAAACGGTGGAGGAGACAAACGGTTACCATGAGGATACAGGATACAGCCAACTGATGAATTAAACCATGCGTGGCCGCAGCTCTTATGAGCACATATGGATGTAATTAATAACAATATTGCCGGCGATAACTAAAACGGAAAATGTGCTGTTGGAGTTAGAGCACAATGCCTGGGAATGAAGCTGAAGGTCTTGGCCTGTCGTGCCTCGTACTGTAGCAGGTAGAGCGATGCTGAGTCAGGAGCTATAAGCATTCAGTGGTGGCAGAAGTACTTGGATACTTAAGTGAGAAGCCTAACACAATTAAAATATGAGCCGAAGGAGCTTGTTTAAAAAGGAACAGTTCGATATATGGAACAGCAGCTAGCAGAGGGTTAGCTTAGCTCCCCACAAAGACTGGAAGAGGGGAAACAGCTAGCCTGGTTCTGTCCAAAGCTAACAAAATCCATCCATTAGCATGCCTAAATCCCACTAATTAACAAGATACGTCTTGTGTGTTAAGTCTGTACAAAAAGTGTAATGTTGCGGTGTTAATGGACAGAACCAGGCTAGCCGTTTGTCCGTATTTCATCTTTACGCTAACAAGCTAACCAGTTGCTGCCTGTAGCTTTATACTGTCTAAAAAGTAACTAGCAAGGCTTCTACAGCCGTCTCATATATCTAGTGGAGTAAAAAGCAAGCTTCAGAAAAAGTGAAGCAGAAATATAAATGAGCATAAAATGATCATGGTAGAGTAAAAGCACCTCAAAACTGTAGGCTACGAAGCACACCAGCCTCCTTGAGCGACTGTGCTGAGTCATGTTCTCCCACTGACAGTACGGTATGTGGCTAATTCAAATCGAGAGAGGGAAGTGTTCACACGGCATCAAAGCTACAACATGGGGGAACATGCGTCCCATTGTTTCCAGTTGGAATGAGGTCTGGCACCACACCTTGGAACTCCTTTGACTCCAGCACTGTAGTAAAATAGTGTTTACCATTCCTGGATGGTATCATGTCAGTGTACACAGATGAGACGTCTCACAATGCCTATGGAATAAAAGAGCACGTTACAGCTTGTATGCATTCACAAACCCATGTAAAGCGTTGTCTGTACAACCCCCTCCCCCCCTTTCCTACTTTCACATACTCTCAGGCTCCGTTGCATCCCTCTCAGGGTATAAAATACCCCTCTGCGGTTGCCATTAACATTCACCCAGGAAGCTCAATCAGTAGCCAATTCTGGTTTTCCCTCCTTTTTGTAATTAAGGCCCCAGGCCTTGTGTGGGGTAAGCCTGTGCATTCTGGCTGAGAAGACGCCCTGAGAGGGGATTTGCGGTTTTGGGAAGCCTGCGCTGGAAAGAACAGCCGTCTGTTGGAGCCAGCGACTTTGCCCCCTCTCTGATTTGACACATGCCCCTACGACTGTGACAGAGTTTGCAGACAGGATGCAGCTTCGACGTGCACGGACCGAGGCTGCTGCCAGAGAGCCGGGAGCCGAGAGGCCGGCGCAAAACAACCAGAACGGCCCGTGGAGGCCACAGAATATCCTCTGGAAGACGATCGCAGCAGTCTGGAGCCTCCCGGTCAAGAGAGGTTTAGGAGTACGAGCATCGCCTGAAGCCAATAGTTTTTAATTCCACGGGGCAAAAGCTCTTCACATTGTTGGAATTACCACACAGTCTCACTCACATGCACGCACAAACTCAAGCTGACACAGAGGCATGCCTGCACATTGTCTGCACATTCATAATCACACTTTCGTAACCAATACTCTCCTCAAACACACACACACACACACACACACACACACACACACACACTTCTCTCATGGATGGTCTCTTGCCTTGAGAGGAAATCATTTTCCCAGCGCAGATGCCCTTGGAGAAAGGAAAAAAAAATAAAAATTAAGTTTGCATTCATGCTGGTGCGATTGTGTAGGGGGGAAAAAAAATATATACAGAATCAACAAAGAGATATTGTGCAGTGACCACAAAAAAAAAGCATTTCTTTGCCAGACGACCGTAGTGCTTCATATGCAAAGATTGCATCGCATTAGGAAATACGAGTCTCCACCTTCACACAAATGTCGCACCTCCTTATCAATAAGTAGTGAAGCAGTTTCAATTCTGTGGTCAACTCTCAGCACTTTATCAAAGGCCCAGAAAAAATACTTTGATGAATGCATACTTGTCCAAACCATTTTTCCACAGAATGTATTCATCAT
>NW_027176694.1:986813-1028999 GCF_023349555.1 Cebidichthys violaceus
ACCAAAGTAGCTGACCTAAGAATTCTGTAAAAGACACGCCGTTTCTCATCCCTCCCTCTGGATGCTGTGACTGCGGTTCACATTCATATTTCTCTGACAGAACATCGTGACACTGATCGGAACACTGTGTTGTCGAGTGGTTCGAATGAATTGTTCAAATTACAGACGTCTGCTTTGTCTATTTTCTACTCCGTGATGCTTATTAAATTCCATTTGTGTGGAGACTTAACAGTCGAATATATATAATATATATATATATATGTTTCTGTAGTCATATAAAACCAATCTCAAGCAACTTTGAACATTTTCAGCACAGTTATATTTATTATGTTTGTAGAGCGCGGCATGTTGAGCGCCATCACTAACAGGCACAACCGTTCCTTGAACATGTTTCACTTGGTGGTTGGCTATAAAGAATAGATTGAATGTTTATTCGTTCAGTCGACTGTAACATTATAACATGCTGACTAATAGCCTGGCTACAGAAGCCAATTAATGGAATTAATACAACATGCTGGACGGACAGCTCTGACAGGCGAACTGGACGTGCTCAGCCAAATGAACACCCCCCCCCCACTGTTAATTGAAAAGAATAATAAAATCCAACTCCGCCCAAAATCTGGCGGAGTCGTGCCAAAACAAACAAATGCCTCAAGTTTTTTCTCGACTTTAATGATTCCAGCTCTTGTTTTGATAATTGCCATCCCATTTCACAGCCAATTTAAGAGCTGGTTTCAATAAAACCATGGCATGTTAAGTGTTTATCCACCTCGGTTGAGGATTGTATGAATCATAACGACCAGGGAAAAAAGGGAGAGTTGTATGGGGTAATGCAGAAGGACAGTACTGTTAGGGAGACCGTGACCTTTAATATGTTTATGGAAGTAGAACTCACTCCTGCTTCAAAAATGAAATCTCAAGAAACTGTACCCAGTGCATTAGGCAGCGGACGACGCTTTCTAATGCACCTTTCGCACCATTACGATTACTGTCTTGTATCCCCGTTTACAGTAAGTCTGGCATATATTCAATGTTATTTTCTGCATTTACTGATAATGTACTTGTACATGGCGTGAGCACTGCCACGGGGGAAGTGACGACAAGTTGTGTCATTACCTGAACAGTAGGGTGTACGCTTGCCGAAGAATTCTTCGGAATTATGTTATGAATTATGTACCGATTTATTTAGTCTCGACGCACTTACCGTCATCTCCCAGTTTGGATGAGTGTTCGCTGATCAGCTCCTCGCCGACGTCCACAATCTGCTCACTATTCCTGCAGTTATCTTCTCTCCATTTACGCAGCTTGTCTCTCATCTCTGTGGACACAATGTTTAAAACCGTAACTGGTAATTGTGCTCTCTATCAACAACGGTTTTAAAATATATATATATATATATATATATATATATATATATATATATATATATATATATATATATATAAAAAAACAACAACAACAACAACAACGTATCAAGCCGGTTCCTTTTAACTCTGGGACTGGGATTATTTCCGGTTACAATAGAATGCACAGTTAGGGATGAGTGTTAGAATAGTAAGACACAGGAAGCTTCGCTGTGATGCGCAGTACCCCGCTGATGCAGATGATTGGGGGGACTTTAATGACAGCCAGCCACAAATGGCACATTCAGCAGATTTAACGTTAGTGCAAATGAAAGGATTATCAGAGAAGCAAGTGGAACTTTTAATACCGTTTGTGCGACCGGTGCGCTCGCACACATACAGGACGGCACAGACAGCACGACTGTGTTTTGCAGAACCAGAAATGTATTGCGACGCAACTTCAGCTGTACCGTTAGCAGCCGTTAGCCGATGCCGTGACTGTGACTGTGACTGCTTAGCATGCTACAGACGTTATCTGAACAACAGACAGACACCGCTTAATGACACAGCTTTACACCGAACGCACCGTTAACACCACCGACAGCTACGCTACGAATGACGGCTTTCACCCAGTGAGGATGTGCTGTATGGGTCTGCTGTGTGGATGAACACAATACGTTAGCTAGCCATGCTAACTAGCAATAGCTTACTCTTCTACACGCTGACTTGTTAGCTCGTATTTTCAGTCCTGGACAGAACTCTCCCTCGTGCTCTTGCACAATAAAAACAACAAGAGAAAACGCGGGAATGCCTTCAAAAACGTAACGACAAGCCTCAATGTCACTTGAGGAGAATCTATATTAGCTTTTGTCTTACCTTCCCAACCCACATCGTACATTTCTGATATCGACGCCATTTTTTTCTCGTTTGACAGCATACGCCGTGTCTACGTCACGGGCTCACCAGCTGTGGGCGTGCCTGACGTTGAAAATTAAATAAAATAAATAAAGACTTTAAAAAAATAATTATAATACATATAATAACAATAATAATACCGTAGAGAATGATGTTTTAATGATGTAATAATAGTTATGAGTGATGGGCATAGTGTCTTGTTTTACAATGTTTTGAGATGTGATATGATTAATTTAAAAAGATTACATATTAACATCAACAGAGTCACTAAATGTTTTATCCTAGACTTGCATTCAGGTGAATTTGCCTTTCAAGGCTGAATTGCACATGTTTTTTCCTTAGGCACAGGTCAGTATACCGTAAACCTACACTAGCATAGCACATTGCACTGTTCAGCAGTCAGCAGTCATCCAGCATGATGGTTAACAAGCAAGAGCAGACCTTAACAATCCAGATGATGTCGTTCTCATGCTCCGTTCCATTCTTACATAATTCCCTGTATTGGACAGGACAGTCAGCGGAGTCTAGAATCTATCAGTTTCATCAGAAAAATGTGAAATGTGCTTTCCGTGCACATCTACCATTTTATCCTGATTTTCCCTCAGGAGCCCCTGTGGATCTCATCCCCTCGCCCTGTTTGCTTGCTTATTGCACTTCTTTCTTACCACATTACACACTTGTTGATGTGGACTCAGCACAAAGTTGCTTTACGGAGACATTTCAGAGATCTGATGTCATATCCAGTGCTGCTCGCCCGCACACATAACCTACCGTTATGCATACTTTGTCGATGTTCCGTTGGGAAAAGGGCAAAAAATTTTTTTTTGGTCTCTCAAGGACACTGATATTGTAAAAAACAGCTCAGCATCATCAGTAACGGGCAAGTGCACAAGGGGACGATGAAATGTCATCATCTCTCTCTCTCTCTGGGATGCAAATAATAACTCTGTGTACAGTTTAAGTTACTCAGCTTTGGCGATCTGTGCACTTGTAATTTCCAAGCCTGCACATGGCAGTCAGTCGATATGTGGTCGAGTTTTTGCAGGAACATGAAATACCAAGGAAACCACATTAAAAACAATCATCCACTGTCCTTTGGGGTAGAGGGGCTTTCCCCTGTCTGCCAAGGTGCCATAGAAGGCCAGGGCCCTCACAGTGACCTGCAGTGAACACCATGCAGCGGGTGTGACTCCCGGGGATTTCAGGACATGACGGTAAAAGCGCTCTGTGAACAAGCCGTCCATAACTTTGAGATGCAGCTGGACATGTGGTGGTGTAAAAAAAAAAAAAATCCTTGTGACATAAGCCGCCTGTTTAACTTGGAGCAGTCCTCCTGTACGGAAATGTCACAATACGGGAGATCACTTGCAGCCATCTGAAAACCCAAATTGTACTACTTGACTGGTGCTTACGTAGGTTTCCATGCTCTCGGAGCCCCCACATATGGCACACGGGACAAGCATGTAGATATATTTTCCTTTTCGGTCTCCATGTATGAAAAAAAAAAAACAGAAAGAGAAATATTCCAGTAGAAACACTTCACAGGCATTATATTTTGATTTCTGACAGAAGCAATCAGAGTTGGCAATCTCTAAAATGTACAGCTACGGACTCAGAATTGAGGTAAGTTTGAGGTGCTCTCTGTGGTTTTCGAAATAGTTCTTGTTCCATCTAGATTTCTTTTTCGCTGGTGTTGTACAGTGAGTTGCGGAAAATGAAGACAGATGCAATTAGCAACAATGTTTGGACTTAGCCTTCTGGAGCCGGCGGCACCGTGTTTACTTTGAAATCTGATTAGGTCCCCTGTCTGACCAAGTTGCTTTCACCTCACCGCGAATAACTCCGTACAGATGACTTCAGCACGCTTTGCCTCTGATGGACTCCCTCTATTGCACCTTTGACCTCACCCATATCCTGAGTGAGAGGCCCGGGGCGGGAAATTATGGCACATCACAATTAGGCTTCCTCACTCTCCTGCTCTTCTCTCTCTCGACGTCAGTGCCAAGAACAATATTCAGGCCCACGTCGGAGCAGCACCACGCTGCTAATTCGCGTTGCTCACACAGGGCGAGTCTTCGGACGTATTGCTCCCCCGACAGCCTCGTTTGGTAGCGCGATTGCTTGTTGTGGATCGGAGTATTACCACATGTAGTATATTATGTGTCGCTAGATTGGTTTTAACAGCCAATCGTCCTTTCTCATTAAATTCGAAACTAGGTTTTAACATCCCCATGCGTGAGATTAGCTCCACAAGACTTCAGCACACGCTGCTGGTGATGGCCGCATTCATCAGAAGTGATGGAGTTTTCGAAAAACTCATCCATACAAGCTTCGGAGACCATTTCGACGTGAACGCGTTCCTGGAATTACAGTAAATTACAGTAAAAAAAAATTGGAGGTTTTCACATTTGAGCCTCATCTTACATAACCATCATGCAGTCTTGTTAAAGAGAAAGTTTGATCTCTCAGGGAGTATTGACACATCCCAGCCAAATATTGAATTTGTTTTCCTCTCTTGTATTCAACACATCATCTCCATCCTAAAATGTGGCGGCTGGTGAAGTTCATTCATTCAAGCCATGTTTCTTTTTTTTTTCTTGCACGGTTCCAACTTGAATTACAAAGCACCTCGACCACCTCTCAGAGGGTCTGAGCTGAGGTTTGAAATTCACAGTCATTCTTGTCATGGTTACTGTCCATCGATCTTGCTTTCTTTCCATTGTTTCAAGAAGTGGTTTTTATTCAGAGGCCTCCACTTAGCTACATAAATATACACAATAGCAATTATTGCAGAAATCTAAAATCCGCAGGAAGCGGAATATTCAAATCCCATCCCCCGTGCAGTGGAAGCCTGTAACTAAACAGCATAATCTGGAGTTATCAGATTTCACTTTTCTGTCCTGGTAAGAATGTTCATGACCGCAAATTTGGAGATAGCGCCGTGTTCTCCGTAATGCCGTGCGTTTAGAGAAAATTGCAGAGGCAAAGTGAAGTTATGCATAACAAGAGGAGCCGAGCCTGGGAGCGGAGCTTCTTGAGGAAGGATTAGAGGGGCCAAAATATTGATCGTCTGTGCTGCATGTCCCTGATGTGCGCGAGCGCAAGTCACAGCAGACATGTGTTGCGCAGATGTTTCGGTGCCACAGGGTGCTCGCTGGAAGTTGTCTGGCCCGTGTGAGCCTGGTCGATCACCTTCACCCCGTCGCCGTCGAGTGTGACAGTGCTGAAGTCGGCACCGGGCTCCGAAAAACAGGAGCGCACGGGCCCGCTGATTTATAACCTGACATGCACTCTGAGGGAAGTGATGCATAGCTAAAAAGTTTACGGAAGAATCATTGAAATTCATATGAGATGCTGGAATTCGGATTCAGAGCAGGGATGCTTGGCCGCGCAACATCCAGCGGCGAGTCATTCGTCTTCAGGACTGATTTACACTTTTGACAGATATTAGACGGAGGCCAGCGGTGGGTGTCTTTGGCAGTGTCATCTCCGCTCTCTCTCTCTCTCTCTCTCTCTCTCTCTCTCTCTCTCTCTCTCTCTCTCTCTCTCTCTCTCTCTCTCTCTCTCTCTCTCTCTCTCTCTCTCTCTCTCTCTCTCTCTCTCTTGGATCCATTTGTTGACCGAGAAAGCTTTCAGGGGAACTGGAGAGTTGAGGTTTTTCGTGGAATATTTAGCCCATCACTCCAGCACCCCTTTATATTTATCGCATTAAAGGCCGAGGAGCATTTTCTGCAAGACAAACACGTAGGATGATGGATAACTGTGGCGCGTGATGAAATGCGCCGGTGCTCCCGATAGCGTCCTTGTATCATACGTGGCCAAAGACATCACTGCCTGCAACCGATCAGCCTTCACAAAACACACGCATGCTTTTGATTTGCAGAGACAGAAATTGGTGGACGACTGTTCATATTTGCTCCACTTTGACAGACTTTGTGTTTTGATAGGCGCTTCGCCCAAAGCTTTTCATTCAATAGCCTGGCTGAGTGCTGCGGGAGTTGCCGGGAGCAAATCATTACTTACATTCACCCTGTTAGTTGGGTTGACTGAGAAGCGCCTTGGCAGAAGGAGATTACAAAGATGTAAGAAACACGGCCAACTCATAGTTATGTTAGCGAGCAGACCACCATGAACCGAATCCACACAGAGGGTTGGATCTGACAAACGACAATCGGTTTGCAGTAACTGCGCACAATAGCACACTGTCCTTAATAATGGGAAGGCGTTTCGGGAAGAACGCTTATTCGCTTTCGTAACCGAGAGTTTGATGAAAAGATCGATTCTGCTCTCGTATCTGTAAGTCGGTGAACTTTCTGTCGGTCGGTCGGTCGGTCCACAAAAATGTCCCCCATTCATCGGCGACCACAATTTTTGCCCTAAGAGGCTACATTTGGCATGGAGGTCGAGTGTGTGGGTGCGAAGCATAGACTAGAAGTGGACGTAGTCGCAGTGACGTCACCCGTTGGTTTGTTTACTGCTGTTTTGAAACCTCTAGTTTGACATTTTGACCATCGCCATTTTGGTTTTCAGCCGTCGCCATCTTGGCTTTTTGCAACCGGAAGTGACACCAGAGGGTAGAGTTAAGTACAACCGAATGCTGAACAAGACCTTTTTAGGCAATCAAAAATATTACATTTATGAAACGAAAACACACAAGTCTATATGAGTCATATAGACTCTTATGGGAGGCATAATTGCACTCAGCAGACTTCCTTTTTTTTTTTTTATTAGTGATGGTTTTCCCAACCCCTACAACTTTAATCCCACCTCCTATCACAATTCATGAACTGTAAGTCGTAGACTTCTGTGGGCCTGGATGTATAAACAGAATGAAAGTTGCTCAGTGTAACTTTGACAGAGTATATAAATGTATTTTCCAACTTTTAGGACCTAATGATTTAGATGACATTCAAGTGTTTGTACTGGGAAGTTGATTCGCCTCATTAAAAACCTCTGCCGATTTACGGATGTCTCAATGTAAGTCAGTCGGAAAAAAGTGTTATTCACTTGACGGACCTGGATGCTGTTTTTCCAAAGTCCTGCACTCTCTGCAAATTTTTCCTAATTTGTGCTTTATTAGTAAATTGGGTGAAGCTACCCTTTAAATGAATTTGAGGGGAAAAGGTTGACCTCTGTGAAGCACTGTGATGTTCCAAAAGAAAATAATACAACACAGATAGGTCTAAAGTAAAATACTGCCAGTGGCAGAATAATTCTTATTTATTTTTTTTTAGCACTGAATTTATGGTCTCCAAAACACTAAAATCCCCGTCCCAGCTTAAAAACAGGCATCATTGCACTGAGACAACTTCAGTATAATTTATAGGCTGGACTACAATAACTTCACTTTTCATGATTAGACCTACAAACTTTTGCCCTATTTTGTATTTGCTTAAGTGGTTAGATGAGGTCTATGCTTGCAGTAATGCCACTAAAGCAAACATTATTACATTTATGCAGCAAAAACTGAAATCTCCTTGTGATAATTCACTTGACACACCAGAAACAAAGAAGTACTCGCGATTCTCCAGAGAAAACAATGGACTTTCGCTGAGAGTAAAAATGTACCGACCGCTTTGATGATGCTGGAATCTTGTTCCCGGTGACTTCGCTGCATGAACTTGGCATTTATGTCGATAAAGCTGCCGTAAGATCACAATGCCACAGACGTGCGTGTATTGATCCTGCTGCTGTGTGATGGCCACAGCTATTTAATGAAGTCAAAGAAAAGGAGCATGTATTTGTTTGGCCAGCGTGAGAACATTTCTGGAAGCATCATATGATTAATGTAGCTGATGCCCAAGATATTACAGAGTGTCCAGCAGGAAATTGCCTCGATTCACCCCCCTGAACTGCTTTATTGTTTGTTTCAATCGCCCCCTTGCCCATTTTCCCAAATCTCTGCGAATCATTGGTTTTGCTTTGTTTTCCTCTCAGGGGATGGATGAGCAACCTGGCACTGGACCTTTTAAAAAAGCCCGGGTTGCACATAGTTCAGGCCTTAATGGTGCTTAGTGGCTAGGGTTGTTTTCAATATGCGCTCCTCACACACTCCTATCTGAGACTTCTTTTTTGCAAATGTAAAATCTGATCAGGGGTTAGTTTTGATGATATTGCCCGTGATGTAACATGTTTCTGTGTGTTCGGTGTGTTATCAGCAGAATTACATAAGTGTTGCGTCAGGAAATAAACTGAAGAACCTAAAGAAATTAGAAGTTGAAATGTTTTTCCAAAATACTATACTCCCACCATTTTCTAATATGAAGATTGACCGGTTGGAAGATGAGAAACCAAAGCAATTTGGCCTTCATATCATTTTGGATTTGGATCTGAGAATGCTTTTTGGCTTTGCCTGGACCGGTGAAGATTCCTCCCGCTGCTTCCTAATTCAATATTGTGTAATAGCAAGTATTATTGCCCCGCACATAAAATCCAACTCAAATTACACTGAAAATGGACGATATAGTGCATGTGTTTATGTTACACGGAGGAGCAATTATTGGGTTGTGATCATTTTGCACTAAAGTGAGGTTGGAAGGACACACAGAGGTTTTCCTGTTGGGTTAGGGACCGTACACGTTATTAGTGCATGATCGGGGTTGAACCATTGTAAAAAAAATAAGGTTGTCCCCAGAGCTATTGATGCTTTCTTTGAACCCTCCAATAGACTTGTGGTAGCATGCTAGAGTTATGTTTTTATGTATTTGACAGTGTTAAATTAAAAAAAAATGTATACCTTATTACTGGTAGGTATTACATAATTATATTTTTGTATTTAACACCTAACTCTAACATGTGCCACTAATGTTAATGAAACCCACGTATAGAGCCAGAACTGTTATCCTCTGGCAAAGCACATCTTTATGAACCATGGCGCATAAAGTTGTGTATTTGTGTAACTCTTAACTATGTTGCAAAGGAAGGCTGCAATAATATTTAGATTTATAGGACTAATAATAAAATATAATACAGATAATCTTGCGATGGGATCACACCAGCCGCGACGCCGAAAGCGGGTCAGCGGCGTAAAAAGTGGAGGAGCCAATGACGTCCCCACGCCCTTTACTTCTGGCGCCAATTCTCGGACCGCACCCATCTTCAAACTCAACCTTCACCGTGACAACGACACACTTGTAAAGGTTTGTGACTCCATCAAACACGGTTTTGACGCTACCCGCGTTGACAAAATCTGCGCACAGACAGAAATATAATCATCTGGCAAAGCGCTCAAACCTGCTTCTGTGGTAGTTCCCGCTACGGTCGGTGTCTCCAGGACCACATTCTGCCATTATGACACACACACACACACACACACACACACACACACACACAGACTCACACACACACACACACACACACACACACACACACACACACACACACAGACTCACACACACAGACTCACAAGGCGGAAAACAATACCAGCTGCATGCCGTCACAGCTGGTAAGGACCCTCCCCTGACCTCAGGCCTTCAGAGGACTTTTTTTTTCTGTGACCCCTCTCAGACTCTAATAATTTCTTCTTAGGCCCTTATCATAAAATATTGTCAAGAAAAGTATATATGTGCACTCTACGTGTGGTTCCTGGTGGAAAATAGGAGGGTTAAAGATCAAATATCACGATAACACACAAAAGTAAAATTGAATTGTATGTATACATCTAGTTAAACTGTAGTAAATAAGCTTAACATAGAAAGTATTTCATTGTGACCTAAAGTCAACTTAGTGGGAGCCAAACTGGCGGAACTTTTAATTATTAGAATTAAATATGTATAATAGAGACAAATTCCCAAATGATACTTGGCAAACTGTGAGTCTTTTTACTGGCAAACCTTTCCTGAAATGAAGCAGACGACACAAAGGAGGCTTCAGCAGAGTAAACGCTGGGTTTTCTCTTCTTTTTTTTTTCTCCAATTAAAGCGAGCTGCCACTGAACCAGAGCTGACTGTGTCAGAAGCACCCAGTAAAACAGCAACTGGCCATGCTGAGTGGTGTCTGTTTATGACTCATTTCTACCTGACATGGGGCGGCATGGGAGATGGGGGGGAGTGGAAGAGAGAGAGAGTCCAGCGGTAACAAGGGGAGAATTGTGTGAGGATATAAGACAGTGCCGTGTGGCTGTCAAGAAAACAAGGTCGTGAAACCTATTAGAAATGGGCCATTTAGTAGCTAATATTGGCTCTTGTCAGCCGGGTGTATGGTCGACACATGGGCACCTTTATGAGGCAGCTGCTGAAGCAAAGGAAAAGAAAGGAGGACGGTTCAGATGCACAGTGAAGACATTCTAACTTTGTGGGAAAGTCAATTGATTGGAAATGATCGGGTTGTTTTCTTTCAGATTTAGCAGGCTCGTGAGTGGGTTTCATCGTGACTGTATATTCCCTCAAATGGTTTTTAGTTCTCTGAAGAAGCCGTTCACAGTCACAGACAAGCTTTTCAAAATAAATATTGGTGGTATCTGGAGGAAAGCCTATGTTTTCAAATTCAACAAAACATTCACTTGTAGTCCTCTTTATAAAGGAAATGTTTCACTGTGTCAACACCACAAGGAAATTATTGGAATTTTGAAAGATTTATAAGTCACAGTTGTGCGTCCTTCCGATGAAGCAACATGAAAAAAATCCACATTTCCATTCATGTGAAAAGGGTAAAATGTTACATTTGTTATGATATTATATATCATATATATATATATATATATATATATATATATATATATATATATATATATATATATATATATATATATATATATGATCACTTTTTTACACGTTTCTATGTATTTGTTCATAAGAGTGGTATAGGAACTCTTATACCACTGTGCACATCCTCCTTTCAATGTATTTATTTCTGATATGCTTAAACTGTTACGTTTCTATTATTGTTATTAATATATAATATACGTGGGTTTCATGAACATTAATGGTAAATACAAAAGTATAATTATGTAATGCCTACCAATAATAAGATATAACGTTTTTTTTTGTTTTTAACACTGTTGTATGAAAAAATTAAATAAATACATAAAAATATAATTCTGGCATGTTATCACAAGTCTATAGGAGGGTTCAAAGAAAACATCAATAGCCCTGGGGACGGACTTATTTATTGACAATGGTTCAACGTATTTATATTCATAAAATTATATATAATGAAATATATATATATATATATATAGAATTTTATGAATTCCTGCACATTGCAAAAGCATGACTAGAACCAGAAAGTAATAGAATAATAATAATAGAAACGTAACAGTTTAAGCATATCAGAAATAAATATATTGAAAGGAGGTTGTGCACAGTGGTATAAGAATACATAGTTAAACAAATAAATAAAAAGTTCTCAGTCTATCTATCATAGATGGATAGATGGATAGAGAGACAGACAGACAGCTAGGAGGTTGAGGATGTTGAGCGTGTCGCTGATTGGTCAGTTCCTCTTTACACAGCTGCAACACACTTCCGTTTTCCTTTCCCCGGAGCAAAGATGGCGGAATACGACCTCACCACCAAAATTGCTCACTTTTTAGACCGTCATCTCGTTTTTCCTCTGCTGGAGTTCCTGTCTGTCAAAGAGGTATGAAATATATAATCGTGTAAACATTTCGAAGCATTGTTTTCGTTGTTTCAAAAAGCTATATACGGCTTTCGAACAGTTTTGAAGCGGTGTGCGTGTTAAGGAGTTGGTCACATTTTCTGTAGCTGTGTAAAGTAAACGCATTCAACCAGAGTGGAGCCGGATATGTAGCTCCCTGTCTTCAAAATAAAAGCGACAAATACGTCACCTTTGATAAAAGGAACGGGAAACTGTTGTGGAGAACTGAACAAAAGACATTACAGAACAACGTGTCAGAGATTACATCAACGCACGCAGAGTAAACACAATTTGATATTTCGAAATAATTACGATATATTGTGTTACACACAGTATTACCACAAGTTACTTGATTGTTACATTGAAAATATAGTACCGGAAGTCATGCTTACATTCCATTGACTTTACAATGGTTGAGCCAGCCACGCGCTGTTTCAGAATCAGACGATTGTGGGAGAGCGCCTTATCCCTAAACCCGTATCAGTAGCTGGTTAAACACCGTCTATGGCTGTAACGTTACGCAGTTGTTCTGTGGTGCCTTTCATAGATGTTAGCACTCTGCAGGTCAGCCCAGATGCCGCCCAGTAGTTTATATACAGGGAAATTAACCAGTCATACCCCGGCTAGCACATGCTATGCTAACCCTTGGAAGCTAAAACAAGTTTCCTTTCCCATAATAACATAACGGAGCACATATTTAGGTATTTACGTATTGCTCAACAGCTGGAAGACATGTAACGTTATTAACGACGTCAACAACTTCTAGCAGACACCCGCCATGTTCACTTAAAGCAACGTGGTTGCCTAGCTAATCTTTAACGTGAATTGCTAAGCTAATAACATGCTACCCTTTAGCCAGTATGCCATTATGTCTCGGCTTGCCTGCAGTGATGGGTAATGGAAAAACTCAATTGACGTTAAAAGTACAATAACTCCTATTATAATTGCTGAAGTAAAATTAAAAAAAGACCATTTAACATGAAATGACTCAAAGCACAAGTAACTTTATGTATTAATATTGTTTAGTGTGTACGGGCCAAAGATATTAACAAGTCATTTTATGTAAGTCCCAGTCAAGTTTCAGTTCAGGTCAAGTCTCTTTTGTTCAATTAAAGTAATAGTCACTGTGCAACATGGTTATTTCTAGACAACGCACTTTGCGTTGCATGTTGATAATCTCTAATTTAGCTGTTTCTGTTTAATACAATTATTTTACTTATTGTTTTTTAAACTACATGAAGGTTTCAAGAAGATCACTTGAAAATAGTTGCCCAACCTAACTATCGTGGCCTGTATCTGTTAGCCATTTAAACCACTTTGTTTATTTATGAAGGGCCCTCCTTAGGATCCACCTTCTTCAATAGCACAGGCGACCAATACAATGGGATTATTCCTGAAGCGTATGAACGCCTTTACAACATTAATACTTGATGTGGCAATAATACAGGAGCAGCCCGTTGCTGAAAGAAGTAGGGTTACGCTACATCTCCACCCAATCCAGTGAGCGCGCCAGAGGACTCACTGCCAATTAAATTGTCCCCTTCATTAAAAGAGTGTCAAACAGGAAACAACATGGCGGCCTGCTCACAAAATGTGTTATTCTGTCTAAACAATCCACCGAAATCTGCTCGACTAGAGGATTCATTTAATCTATCGGAGGCAATCCAACATGGCCACCAGTGTGCAGTCACGGGATTTGAGTTACAACCGTAGAACAAGCAAACCTTTAAATTGAAAAATGAATCGGATTTTCTCAATTCTTGCCATCGCCTACCTCATAACGATATCTTAATCTTAACATCATAATATCTGTCACAAGCGCATGTCTCTTAGTCTCACGAGGACGAGCTGTTAAAGCTCTCATGCATAACTGCACACTGATCATTTTAGGCCATGGTGCAAGAAACGCATCGCAGATAACAGACTAGTTGTAACAAAGGCATGAATGGAACATTTAGTGAAGATAAAATGACTGTTGGTGTTCAAAGTCCTCTATCTGGCCATAGTTGATTTCACATCTCTAACCATATCACAATATACATATATATATATATATATATATATATATATATATATATATATATATATATATATATATATATATATATATATATATTGTATATCACAATATAACATGTTTCTATAATCGAATAAATAAATAGTTTATATGCAATAACCACTTGGGTTTACTACATTCTCAACGAATTAAAAGTGACTATTTTCTCATTTAATTCATACTTTTAGTGCAAAATAATCATATTTTCTGGGAAATTTGACTTGGTATGTGTGTATTATCAATATAGACGTAATTGTGTATCATTTCTTTATATGATTTCATCACGATATGATTGCATTGAATGATCTCGTATAATTAGTCTGTCTCCCGGCCCTCGTCTGGGGGGGGGGGGGGGTTCTCTGTAACCTGGTTGGATATTAACATCGTACACAAACACCACGCTCACCTCCGTCTTCCATCCTTGTCCCCGTGTGTCTTTAGATCTACAATGAGCAGGAGCTGCTTCACGGAAAGCTGGACCTCCTCAGCGACACCAACATGGTGGACTTCGCCATGGACGTGTACAGAAGCCTTTATTTAGACAAGGAAATCCCCCAGAGTAAGTGTCGACGCCTGGTTGGATACGCACTCCTCATCCCAATCGCACCAAAAAAAAAAAAAAACAACAACACCACACATAAAACCGAGGATGATGTTAATGTTGCTTTATAGAAATCGTAAAGGGGTACTGCACTACACCGCAGCACTCCATTCCCAATTGATTTAGCAGTAAACTTTGATAGTGTTTTCGGCGCTCGGGGTAGCGGGCCGTGTACACGTTGGTTTATGGTGCTGCTGGAGCTAATGGCTGTCCTCGTCCTCTCTGCGTCAGCTCTCAGGGAGAAGAGGACGGAGGTCGTGGCCCAGCTGAAGCAGCTGCAGTCCGAGACGGAGCCCATTGTGAAGATGTTCGAGGACCCAGAGACAACGAGGCAGATGCAGTCCACCAGGTAAAGCCCGTTTCCTAGTAGCCTTTCTCTGCGTTTCGATCAGAACCCTGAAATAGGTTTTTGATGAGCCTCTGAGGTCGTGAAGTTTGTTGCTGGTCTTACTTTGATCCGTGATTCTGGGATTAGTAAAACCGGTTATTTGAAACGGTAGAGCGGCATCGAGGGAGGATTCCGTGGAGTCCATGCGACTGCCTGCTTTGAATGAAAAAAAAAATGCATTCAGCCTCACAGCAAATACAGACGTAAAAAGTAACGGACGCAAGATGTTGTGGTTAACTGTATTAAGACTGTTTTGTCGTACGCCGTGATTAAAATAGTTTGGTCACATTCGGTCCTCATCCTCCTTTTGTTTCTTGGCGGGAGTGTGTACAGTTAATCAAAAGCATTTTCCATTTCCCCTCTCTCTCTTTTTTAGTTCATCCCGTTTTTTGTTATATTGTTTCAGTTGGGCTGCGGACATTTGTTTATTTAAGACACGGCTTTGTAGGAACTGTTATGTGAGATTGGAATCCTGATAATGGCAACATTGACTTAGCACATGTCTGTGCTATCGTTAGGTTGCTGTCAGGACGAAGAAAGGAGGAAATCGTCCTTTTTTTTTTTTTTTTTTTGGATGAGGGCTCACATGCCTGTCTTAAGTTATGCGTTGCTTTTTTTTTTTCTTCAAACCATTGGGTTCGTAAAACAATAGGAAACTCATCTGGGGTCAATGAAGAATTGTCTCTCGAGCCAACGGACACGCAAAAAGTTTTATTCCATCATTATGACCCAAATTACGCTCGATGCAGTTGCTTGTTTTTCACATAATTTCTGCGTTAGAGGATCATCCAGTGCTGGAAACCAGGAATGGTTTAATATTTGAATCCCAAATGCCCTGTCCTTTGGGGTTTACACGCGCCGATCCACAAAGCATTTTACTGGGTAATAGAACCTAATGGTCTAAGTACTTTTATTGAACAGTTAGCTAATAGGCCTACATGCCTTACCAGGCTTTATTTGGACAACTGCTGAAGCCAGCAACCGAGCCCAGCTATTATAATAAATCATGTTAGTACCATATCTATAAACAATCTGTCATCATAAGACACACTCCGTGGATTACGATCACCATTAGGGCGAACTATGATGCATGTTCTCATTTGTTTGGACTTGTTAAAGCAGCGAGGAACACTCTCGGTGGTTTTTGAGTCGACACGCTGCCGACGGCCCCTTGGGCGTTTTTTTTTTTTTTTTTTTTTTCAGCTCAGAAGGTGGCAGCGACGGCGCTGCGCAGACTTTTCCACCAACAGTTGCCACTTGTCGGACAGCTCGGCAGCTGACTCTCATCTAAATCTCACGACCAGTGCAAAGCACAGTATTAAGATATGTTGTACCCGCGTCAACACGTCCTGTGCTGAACGGCCGTGAAGGATTCTGCCTCGGCCTGAATGAGCTTCACGGAACTTCACGGCCGTTTTTGACGAAGCCGTAGAGACCTAAAAACTGTGCTGAGAAAAGAGTATTCGCTTTCCTCACCAGACATAATTTGTTAGACATGACTTGGATGGATTTGCAGTAGTCAAACCAAATGTAATAAACAGCCGATCACACCGTTTTTAAGAGTGGTCTTCATTCACGTTCCGCCGTAGACCAGAAGTGGAAAAATCTACCTGAACGGGACTCTGAACACCAGGACGCCGGCCAAACGGCGGCTCAAGTTAAACGGCCTCTAACTACAGAAACTCTTTTTCTTCTTTTGCAGAGATGGACGAATGCTCTTTGACTACTTGGCAGAAAAGCATAACGTAAGTTGGCCCGATCTGCTGACATCTCACTTCTCCGCTGCGTTTCCCATGGCTCCTGTGTGAACCCACGGTTGTTTTAGGGGGCGAAGTGGGAGGGGCGGGTCCGAGCGGGGAACTGCAGAACTACTTCCCAAAAACCCTTAACTCATTTTTCGCGGGTTTGTATGGCTTGCACAAAAAAATCCTGCGGACATTTGCATTCTGCGGTGACGTGTTAAGAATAAACGCTCGCGGACTCGTGGACGGAGCCGCAAGAATGCCGGAGGTTCTATATTTACCGGGACGTTTGGCTCCTCGCCCTCCCCCTCCGTCGGTCCCCTCCCACTCCGGTGTCCCGCTGACCTGCTCGCTGTCCTCAGTGCACCTCCACACAGCCCAGGCTGTGGGAAAGGAGCACCCACGGCCCGGCCCGGTTCTACGGGAGCTCAGTGACTGGGCCTGACGTCAGGGCGCTGCTGCGAGATATGGACAGCAGGAAGGATGGTTAAATATAGGAAGACAAGCAGGCCTGATATAGCCCTATATACCGTATATATATATATATATATATATATATATATATATATATATATATATATATATATGCTTCCTTACTGTTTACTCTCTGTTCATTTAGCAGCGGTGTGCCACCGAATGATGTTTCTGCTACAAATACATATGCAATAAAAGAATTCGATGTGCAGTTCAGTTCCGATGACAGCCCAGATGTTTGAGAAGTAATATCTGATGACTCGCCCTCACCCCGAAACACCAATATGTGACACAAAAGGGGGGGGGATTTCCTCCGGCGCCACAGCTGCATGACATTACAGGGCGAGCGCGATTTCAAAATATGTGTTGTTTTGACTCGGTCCGGCAACGATTCCCAATTTTTCTCCGTTTGTGATATTGATACTCCTCGTCTTCCTTTTTGAAGTTCCGTCAGGAGTACTTGGACACGCTGTACAGATATGCCAAGTTCCAGTACGAGTGCGGGAACTACTCGGGAGCTGCAGAGTACCTCTACTTCTTCCGCGTCCTGGTAAGTATTTTTTTTTCTTTTTTTTCTTTGTGACGTTTGCCGATAACCGCACGCCGTACCTCACTTAACAGAGTGTCTGTACCGTTTTGCCGTACCCATTTATAGACCGGCTGAAGGCATCTCTGACATATTAAAATTGAACATCGCATTATGTTTGCCAGATTCGCTTTAATTCCTCATAAGGCCAACACTCGCATAGGAGAGGAAGTGGACACTTAGAAGTAATTGAATATGAAAAGCTGATGTCACTGCCTGTTCAATTCCCCGCACGTCTTTAGTATTAGAGGGGGGGGGGGGGGGGGGGTAGGATCTTTTACGGGGCCAAGTGATCAGTGGTGGACCGGACTGCATAATCTGTCTGTAGTCTGCTTCAGCAGACAGCTTATTGATTTGAGTGCTGTGGCCACAGAGTCCCTAGTCACGACTTCCTGAGCGTACGGTGGGCTTAAGCTATGCGAGGCGTCTCTGGGTTAGCAGGGAGGGCTGCGCGCGTGTGATGTCTTTTCATTAGGCTGGTAGATAAAATGTTTATTCAACAATCAAATAATGCCAGAAGTATGTCACGCAAAAGACGATAATTATAGTTCACCAGAGAGTACTGGCAGTATTCTCGTCGGTGCACATGCACATTCCCTACTTCCTCTATAAACAAAGACTTGTTGCCTGGGTTCTGGCATTTGTGGCTTCTCCCGCTTTGCCCTCAGAAATGAGGGAACGATGAACCAGGCAGTGGACGGACTCGGCTCGACCGCCGCGTCTCAGAAGACTTGAGCACCTAACGGTGGCTGTGGTTACGAAGGAAGCTGCATCCTTGCAGTAATCGGCTTTCTTAGTGAGGTGGAAATCTCCAGTCTGGGGACACGTCGGGAACGACTCCTGGTTCGGTTCCAGGTGCCTTCACACTAGAGGTTTCTAGCAGGCGCTGATCCGCTGTTAACGAAATCCCATGGCACATTAACAGTGAAGGAGGGCGGTCCAAATTCACCACAAAAGGAAGTTAGGGTTAGGGGTTTTTTTTGGGTCACGGACCTGATTCTCCGGACGTTGTCCAGAGTTCACATGAGAAACACAACAGGTGTCAAGCTTGTGTATCAAATGTAAAAGTCACCGTGGGTCTCGAGGGAGTGAGCTGCAGGAAACACCAAGTGGAGGTTGTGTTGCGCCTGTCATGATACATCTTTAAAAGTCAACGTTATCTCAGCCGCAGAGTTCTCTACTGTGAGACGACCAAGCGGCGTGAACGACCCAGCAGCTCTGAGGTCTGCGTCCGAGCTGATCACATCATTAACTATGCAAGCAGCTGCGCCTGGCTGGCGTCAGTTGTTGCCTCCACTGAAGCCGCCTTCAAGGTCACATGTCGGGCATCCTCAGCCTGGTAGCCCCCCCCCCCTTGTTGACTTAGATTATTGTTCCAGTTGTAATAACACCACATTTCCAGCAGAGATTCAGCTCTCTTTTGACTCCTTCGATGTTATCTCGCATCAAGTGTTTGTAAACCCGAACCCAACTGAACGTCCCATCATGACCACTGGAAGCAGCCCACGTAGCCAGTGGTTTTCCAAGTGTCACTCACTCGTCCTCCTGCTTTTGTTTGTCTTCGGTTCGCCATTTAGCTTCGCGGTAAACCAGGGACTCGTGCCAAAACCACCCCCCCCCTAAAAGAATGGGCAAGAATAAGATCAACATTTTGTCTGTTCATTACAGCAGAAGACATTCAGACCGTCTTTTTTTTTTTTTGTTTTTTTTTGTTCCTATCCTAATTGGCATTTGATACTGCACCGCGTCGCCCCCTTGTCTTCCGGACTCGTCGTGACTCCGGCTGGTCGAGCACATGTCATCGCGCTGGAAAGACTTGGCAGCGGCTCCGAGCGACGATGAACCCGCATCGCTACCAACGACCCTCTTAACCCGCAGCAGTCGGGCACTTCATCTGATGGGTTTTTCTTACTGATCTGCTCAAATCCGTAGAAGGACGAGCAACATCCGAGACAAGATGACGGGTAATTCACCCGAGGTTTCCACTTCCACTCCCGACCAGAAAAATAAGAGAGGATTAAGAAAGCTCTTCAAAAGCTCGCAACGGATACGTCCCACTGTTCCAACAACAGTTGTTTATGGCTTTGCAACTCAGTCTAAATAAACCAAAATTGCTCTAATTGAGGTATGTTGTTCGAAGTCCAGCACTGATTTTTTATTTTTTTTTGTTGTACCCCTCATTTTGATTTCCAAGCAGATCAGGCTCTGTAACTAGATATCTGTTGCTTGCTCTCGACAATGCGAGAGGCTTTTCAGACGTGGAAAAAGGTAGAAATGGATTTCATTAGTGCGATTAGTCCCCCTCTTTTCTGTGTTTTGTGGACCTCCCATCCTCACAGGCCCCTTGTCCGTCTCTCCCTCCCCCGCATGGGAGAGGTGAGGCTCCATAAAGTCATTTAACGTGGGAAACCCAGTCAATTAAACGAAGGAAGCCAGCCTTGCAAAATCCATGCCTCGGGTCCAGTTACAGCGCGGCCTAGCCCGAAAAGAGCAACTTATTCATATCATCACTTAATGCAGGGATTGAATGTTAAGAATAAAGATTAAGTATCCCGACGGATCCCCAGCACAGTCCATTTATTGTTGCTGGTCAGTCAGCGAAAATGTGCCCCGTTTCACAAACCAATGGAAACTTAAGGTAACTGCTGGAAAAACCCAGGTACTGAAACTTTTCTAGCGTGGCCACTAGTGAAAGCCAGACTGTGTGTGAGAGAGTGTGTGTGTGTGTGCGTGTGCGTGTGCGTGTGTGTGTGTAGAAAGTTGCCATAATGACCTGAAGGTCAGCCAAACGTAGCAGGCAGGGACTTCCAGGAGAGAGGGAAAAAAAACCATAACAAACAAAACACAACACTTTCAACAGATGAGACGCTGACCTTTCTACTGCCAGTGGAGCCGGGGTTTTTTTGTTTTTTTTTCTCTCGCTGTTACAATGCTGATCTTTCTTGGGAGTTCTCCACTTTTAAAACCTTTTACAATGGACCCTAGTTGTGGTGTGAGACCAGAGAAACTCTGTTGTATCGGATAGATGGGCACGGGGGGGGGGGGGGGCACTACAGGAGAGCCACCATGTCACTATAGCAGCTCGTTGAAATGTTATCAGAGATTAACTGGTATTTGCCAAGTTTAAAAAAAAAAAAAAAAAAAAAAAATCCTCTATATCCGAATAATCTTAACCAATTTGTGGGGTTCCTGCGGAAGCCTGCTCTTTTTTTAGTGTTTCCTCTGCTTGCGCGTCTGTCCTGTCTCACAGTCCACTTCAGCGGCTGTCCGCCGGCGGACGGGGGCGTGTGGTTAGGATCTCGGTTTCTCTGGCCGCTCAGCAGACACCCACCCCTGACTTCCTGCTTGACTCATGTCACTGCGTCTGGTGTTTGGTGTTATCGTGAACCACCGCGGCGCAGAGTTTCCCATGAGCCCCCCCCCCGGGGGGTGTAGTCCAGTGTCCTACTGCAGAGCGGTTGCCTCGCCGAGCTTCAGAGGCATTCTCAACCTGTGCTTCATTACCTGGCTCTTGTTTGTTTTCAGTCTGTTCTGGAAATCAGACACAGTAGCCTGTGAGACATTTTCTTAGCGAGCGATTATCCTCACAAAGACGTGTCTTGTTAGCGTCAGTTCGTGTTTCAGCCTAATTACCTTGTGATAACGACGGAGTTGTGCAGAGTTACTGAGGGAAAAGGGTCGGGATTATTGCAGTTATCATTCTCAGGACTGAAGTGGAGTAAAAAAAAAAAAAAAAAGCAAATCTCACATTTACTGTATCGTCATGTTTAAGTGCCTGACCACCAGCACAGGATATGTCGTTGCGATTCTCAGTTTTTTTTAGATTTTCTAAGAAACTTAACATAAACTTTAGATTCTGTAATTAGTCTCCTTCTCCATCTGTCCTCGTAGAGCGGGCGATGGTGTAGCATCAACTATAAAGCAACAATCCCAGCTCATACAGCCTGTAGAACTGTTTGACCCACCAGCGTTGGATCATAAGGAATATGTTGTGGCTGTGTGAGCTGCTAGGTGTGTCTGCCTCACCCGTCTAATTGTTATTCTTTCTTATTGGTGGTCGCTCATTTTTCACTTAATTGTAGTTAATGGCACAATTCTTCATGTTTTAGTTTCCTACTTTTCGCTGGTGATATAAATGTAAATAAGGCCGGCTGACGACCTACGACGCAGCCACTGATTCCAAGTCTGTCGTTGCCGATTGGCCCGTTACTTTTGAGGACCTTCAGCCTTTCCCCATCAAGCGAACTGCTCTGCAAACAACATGCTTTAGTTCTAAGCAAACTATTCGGACAGCGTAATGACACACATGCTCCAAACAGGCCTTCACTTAATGTGGTAATCTAGCGATCAAACTCTCTGGTCAATGCAGTGGTTGTAGTATCTAAAAGTGCAGAAAATTTGGTTTCATTTAAAGCTAAACTGCCTTTCATGATGTCTTTTTTTTCTTTTTCTTCTCTGTCAAGTTCCATTCCCCGAGCATGACATGCTTTAATCCGTTCATCCAGCACAAATAAGAAAAGAAGCCGCTAAAGCCGAGCACGGAGTGGCCCCAGTCTCTCTGTGGACGAAATGTGTTGTTTTGTATGTAGCGTTGTGCCCGTCCGGCTTCTTAACAGCTCACCCGTGTCTGTTCCCCAAGGTCCCGGCTACAGACAGGAATGCCCTGAACTCTCTGTGGGGCAAGCTGGCCTCCGAGATCCTGATGCAGAACTGGGAGGCTGCCATGGAGGACCTCACCCGCCTGAGGGAGACTATCGATAACAACGTAAATGCCCCTCTTCTCTGAATTTGATACCACATTTAGATTCCCTTACATGGACTCTCATATTGACGTTTCACTTTCGGTCGAGCTCTGCCGTGGCATCTTCGTACACACACACACACACACACACACACACACACACACACACACACACACACACACACACACACACACACACACACTCACTCGTCTGACTACTTAAGAACTTGGATTCGAGTATGAAGTGGTTGTATGCTTGATGATCATTGTCCATTTAGGCAGCACCACTTACCCGTCATCTTTGCCTGTGTTTCTGTCTTTGTCCAGTCGGTCACCTCCCCTCTCCAGGCTCTCCAGCAGAGGACGTGGCTCATTCACTGGTCTCTCTTTGTCTTCTTCAACCACCCCAAGGGCAGAGACAACATCATCGAGCTCTTTCTGTACCAGCCGCAGTAAGTCACTTTTGTAGCGTTATTTAGTTTCTTGCTTTTTACGTCCAGGAAGTTGGGGAAACCTGGACAAGAATACCCGGAAGTAGTTGTAAAGATAAGATCCATTTCCACAAAACGAGAGCAACAGGAAAGGCCAGAGTTCTGCAGTTTGGTTGAACCGTGTCTCCGTCCATTAAGACACAGTGAAATGCGAACCAGTGTGAGCTAAAACATCCGCAGAATAGTCACTCGTGTGAGCCATTTTAAATAGCCGAGCTATGAAAGTGGTAATTGTGGAGCCAAAGAGGACTTGGAGAAAAGGTAATTGAAGGTGATTTTAGAACATTGACTTGACTTGGGAGAAAACCATTTGCTTCAATAACACATTTTTTGGGTGGTGGGCTTCTTCATGAACCCCGCTGGTATTTTTAAAGTGCTTTCAGAAGTGTGTGTTTTCGTGTGGTCTGTTTACTCTCCAAGTCGAGAACGGGGCCATGTGCTTCGCAGATCGGAAACTTTATACACTGCGTTAAAATTTGCACACCGCCTATTTTGATGTCGTTGCCCCCCCCACCACCCCCACCACCCCCACCGTTCTGATTGCAGGCTTGCATAATTGTACAGATGATTGGCCGCCACAGACGGCATGACAGGCGACCACAACACAGCACACTCCAATGTCTGGTTCCCCGGATTTTACTTAGTTTTTAATTTTATTGTGGACGATTAGGGAGGCCTGCCCAATAATTACTCCTGAAAAGCTCACCCAACCATCTGTGTGGACAAACTGAGGTAGTTCTGTGTGCTTTGCAGTTTCACAGTGGAGAAACCTCATGTTTTCCCCGCTGAGGCTTGGCTCTTGTTTTCCCATCTTCTGACGGTCAGTACTTCCTGTGGCTGAAGTCGGTGACCAGCGGCCGGCCTTCGGCTCCACATTTGACCTCCCTTTACCCCTGCAGTCAGCAGATGTTGGTCCAAAGCCGCCTTTGTGTACTATTGACGGACCGCACCGACTTCAGGGGGAAACGGTGCTCAGTAACTAATATGATGCAGGTGCAAACTGGGCAAACTCCACCGCCGCAATACGCCGCGAGGCACTCGATTGTCTCTATCACTTCGTTCCAATTGTTCCGCATGAGTTTCTGTTCCAGGCGAGCCGTGAAATGGGACCCCGGTTCCCGCGTCCCTCCTCCGTGTCCTCCCACAGTCCCCGTTGAACAGAGCAAATTTGAACTCGTACTTGATTTCTCGGCTGCATGCCTCAGTAGCATCCTCAGCAAACCAGAGCAGCGACGCTTGCTGCCTCCAAACTAAAGAAAAGAAGAAAAAAGATGAAGTCCCCCCCGAGTGGAGTGGGGTGAATCCCCCCCCCCCCCCACCCCCACCCCAGATATGGTACGGTGACTCATGCCCCCCCCCCCCCCCCCCCGGAGAGTGAGTAGGTGTAAGTTAATCAGGAACACAGTGCGGAGCGTTGCGGTCTTCCACGGGAGTCGAGCAACTACAAAGGGTGGGAGAGCCCTCCTCAAACCAGAATGGCCGCCGCTGTTTTTAGACTCGACATCACTACTGCCACAGGTCCCCTGTCCCTTTAATTGTTCCAGCTAATGAAACTGTTCCCTGAACACCATGTGTTCCTCTGGCTTCAGCTATTGAAGACCCGAAGGGGGGGGGGGGGCCCACTTCCTCCTTTCAGATTGAATTTTGGTCAATTTGGGGTTGAGTGGAGGGTGAAGTTCAAAGATAGACATTTAGAAACCAATAAGGGGTTTTGGTTGTGCAGTTTATGTCGATTGATTGCCATCTTGACAAGGAAAGTGGTGCTTGTGTGTGCGTGAGCAGACCTCGCGCCTTGTTTTTACAGAACCCTGTCTCCAGAGTTGGTGTGGGATTAGAATCAGCCTGTAACAAGCGTCCTGTCTCTTGTGTTCAGCCCTCAGCCAGTTGACCTGTGGTTGAAACATCAGTCCCTGGCGGATCGGGTTTCGGCTACTGGGCAGGTCCTTGCTCACTGATCTATATCTTCTTGCCAGGGTTTCCTTTTTCCACCTCCCTCTCATAGGACACTAATGAAAGAGATGGCTTAATGCTGGGTCCCGCGTCCAGGAGCGAGGGTCCTGTTAGGACATTTATCTGTTTTAGCCGCAAAAGGCCTCGCCTCTGTTCTAAATGCCAGGAAGCCCCGATGGGCAGCCCAGAATGTTCTGTTATGCGTCCTTGTAAAGATCATTGTCTTTGCTTTCATCAGTCCGATGAACCGTCATCTTTATCCTTCCTCATTCCAGATACCTCAATGCCATCCAGACGATGTGCCCACACATCTTGCGTTACCTGACCACAGCGATCATCACGAACAAGGACGTCCGCAAGCGTCGGCAGGTCCTGAAGGATTTGGTGAAGGTCATTCAGCAGGTACTGCACTTATTTATTTATTTATTTTTTTTATTTATTTTTTCTTTCCTTTGTGTTTACAAAGTGCACACAGTTATCAGCTCAGTGCTCATCGGCCACACAGGCTTTGGAGGATGAGTAACTGACCGTGTAACCCGATAGCCTTCGCTAACGCTTCCTTTTAAGCTCAGGGAGTGTGTGTGTGTGTGTGTGTGTGTGTGTGTGTGTGTGTGGGTTCAGGTCCAAGCTGGGGAAGGCCTTGAACTCGTTACTTCTGGTGAACGTGTACTTCGCCTTCTCCACCCGATGACTGAGCGCCGGCTCGGTGGCTCGTTGGTCATAATCACTAAAACGTGTTCTCTACTCCGCGGCCTCGGGTCAGGTTGGGTCTCTGACTGGAAGCGTGACTCGGACCGCCTCAGAGTTCACAATGTGCTTTCACTCAATTATTTAACGACTGTGCCCCGCAGGTTGTTATTTTGACTGCATAGTCATGATTGTCACCGTCTTCAAACGACCTAGGATTTATGATTTTCTGAGTGCTGATATTATTGATTTCTACATGTACATTTGATGGTGTTTGTCTGCTTTATTCTATTCGTCGTGATATAGCTTAAGCTAAAGCAGCTATGATTCATAATCGTATTGATGTGTTTCGGCCTGCTGATTGAATTGTATTAAATTTCTTTTTCCAGGAATCTTACACCTACAAAGATCCAATCACAGAGTTCGTGGAGTGCCTGTACGTGAACTTTGACTTTGACAGCGCTCAGAAGAAGCTCAGGGAGTGCGAGTCGGTGAGTAATCGCTTCAGTAACACTCGCCAAAATTCATTTCAACCTTTTTTTTTTTTTTTTTGTTTGTTCCCAAAGTAGCAGTTGGTTGTTGGTTTACTGTGCCTCTCCGTGACTAAACAGAGGTCTTCCGAGGACCTCCGGTGTGCAGAGGTCACACTCCTGAACTTTTCGCACAGCATGGCAGCAAAACCTCGTTAACAGTCGCATGATCTCCGTCCGACCTTCTCCCCGATCACTCTGCGTTTCTCTCTGCGTGGGTCCGGTTCAGACAGAACACTGACATAGAGGTCCTCCTTTGACACTGCATGACTCAGGCTGCAGTCAGATTTTTACTATGGCCTGTAATTGACCCATCAGGCTGGTAGTTAACAGTAAAAGCTTTATAAGCAGAAGTCTCTGCGGAGGCGTGCAGACACTCGTTTTAAGAGGGAGATCTGTCATAGCCCGGCCATTTGGAGCATTTATTTCAATTTTGGTTTGTAATGGCTGGACCTAAGTAGTAGTTCTTGATGCGGGAATAGAATGAGTAAACTATAAAAGTCCTCTTTGTGTGTTTGCTACTAAGCTGAACACTCGCTGATCAATGCCATTTGATACGTTACTGTGACCTCAAATGAGGAAGTAGACTTTTATTACTTTTTTTAAAGGAGCTGTCTTTAACGTTCAGAGCATTAATATATATATATATATATATATATATATATATATATATATATATATATATATATATATATATAAAATGATATGTAGCATTAATATAGCAGCAAACATCTCTTTGCTGAATAAAGACGTAGCGAAGTAACCTCTAGCGCCCCCTTCAGGTAAACACTGTTAGCTCTGTTAGCATTTTCCCCATTGTTTGAACTGTTAGCGCTGCTAGCACCATTAGCTATGAGCCTTCTCCATGTTCAGAGACGATAGAAATGCTCCCTATCTCGGATCTTGTGCTGATGTACTCCATTCTCCACAGAGAGAGCATCCTCTGGCTGCTTTGTGGTATTTTGCTTTAGAAACAAGCCGCCCTTACAGTACATGTGTTAAGACGAGGAATGCCTGTGCGACGTTATGATAAATGATGCGTAGCATTGATGGCAGTAGTCCAGCAGACCCTGTTATGTGGAGCTGGTCAGATTCTGTGGAGAGAGAGAGAGAGAGAGAGAGAGAGCAGGTGTCCTAACTGGTGTTGTCCTGAATGTGTATTTTGGTAACTCGATCACGTAGTTCATTCTCTGCGTACACGCTGTAATTTGGTTTCCCCTACGGACTCGATAATTTGGACCCGCAGAGGAATAAAAGGCAAAAGTCTGGCTTATTTGGCCCCTTTTTCATCTTCTGCCTCTTGACGATAAGCCTCCAAAATGAAAAACATCTGGCCCGATCAAATGGCTCCTTCCCAGGAGTAAATATGTATAAAGCATGTCAACGGTTTACTGGCGGTTCCGTTTCGTTTCAACTTCTTTTTAAGCTAATACAAAGAGTCTTCAACTTCCTAATTTGACTATTTAACAAATTAAAAAGTTAAAATCAAACTCACTTGGGGATGATTGGCTTTTTGTTAGCTATACAAAAAAAAAAATGAGATTGTTGTCGACCTTGTTCAACACTTTTTAGGAACTCGGTCTTGACCTCGCCTCACGGGGTTTTCTGTTTGCAGAGACTCTACTGAGGTTTAAACAGTTGCTGAAAAACAAACCCGGGTTATCCCAGGTGCCTTTTAACGCCGGCCTGCCCAGTCGGCCTTATCAGAGCATGTCCAGTAGGCACAAAAAGCCCTCTATTGACCTCCATTCAGTTCACAGGCAGGTCTAGCGAGGTGGGTGGTTCCAAAATGTTAAACAGCACCTTTAATGCATTACCTGCGATGGTCTGCAAACATCCCCCCCCCCCCCCAAATGGTCTTGTTTGAAGTCAGCAATGCAGTTTTTTTTTTTTTGTCTCTCTCTGCAGAAATTCACACGCGAGCCTTTAAAAAGTGCATTATGTCAGAGTTGAAGGGAGGTTTCACAGACTGGAGGGCTTGAGGTAAACGGATATACCCCGTTGGGATGGGCTCTCGTCTTGATGAGCATTTGTAATGCATCAGTTTTGAGCCACTGAGAAGAGTGGCAACCATCTATTAACTGATTGCCGCAGTAGCAAGATATGGGTATTGTTTTCAGCTCTCCTGCCTTTTGGTTCGGTGTTCCCTGCATAATGGTTTGAGCCAAGTGCTTTAAAATGGGTTTAGCTTGGTTTAAATTGTCCTCTTCGGACTGTACAGTTTTCCCACTCCACTCCAATCTGGAATCGCTGTCAGATGTTCCACGCTTGCACGTCAAAGAATGAAAAGTGTAGGTCTACCTATAGGGCCCTCAAGATTGGGCATGAAAGGGTTCTTCTCAGAATTTGCTGAAGCTCCGTGGTCTGAATCCCAGATGACAGTAATTGGGGCACTTAACTGTTCAAAGTTTATCAGCCTTAGATAAGCGCCGTCGCAGCTGAAACGCGCGCTGCCCGATAGCGCCATGCAGTTGGGATCCGTTCAAGCGCAGCTCTGCGCAGATAGCAGCTTCTTTTTTTTTTTTTCTGAGCTTAAGCAAAACAAAAGAATCTTGGGAGAACTTTTCGTTGAACACGGAGGCCTGCGATGTGAAACGGCGCTCGACGGAGAGTCGGAATGCGGCGAAGCAGTGAGAAATGGGAGCGTTTCTCACACACACACACACACACACACACACACACACACACACACACACACACACACACACACACACACACACACACACAGCGGTACCTCCTGGGGCCACAGCCGGGTCACGAGCAGTTACAGTAGATGAATTGGCCATATGCGGGCGGTGTCGAAGTGTCCAAAGCCGAGGCCGTAACAAGCCGCAGGTGATGCAGCGCGCAGACGGCTGAGAGGACTTGCTCTCATCTGTGAGTTTATTTGGACTGGTGGTCGCTACGGTTGTTGGCCGACTCGTAGCCGAGACGTTCGGCGATCCCGCACAGCGGAGTTGACACTACCAGCGGACCAGATGACTGGCGATAAGTCACCGGCGGCGCGGCCACCGCTGTGGTCGGCTCCGCTCCTCCTCTACCGTCCCGCGAGGCGGTTGTAGAATTTGAACTGTTTGTTTTTGATTTGAAGCACCTTTACAGCCGCGATTACTGCCTTGCAGAGGGAACTCAATGAAACCTTTTTGCCACTGTGGTCCTCCCCTCACTGTTTACTCCAAACCTTTTCATATAAAATGTATTGGATTTGGTTTCGGTTAATAGATTCTTTTAATTGAATAAGACGTGAATGTCCGGAGACGGACTGATTGAAACGAGTAATGCTCCACTCATGACTCTCCATTGCTGTTCAATGTAAAAGCTGTGCCCGTTTGGCCTCACTCAAACAGCTGTAGGACAGACGTCGAGGGCGGACCTATAAGCAGACAGCAATAGCTCTGCATCGTGTTCACACTCGCTCTTATGTAACGATGCTCTCTCTCCGTCTCTCCAGGTTCTGGTGAACGACTTCTTCCTGGTGGCCTGCCTGGAGGACTTCATTGAGAATGCCCGCCTGTTCATCTTTGAGACCTTCTGCCGAATTCACCAGTGCATTAGCATCAAGTTAGTACCGCAACACAACACGGCCGCTTCTAGGAAGCACTGCGCTCGCCGCAGGATTCAGGCGCACGTCCTTTTAAGACTAACAGGAAGTCCTCCGTGCTATCGCTAGACTTTGTGAGCACCATGTAAACAGGAAGTAAAGCGCACGGGGCTTTGTGATAAGTGGAATTTCTCCTTACAGATAAGTGTTTATTGCCCCCTTCCTACACACACACACACACACACACACACACATATCTTGAGGATTAGGCATTGTGAGGTTTAACTGCTTCCAGGTCTCCACAGGTTTGCTCTGCGCACTCAACTTTTAAGACCACCTGTCCGAGGCCAATTCACGGAGCGTTTTGTCACCGGAGAGAGGTCAGGGTTTAGGCGGCTTTAGACGTTCCCAGCTGCTGCGACGGGCGGGAATCTCTCGCCTCCTTTTCTTCGGGTGAACGGGGGTCGGCGGGTTTAATCGGTCTCCATTGATTCCTAGTTCAAAATCCAGTTTAGTTGCATTCAAATCAAATTGACTTTGGATGCTTGCCCAAAACCAAGACATTTAGTTGATGCTAATTATAGTGAGCATAAAAAAAAGATTACAGTAATTGTCCGCAATTAAGAGAGATTACGGGATTTGGCTGTTTCTTTACACCGACGTTAGAGAGTGACAGAGATAACGCCTCACGCTTCTCTGCCATTAATCCCCGTCTTTCGTAACGGTGGATGTTTACCGCCGCTCTCAGAAGCTCCGGTCACGGCGAACGTGGGAGATTTCAAGGAACACTGTCCACAAACACACGGTGTTCCTCGGGAGAGAGGGAGGGAGCGAATTACTTCTGTTGACACGCGAAAATGATGGCGCTGACGGTTACATGGAGCCGCCGAGGTCTGTAGTCAAGGTTGAACCGTGGAACACGATCGGGCCCCGTCGAAATCTCCAGTTGCAGATTGTCTGGAATTGATTAGGAGTCCGGGTTCTTTTTGGCAGACTTACTGCAATTGGATCCATTTACTTGTTAAGGACCACAAAGGTTAGTAGTAACGCTGAAAGAGGAAGTCGAACGGTGATTTTTCTGCTTTTTGTTTCTTTCTTATGCTTTTTGTTTGAGGTTTTTAAAGCGGGAACACAAATGTCGGGTCGTAGTCGGGGATCTCTGTTTTTATTTTCGGCGGCGTTATGACGATGGACGGGGCGCTGTCTATTTCTGAAACGCACCCAAATTCCAAGTCATTAGTCCTCTTACCCAGAAGCCCTCTGCGCCCAAGCGTGGACTCAAATGAATTTGATGGCTGTTTTTTTTTTTTTTTTTTTAATGAGGACATTTTTTACAGCCGCTGGCCGTGATGGTTTCGCAGATATTTAGCTCGCCTTTTGCCCACAGCTTGGGACGCAAAAGTAGACCAGAAGTTGGCGTAATTAAGTTATTTTATGCAATAAAGGCTTCTGTAGAATGTACTGTAGGCAGTAGAACTGTGAGTCGTAATTGCACACACACACACACACACACACACACACACACACACACACACACACACACACACATCCTTTTGTCTAGACTTCTCAGTGTCCCGAGTGTGTGTTTCCAATTTGGCTTTGTTTTCCTTGTTTGATTTACAGGGTTTATTTCCTCAGTCCTCCCATGAACGAGACCCTGCGCTGACCTCAAACGCACACTCGTCCTTTGACATTTGGAGTAAACGCTGTAGACACATGATCATTTGGGCAGTTTTCTTTTTTTTTTCTTTTTTCGTTTCCGCCGTCATCACCAGATTGTATTTGTACACAGCTCACTAGTAGTTGGAAGCAGCATCTCGTGTTTTTGGATGCAACACTGAGGATCTTTCCACCTCACAATTGAGTCATTAAAAAGACCACACGATCATTTCGGTTTCCCCCGAGAAAAAAAAAAAAAAAATCAATTTTAACCCCAAGTCAAAAGGCGAGGTTTTCCCAAACAACACTATCATATGTTAGCGTTTACCGACGCATTCATTTTAGGCCAGCCGCGTGAAGGAGGCTCTTCTTTTGAGAAAGATCCCCCACCGCCGCCGTCCTCTAACGGAGCTACACCCCAAAGCCCGACCCCTCTCTTTAAGTGTGAGCTTGAGACCCAAAGGACACCCCCCCCCCCCCGAGCCTGAAGTCGAAAGCTCAGGAGCCAGAGTGAGTAAAGGGTCGAAATGAAAGTGATCCCCTCTCCCCCGACGAACGGGATCATGGTTGTGTAAAATAAAACCGGTCGTGGAGGTTGTCTGCTTGGCTTAAGGGCCAAAGGATGTCAATATTATGGGTTGTATGAGTCTGACCCGTTCCCTGCTGCCTCTCACATCTCCCTCCTCTCCTCTCTCTTTCCCCCCCCCCCCCCTCACCCTGAGGTTTGAGTCGGGTGGGCTGCCGTACACCTCTCAGAGAGACAATGAGATAGAGTGACCCTGCTCTGATATACAAATGTCCTTCCTGGGCGGAAAACATTGCCAGACTTTCTTTTGTAAATTAAATTAGAGGACTTTTCGGGCTGGTACGGGCCGAGGCCCTGGGCCTTTTTTTTTGGGGGGGGGGGGGGCGGGGGCACACCCTTGTGTTCCTGTGTTATGCTGCACGAATCACGTTCAGAGGGGTCAGGGGTTACCGCAACTCCCCCGGCGAGGAAACCAGATCGTGTTTGTTTTGATCGTCGTATCTGACCTGGACTTGACTGACATGCGCCCCCACTTTACTCAATTTGCCAAACAAAACACCCGGCACCCCGGCACAGCAATCACTTCATCACACGGGCAGAATGGGAACCAATAACTAATCTCATTCAAATTTGCCTGGGATTACTTGTTAGGTAAACACGTGAAGGGTGTTCTGTCAGTGAGTGTTGACCATTGTGTTTGTAGTTTTACCGTTGAAAAGCAACATACAGGTTTGGACACAATCCCACAGACCTATATGTGTATATAATAGCCTGTAGTCGCCAGTATTTGTTGATCGATTCTGCTCGATAGTGGTTTTTGAAGAGGTATTTTAAGTTTTTTTTAAAATCATGTTGCATTGCATTATATTATATTGCGTTATAATCCAAATGACGCCGACTCAAACCCAAGTCTTTTGCTGTCTGAGCCGTCAGTCTGAGCTATAACCATCGGTAAATGTGCCGTTTACTCTCCATTAGCGGCCTTCAGGCCTGCACACTCCAATGTGTGATGTCCACGGTGCATTTCTGTGATCACAGGCATGTGTTATCCATCACCGCCTAAACTCGCCGTCATGAGACAGCTGACACTTTTCCAAACTTGTTAGGCTCCCAATAATGATCCATAGGAGCAATTTGGTTGTCAGGCATCATTTTCCGCAGGTTCTGAGGCCCCGGCGTGTAATCAGTTGTCCAGCAGAGCCGTGTGAGCGGTTTGTCGGCGTGAGTGACGGGTTGATCAGTCTCCCCGTATCCGTTTTCCCCCTCCTCTCGGGCCGCCGGGACGCACATGAATCAACTCGCAGCCGGTGCTTTTCCATCTCGTCGTCCACATCCTCCATCACTCCGCCGCGGTGAGAGTGTTGAGAGAAATGCGCTGTCACTGGGAGACCAAACCCCGCTTGGCTCATTATGCCGAGGGAACGCTTTTATTTGTTGGTTATGCTTTTAATGCCTCATCCAGACACTGACATCATCGCCTCCCTCCCCCCCCCCCCCCCCCTTCTGTATGTGGCTTTGCCACCATTTCGCCAACAGCCGTGGGTTAGAAAGTGGTAGTCTCGGTGAGCCTTGAGGTAAGAACGACATTATCACAAATCCCAAAGATTACTTTCCACCAAAAGAATGTCTTAAATAAGTCAGACTCTGAGAGCGACAGCTAGAATCAGTATTCCTGGTGGTGGGGATCTGTGTTAGCGGGGCCGTGGCGTGAGAAGTGGTGCGGACGGGCAGATTGTTGCTTACTCACCGAGCAGGTCTCTCAAAATGTGATGAATGGACCAGGAAGTGATAATTAGTAGAGTGAACTTTTATTATAGGCCTTATTACTCCTATACGTGTGTGTGTGTGTGTGTGTGTGTGTGTGTGTGTGTGTGTGTGTGTGTGTGTGTGTGTGTGTGTGTGTGTGTGTGTGTGTGTGTGTGTGTGTGTGTGTGTGTGTGAGAGCTATGGTTGCTGTAGTAATTGTGGGCAGTACACAGAGATTTGGAGTAGTATTTATTGGGCCCTTATATGAAATGCGGTAGGCGTGGAGGGTGGTGGGGGTCAGACGGGAGGAAGGGGGGCAGGAAATGCGTGTGTGTGTGTGTGTGTGTGTGTGTGTGTGGGGGGTGTGGGGGGGGCCTAGATGGGGGTATCGAGAGGGGTCTAGTTATTTGAAAGCCACAAGGAAGCCAGCTGCACTGGGGAAAGCTCTGCATCAAAGAATGGCAGCCAGCCACCCCCCCCCCACCCCCCCCCTCCGCTGTGACTCAGCCACGTCTCTCGCTGTATCAAAGAGCGGTGCCGCTCTCGCCGTGAGGGGACAGTCACCGTGTGTCACGACGGGTGTCAGCAGCCAGGTGGGGAGGGAAGAAAGAAACGAGGATAAGTAACCGCAGTGGGGCAGGTCCCAGCACGTCTAATTGAGTTCTCCTCACGAGTCCTGTAAATCAAGCTTCCATTAGCCGAGGGCCATTAGGAGTGTTTTCGGGGTGGCTTTCGTGTCGTACACCTCTCTCCCCTGAACACAATGCGTCGGCCCATTTATTAGCACTGTCGAATGACAAATAATGACGAGTCACTTTGCACATAATGGGCGACATCCATCACGACGTAGTGCAGTTGCCCGCCTGAGAGTTCTTTGGCGTTGTGACCATATTTCCTCTATGCATCAGCGCCTTCAGACGGCAGCCCGGTTTCAAAGGACCGGTCTGAAAACGGCAGAGATTTGAACGGACGAGTGCACATTGGTCACATATTGTCTTACTCAGCAGTAATAAATTCAGTTTATTTATATTATGAAATGGCATTTTTTTTATTTATTTTTTTGTTTGTTGACATTTGTCTTTGGAACAAGAATTCAGGCTCAGGCACAGCAGCAGCTCTCAGAGCTTAATGCTGGTGTCAGCATGCTGGAACGCTTACAGCTTAGTTAAGCGTGTTAGCGTGCTAACATTTGCTAATTAGCACTGAACACACAGCTGAGGCTGATCAGTCTCTCAAGCGTTTGGTCATAAACCACAGTGTAATGCTAACTGATGTTTTAAATCTGAGTCGGGCTCTAGAGGGGAAGCTGAGGAAGCGCAACTTTGTCCTCCGTAGCGCTGTGCTGCTAGCATGGCTAAAGCAAACTAGACCATCTAGTGGAATCTGTAAAGTCAGGTTTTAATGCAGGGTCAGTGCAGACTTAGGTTTAGATTTGCTAAACTGGTCCGTCACAAATGTAAAGGCACCAGTGATGGTGGTGAACTTCATAATTCTGAGGGGATACTTCCTTAATTCTACGAGGTCCTCATATGGTACCAGTAGACCCAGACTTGATCCCCTAGTCAGGGTCAACGTCCTTGGGGTATTCTCTTCATTTTCGGGACAATCTGCCCTTTTCCGTTGGAGCTTCATGTCTCTCCGTTTCCTCAACAGCATGCTGGCGGACAAGCTGAAACATGACCCCCGAGGACGCCGAGAGATGGATCGTCAATCTCATCCGCAACGCCAGGCTGGACGCAAAGATAGACTCCAAACTGGTGAGACCTTCCGTCTTCTTCGTCAACCGGGTCGCCTCGCCACTTAACTAATGAATCAAAGCAGCCCTTTGCACATGGCGGGGCGGTACATACGGCCCTTTTCAGATGCTCTTCCCGTGTGACTCGAGAGGGACGAGGAGACATTATTTATGTCCTGATTTTGTAATTGAAAGGTGCGCCGTGAAGACATTGTAACCACGATGTCTCACCGTTGTTGGGTCCCTTCTGTGAGGCTCTGAACCTGCATGTTTTGCCATAGACATCACAACAGTTCTCTGTAATCAGCAAAATCACTGCCCGGTCCTCCAGAATGACATAGAATTATCGAGCCGTGCCTACAGTAGATGTGGACCTAAGCGGCCTCTGGTTGGCGTTCGTAGCGCTGTGTGTCTGCAAGAGCGAATGCGATTGGCTTATCGGGCTGCTGAATCTGTTGTCCGTTTTTTTTTTTTTTGTTGTTGTTGTTGTCCCGTGTTTCTAGGGCCATGTGGTCATGGGGAACAACGCCATCTCGCCTTACCAGCAGGTGATTGAGAAGACCAAGAGCCTCTCGTTCCGCAGCCAAATGTTGGCCATGAACATTGAGAAGAAGCAGGCCCAGAGCACCAAGACCGAGGCGAGTAAAGCACACACTGTACACACAACCGCCATTCCCAGCTCGCCGGTCAGATTCAACATGAAACTCATGGGGGCAGTTCAAAGTGCCTCCAAAAGTTCAGCTCAAAAGAACAAGGCTGAAGATGTTGATGAGCGGCCATCAACAAAAGCTCTCTTTACACGAAAATCAGCCAGTAAGGAGCAAGTTTAACAGAGCCAACGCTTTCTCCCTCCATTGCCCTTCAAAGGCCTAATGACAAGGTAGATCCCAAACAACCATAAAATGATGCCTGAGCTCTGTGACTCAGCCCGGCAACGTAAATAAGGTGGACCCTCGCACTAGCTTACTGAACATCACTTAGAGCCCTGGAGTTCCCTGCACTTAGGACCTGTTGCAGATGTCTGGCTCGGGGTCCCGTCGTCCCATTTAAACGGTGCTTTTTTTTTGATGTTGACCTTGTGCGCTTTTTAGTGGTATGTAGACATTTTCAAGCACTGCAACTGCACAGAATGTCACAATCACGCACATAACTGAAGCGAGCCGTCGCTTCACACGACCCCCCTCTCCTGTCAAAATCAGATCGATGGGAACCGGCACCAAGGCCACGGAGTTGCGACAGACATGTTAAAGTGTTACCCGTTTTTTGCCCGTCTTTGATGTGCTCAATTACCCTCCTCCCTATTGTTTGCATATCTGCAGCAGGAGTGCTGCCATAACCCTGTCCTGTAAAAAAAACAAGAAAAAAAACAAGAAAAAAAGGAGCATGCAAAGCCCCCCCCCCCCCCTTATTAAGGAGATTTTGTAATTAGACAAAGAGGCTGCAAACAACTCGTAGAGCGCCGTTGCATCCTGCTGGTCCTCAAGGCTACAAATCACTTTTATTTAGGGAACCTTTACTGCCTCCCATTTGGGCCGGGCGGCTCCGGGTCCCTGTCAGCCCCTCGCAGCTAAACGTCAGCACTTAACTGCTTGCATATGTACGGAACTTTGTCACATTTCCCACAGCGAGATTTCCTCGAGTGATCCACAAACGGTCTAATTTTGCATTATTTTTTTTTTCCTTTTTCTTTGCAGACACCAAACTGGGCCGGTACTGAAACTGGATTTTAGCCACACAGCGAGGACGAGATCCATCCTCTGTCACCGAGTTGCATCTTTTTATCCCACACTTGTATCTCAAAGAGCACAGAGTGCTGTTTTTTTTCTTTTTTTTGCACTTTGTCATCACCAGTTCAATAAAAGTGACCAACAAAAAAAAAACCGGTTTCACCCTTGACTGCCTCATTTCTGGACAGCACCAGCGGCGGTTGAGGTTCGAGTGGTCAGACCTTCTTTTTTTTTTTCTTGTGTGTCAGTAATACTCGATGAAGTTTTAATGCGTGCATTGAGTCACCGAGCGGGACGGCTCATGTGTGCGCGGTAATGATGAATGGCTGTTTAGTCTGTTGGTTTTATGGTGTTTTCAGTGGTCCGCTCCACCGTGGCAGGCAGTCAGCTGGAGGGGGGGGGGGGTGAACGGAGGTGATGTGCAGAGAGACCGGCGGTCGCACTTTCTGCCAGTCATCCTGCCCATCTGAGGACACGAGAGAGCCGTAAAGAACCATTAGCCAGACGGACACAATCTTTTTAATGTCCCCCCCCCCCCCCCCCCCCCCCCCCCCCGCTTCAGACCTCCTCATAACTCAGCCCTCGGCTGCTCGGCCTCCCGCTTCATCACAGCTGCTCACAAACAGGCTTTCATTCCTTCACTTGCCTTTAATTTCTTTCTTACGTATAATTTAACGTCTAAACAGGTGTTTTATGTAGTAATCCACCTGTTTTTATTACTCCAAAGTCTAAAAAGAAAAAGCCCAGTGTCTCGTCACTAATTGAAGCGACGTGTCAGACGACAAACTGACTGTTTAACAGAATTATGACGTTGCGTTGTCCAGAGAGGAAGCATCGGAGCGACCGGAGGATTGAAATGCTCTGTGTGCTGCTGAGATGAGCCAACAGACTACATGATGAGTCATTACTCTGGGCCAGAGAGGAAGTACGACAACAGTGTCCATTTTGGGAATAAAGCACTTAATTAAAAAAAAGAGATCTGTAACATTACTCATGAGCTGTAGTTAATTATTACTCAAAGTTAAGTTCAGATAAAGAACACCAGGAGTTGGCAGTGCAATGCTTAAATTAACAATTAAGTAGAGTGGTCGGTGTCAGGGTTTTTTTTTTGTTTTTTGTTGCTTTTTATGATTCCGCCACCCATCTCCACATACCGGGGCTGAGTGTGTTGATTTATTATCTTGAGCCGCGTTTCCGCTGAGAAGTTCTGGGTGATTTTAGTGCCCGGGACGACTTTTCAAGGAACTTGAAGGTGTGTGTGTGTGTGTGTGTGTGTGTGTGTGTGTGTGTGTGTGTGTGTGTGTTTTGACCAATCGGCGACCGGTCATCCCTGCAAACCCCGCCCATAAAGTACTAACACCTCCTGACCTCGGCCTTTTTGGGGGGGGGGCGTTAAACATCTCTAGAACCTAATATAGACCCGGGTCCCAGCGCTAAGAAACACAATGAGTTCCTCAAAAGGTTCCTGGAAAAGTAACAAGTTAGACGAAGAAATCTCAGCTGAAAGTCCATTTATTATTATTTATTTTTTTCTGGAGCTTTTGACCATAATCACGTGATCTTCTTCAACAGATGGGAGATTTAAATGGAGATGTTTAAATGTCCATGTTTTTCTTTTCCATTTCACGCTCCAGAGCAGTGACTAAATGGACCTTTAGTGTGAGACAATGAAATAGTGTATTTACGTGTGAGCTGTAATGTGTCAGCTTTGTTTGTGAATGTCATGTTAAATTATTTCTGGACATTGAAATTTTTTTTTTTTTTTTTTTGCCTCTTTCCATTTCGGAGCCACAAAACGTGGAACGTCGCTAAGTATAACTTGAAACTTTCCCAGTTTGCCACACTCTCTTCCTCTCCTCGACATTTTCGAGATTCAAGATGACCACTGTGGCCTGGAACTTTTCTTTTTCTTTTTTCTTCTTCTTCTACCTTGTAAGCTGTGACAGGAACGCACGCTGCAGACCGTCCGGCCTGGATCCCTGATGGACAGGGTGCGTAGCAGCCCCCCCCCCCCCCCCTCCTCATTGGCGTTATGGCACCGAGGGCTCCGAGCCAGACCATCCAAATGCTGACGTCACCCCCACTTATGTGCAACTGCAACGGCGGAGGGAGGGAGGGAAAGGAAAGGAGAGGAGAGGAGGGATGGAGAGAATAAAGTGATTGGTTTACCGGCCCCGTTCTCCATGACACATCATGAAAATAAAAGCGCCGGAGGCCTAAATTATCACGTTCACCTTAACCGTGCACTCTCACATGTTGTTTTAGAGAGGAGTCCAAACCGAAGGCACTGCCTGCGGCTAACGGCCCTCCTGACCACAATGTCTGTCACTGCTCTCTGGATAAATAATAAACAAAGTCAGGACAAAGGTCACTATAGGTTTTGGCAGGGAAACCACCACCATCCTTCCTTTTTTCTTTACATACTGTTCGAGGTTTTCCCCCCGCATATTTTTTTCAATCAGTTCCAGTGACGAAATGGAAACTTGAACTTGTGTGTTTGAGTGATTGTATGTTTTACTGCCTGAGGGTAGAAGTATTTTCTTTTCTTTCTTTTTTTTACTGGTTTCTCTGGTGTAAAATGACATTTTGTAATCTTAAATGAGGTTTGTAGAACCTCTGAGATGCCACCAGACGTGAGGTTAAAACCACTTCTCATTATATTATCCTGTCCAATGAAAGGCTGTTCTTTACTCCACACCAGGTCGGTGAGCAACAACTGACATGGACAATGTAACTCTCACGTGAGTATCATTTCGTGAAATAAATAAAATTGCCACACCTAGTGGATGAAGGGGGTAGAGCATTCACAACGTGTGTTCGAACCAGGCTGGGGAGCAGTTGCTGGTAAATACCACCATAAATAATAATAATAATCTCGAACATTTATGAATGGCTACTGTCTGGCTGTTGTCCTGGGAGCCTCTGTCACTAACTTCCATAAAGCACAGCTCATCTCTCTTGTGATCGACGAGCAGCCGGCGCTTGAATGTCACTGAGGGTGTGTGGGGGGGGGGGGGGGGCGTCATTCCCCCGCGAGGTAAATTGGTTCTGACCCAAGGACGGTATCCGCCACCGTTCACCGTCTCCGTCCCATGTCTCCTTCTGACGAGGCCGCACGGGTCAGTCGGTGTGAGAGACCTTCTTCCTTTTATCCCAGCAATTACAGCCTCCCCACCGATTATCATTCATTTCAGAAGGGGGGGGGGGGGGGTAGTTGTCCTGGGTGCGCGATAAAAGAGGCGTGACGGGATGGTTGACTTGCGGGCCCACATCATTACGCGCATTATGTAGATAATTGCCTTCATGGCGAAAACCTCTAATTATTCAATCGGGCTATCGTCAGCAGTAAAGAGCTGGACCGGATAGTTAGATTGACTGCGTCGCAATTACTCACTTCAAACATTTACATGTATTTATTTTTTTCTTTGAATTTGAAATGCATATTAGCCATCCATAAAGAAGGAAACAGAAAGCAGTGTACTTGTGCTTTTCCGAATCGGCACCCCCCTTTTGAAAAGTTAAAGGACTATTCCGGATGTTGAAATAGCCTACAATAAAGTCACGAAAAGCTTCAATCCCATATCCCCTAATCCCCTAATTCCAGTTTTTACGCACACTAGGACCCAGAGGCGACCTCGCACCGGCCAGTGCGCGGAGGGAGGGAGGGTTGGTGGGGTGGGGGGGTCTGAGGTGGGGGGAGACTACACTAAATGTCATCCTCAACATCTTAAATACGAAGACGGTCTCCCAAAAAACCAGAGGTCTCCACACGTGACGGCGGCGCGGCTCTATATGAGGAGAAAAGGCAGCAAGCATCAGGACCAGTCGGGAGTCAAGTCACCGCTCAGCCTCAGCGGACTCACCCACCGGCTCGCGCTCTCCGCTCCAAAAGAAAGAAAGAAAGAAAGCACGCGACACATGTGAGTTTGTTTTTCCGCCGCACCGCACACGGGACACGGACCGGACCGAGCTCGAAGTGAGGGAAACGCAGGTAAAACGGAATCTAAGCTTTTTTTTTTTTTACAGAGAGGAGGAAAGGACACCCCCCCCCCCCCCCCCCCACACACACACACACACACATACACACACACCCCCCCCTTTCACCGCGACCACCTTTTTTTTTTGCCTCCTCCTCGGACCTCTGCTCTCTTCTGGAGACACAAGTTTCTCACACAAACGAGGGATGCTGCATGTTGCCGAGCCGCACTTGCACTCAGAGGGAACCTAAAAGTGGACCGGAGCGGATTTTTACACTTCATCTGATGCAAGGTACACACCGACACGTTATCTCGCGGAGCGTCCTGGCGACTATTACGCACGGCTGCGCTTATTTTATTTCTTCTTTTTTGGGGGAAAGGGGCGTTTGAGCTGCGCGCATTTGCCTTTGCATCTGTGATTGTTCCATCACATTAACACACAGAAGATCTATTCTTTTTTTTTGTACCCCCCCCCCTACCTCTTACTTATCACCTCACGCATCACTGTTTAGGAAGGTGTTGATTTCATTAAACTGTGATCACAGTAACCTCCTTTGTCATTCTCCCGCAGCGCACATAAATGTGCTTCATAAAATGATCCCAATCGGCGGCCAGATAACATGTCGCACCTCGGCTGATGTTTGACACATTCGAGGATCGACTAGAGAAACTGGAGGAGGACGTTACAAAAGTCAGAGAATCCAACCCCGAGCCCCGCCGGCACCTTTTCTTTTCTTTTTCTTTTTCTTTTTCTTTTTTTTAACTGGAGTCCGAACAAACAGATCGCCGTCCAGATGCAGTTTCGACTCTTCTCATTTGCCCTGATCGTATTGAACTGTATGGAGTACAGCAACTGTCAGGCGCCGTCGCACCGCTGGAGGAGAAACAAAAGAGGTAAGACGGGGTTGTAGCCCGCAGGTCTTAGAGCAGCATCCATCCAGAGAGAGAGGGGGGGGGGGGGGGGGGGGCTTTAACAGATGGCTTTGGGAGAGTTTGTGCGAGTCACGGGAGGCAGCCGCAACAGTCCTGAACATGGTTGCTCACGCATCATGTTAAACGCCCGCGTGCGCACAGTGCGACCAAGAGCGGGTGGAAAGTCTGGAAAAAATGACATCAAATATTGGTGATCATCTCAGTTTGATTTTTAAAAAGCTCACAGGTGAGAGTTGCCGAT